>NC_140485.1:32048042-32623042 GCF_964271855.1 Acomys minous
TCGGAGCAGAGTGAGTCTGCTGCCTAGACAGCTGAGAAAGCCGACTCTTCAGGGAGAGAGAGAGAGAGAGAGAGAGAGAGAGAGAGAGAGAGAGAGAGAGAGAGAGAGAGAGAGAGAGAGAGAATTTAAAGAATCTCTCCCAATTACTTTTCAGTAAAGAATACTTTCCTCCTGTTGAACGTGGCATCTTCTATTACCACATTTATTATAGCAAAACGTGAGAATGCGTGAGTGGTGGGTGTTTTGTTATGACATCTGAACTATTTGTAAATACTGTTCACAGCTTTCTTAGCATATTTTAGCGAGGCAACATTTCAGCAAAGTATAATTTATTGCACACGATATAGATGGTGAGCTTCCCAACCCATTTGCTCTCAGTGTCTCCACAAAAGCAAACTGACAGTAGGAAGTTTAGTTCAAAGTGGGAGATCTCAGCTAAGGTTTTAGGGCCCCAGTGCTGTGTCTCTGCCTTGAGAGACTATCAGCAAGGCCAAGAGATTGCCTTTACTTCATATCAGTGCACCAACTCTATAAGTTGGTCAGAGAAAATAGTACGATTTTCCCCCTTTGGTAACATGCAATGGATGGCATGTTATGTATGCATGCATGCATGCATGTACTTATACATGTATTTTGTATACATGGATTATGTATGAATTTTTTGTGAAGTCAGGTTTCTTTGGTTGTCACATGCAATTCCAAAATTCCACCTTGCATGGTATTTTCTTTTTTCATTTTCCATATATATATATATATATATATATATATATATATATATATATATAATCACCTTTGCTCTAATTGGCTAAATTGGCCTTGTCTTGCCTTAGTATTTCAATTTTTCTGAAGAGAATATATCTGGGAGGAAGTAAAAACATACTTTTTTCTCTATTTCCTCCCAGCTTTTAAATGATAATTAAAAAACATTGTAGATTTGTTAGTCCCCGCCCCCCCTCACGTTCAAGGTGTCATTTTTGGAAGAAAAAAAAAAAGACCTGGGACAGATAATTTTGAAAACTTGTTCTGTTCAGATACAAGTTGATAGTGAACTGTCTGGACAGTAAAGCCAGTCTGCTTCCAGTAGAAATCCTGTCAAACTTCATCTGTCTCTCTACTTGTCTTCTCCTCCTTCCTTTTTTGATCCTCCTTCTTTCCCTCCTCCCTCTTGTGTCCTCCTCCTCCTCCATCCCCACCTCTCATGTCCCACTTCCCCATCCCCTTTTAGCAAAGAGTCAGGTCAGCTTCACATAAAAGCCACCATGGCTCAGATGGAACAGTTGCCCTAGCCATGGTAGTTGCCCCTTTATGTTAGCTCTCAGAAGCATGCAGAATTACCCCCAGTTTATGAACAGGCAAACTAAGCTTAAAGAGCTGACATTATCTGTCAAGAGTACATGGCAGCACAAAAGGCAAAGTCACAAACAGTGGGATGGCCCCCTTTTGTATCCTTAACTTTACAGTAAAGTTATTGGCAAGGCTGCAGATCAGAATCAACCTAAGGAAAATTTGGAACAAGATGCTGCCTTTCCACTCCTGAACCGTTCAGTAGATACGGAGTGGGAGCCTAGTGTTGTGAGCTTCTGAAACACCTCAGCTGATTCCGCTACCTAGACTTAGGGTTACAGATGGGGGGTCTCTCTCTTGTACTCAGATCAGTACCCAGAACCACTTCCTCCCTGCTTTGCCACCTACGTTTTTAAGTAACCATTTTTTTTTTCTTTCTTGAAGCCAATCTAGAAGAGCCACTGACAACTGCTGGGAACATGGCTGTTGGGACTGTCTTGTGGGAGATTTCTTTTGCCCACAGGAGCCACCGCAAGTAAAATGCAACCTGTAGATGAAGATATTTTCCAAGCTACTCTTTACAGAAGTCACTGTGGTGTCCTGGGCTGAGGGTGTGTCGCTGAGCAACATTCTCAGTGGTTCTGAGCATCTACCCTGATTTAACCTCGTCCAAATCAGTCTCATCAAGGAGCCGCTGAGAGAGTCATGCTTAGTAATTCTTAGTTTGCTATTCAGTTTATTTGATCCATATAATATGAAAATGGTGATCAACTTGACCCTCTTCTGTCACAACAGCATGTTGCTTACGTCACACACCAATAAGCCACACGGAGCTGGAATACAGCTGTGTGTGCTCTGCTGATCTATGTTCCTGCACTTTGCATAATCATACATGCTGCGGTTTTTCAATAATAAAGTTTCTGCATATGGGCTGGAATACTTTTCCATCTTCTAGCTAATGTTTTGTGCCAATAAATCCACTATTGTGTGAAAACTAGCAGATTATGAAAACGTTCAGCTTATGTCTCCCTAAAACTGGGGGAAGGACGTACAGCGCTGACTTCATTACCTTGTTCCTTGAAGCAGCTCCTAAGGCTCAAAGACATTTATGCAGGTGTTTTGTCATCAGTGGGTATGTTGGAACTCTCAAGAGTCACCCAGAGAGCCATCTAGAAAAGCATCTTTAGTGGAGACTGATCTTACATCCAAAGTCCATTTGTTAAGCAACATGAAATTTAAACCAAAATGGAAAGATGCTTTAAAAAATTCAATAGCTATATGAAGCTGTTTCTAGACAGCTATTTTCTTGTCTAATAGAATAAAACTTGATATTTTATAAATATTCTTAGCATTTTTAAACAGTATACCCTCACATAACCTGTAGCTATATGTGCATTAAGGTGACCGGTTAGTGCGTTTTCTTTTTACACTGTACATACTCCAGTCTCTTCGTTACTGCCTTGATCTAGCCCCTCATCCCCTACTTGCCTAGAAACAAAGACGTAGATCTTCAAGCAGTGAAGGCACATATTCCCCGGCAACAGAGCAGTGACTGGTTCTGTGTGACTATTCTAACGACACCAGTACAGAGCTACGCCTGGCTGAACCCAGCTAACACCCTGGGATTCACGAATGTCTTCCAAACATTCTCTCCTGCTCCTCGACTGAAAACACACAGAGAATAGACTCTACGTTTACATATAAAGTATAAACAGCAAAGGTGTGCTGTCTTAATTTTCAGCCAGACCCTCCAGACATCCTCCATGGCGTCAGTATTAAAGCAGGAACCAGGGCTACATGCTCCTATCCGATAATAAGCTATGGAAGTTGCATGGGGTCGAGTCTCTAGGAAATCCCCTCTTTCTTTGAAAAAATGTCATTGGTGAGATAGGAGATTGGCACCACAATGAACAAAATATAGTGCGGGCTGATACGCGCTGTCAGGCAGAATTTGGTTTGAGATACTGACTTTTGTCTGCATGGTGTCTCCGTTCCAAAGAAGATGGAAGGTGCAAAGCTGGAAGTTTCCAGTCTCTGGTTAATGTGGTCTACACAACTGAATAATGTATAAGGAGACGTTCCTTTGATAATGTCACAATTATTCATTGTACAGCCATAAACTCAAATATTCACATTAACAGCTAGGTATTATTTTTCTTCTCTGAAATTAAGTGAGCGGCATCAGTGGTCATAAATGAGAGCATTCATCAAAGGCGGAGCCATGGCAGAGGATTAAGCGAATGCTGATGAAGTGTCCAGATTCCCATAACTTGGAATGGAGCTGCATTCAGCATTCCTTTATTATCCATCTGCCACATAACAAAAAGTCTCCTATATTTAATGCAGGTTTGCCCTAGGCCACGTAATAGGATTAGGAATAATTTCTACAAATTTACAAAAACAAATCACATGGGAAGGCTTAGAATTTGCTAATAATTTCTCCATAGCTGGGAGATCAAAGGTATATAAGAGTCCCTAGCCAGGCGGTGGCTTGACCCTGGCCAGGCTTTCTTAATGAAAGGGTTAATCTTCTCCGAGGTGACCATAGAGGAGCAAATAGTGTGACCAAAGGCAGATTCATTCCCCCCTCTCCCCACCCACCCAAAACAAGGAAGAAAATAGTGTGAAAAACACAACAGCAAGAAAACATTTACAGAACCACACTACGTTTTCTGGTTAGGAAGAAAAAGAAAAAAAAAATAAAGTAACCCCGCAGAATCTCACTGAAAGGGGGCTAGACAAAGGAAGAGAGCTGGCCGAGGAACAAGGCCAGAGAGGATCAAAACCTCTCACCAGTGCCTTGAGGAATAAAAGAAACTAGGCTGCTTGCCTTTCCTTTTAAAGCTTTCTGCATTGTGGTCAGGTGAGTGAGGGCCACCACACAGCCCTCGGCTCACTCACACTGTGTGTGCTGGGCCTCCTGCAATGGCCAACATGGCAAGGGGCTGCTCACACCAGGCCAGCAGACGTTGCAGGTGTAGCCTTTTATAGACATGCAGGCTAGGATCGGAAACTGTGGATTCTTACACGGGCTTCCCCTATTCTTGAAGGGAAGTGAAGGTGAACAGCGGTGTATTAAAAATAACGAGGGCAGCTAAGATGAACGGGAGGCTCCAGTGTCATCCATACTTTTTCCTTACTAATTTAGACAAGTGGCCAAATTTAGTTCACTCCCCTAATTCGCCTTTTCCTTCCTTGAAGCTGTAATGAGGTAGTCAGGATCACAGCTGTTAGCAGCCTTGCCTGGCCCCCTTTCCTAGCGGTGGTTAAGGAATCCCATCGCCAGCCCGTGTAACGTGTCTCAGAACATACCGAACACAGAGCTGGCTTCTTCATCTAGCACACGACTCATCAGACAGTTAGAGGGGTAACATATAGAATCCGTCAGTGCAAGAGTGATGGAGGGTAAGTTAACCCTTTGACAGAGGTGAGAGGCTTCCTCTTATTAAGCCATCCTGGGCATTGATTCAGCTAGAGGGAAATCAGAGGTGCTTATGTGCACATGTCCGTCACCTATTGGTCTGTTAAAGCAGATTAAGACTGAGATAGAAGTCCATCATGGAAGGAGCCTGAGAAAGATCAGGCTGAAGAATAAGAGAAGATTCTCTTAGTGGTCAAAGTGATGGACTCAAAAGTGAAGGAAATTTGTTTTCTTGGACTCATGCTTTCATTTTCACTGTTGTCTTGTGGTAAGAAGCAGGCTCGCACATTGACCTTTCTGAGACATGACAAGTGAGCAAGTGATGCTCTCTTCCTCTGTCCACTGAGCACCCTTTCTCCACAGTGGAAGGAAAACTGAGTATTGACGGCTTCAGGACCTCTTTCGGGATGTTGGACATAGATGCCAACAGAGACTTCTGAAACGTCACATACTGATGGCCAGTTCCACGAAATGTCAGATTTCTTGGGTTCAGTGGCAGTGAGGAAGACAGAGACTTGAAAGTGGTACCAGGGACCCTGGGTCTTATTGATATATACCCCAAGGTCATGACTAGGCAGCATTCAAATCAAATGCTAACAACTTAAATTGCATTCATCCATAGACAGTCTTGCAATTGGTAGGTGCTTTGCATAGATTGATTACTATTCTAAGTGTTACATAGTTCTAAGTGGTCACTGATTCTGCTCTTGCATAATCCTACCATGGAAACATACTTCTAGCTGGGTGTAGTGATTCTTGCCTTTAATCCCAGCACCCAGGAGGTAGAGGCAGGCAGAGCTACACAGCCTGCTCCAGGTCTCACAGGGGTACATATGGAGACACTGTCTCCAAAAATCAATCACTCACTCAATCAAATAAACAAAAAACAAAAAACAGGCTACAAAATAAAAGTATTTCTTGTTTCTACTTCATTTCACACGGGTAAGGTTGACACAATTTGACACAAGTTAGAGGCAGCACAGAGCAGGAGATGTGCTGAAGAAATGCTTCCACCAGATTGGCCAAGGGGCAGGTCTGGGCAGGGGGGTCCCCAGCTGCGTAGGAAAGGCAGCTGCGTGTGAGTCTGCAAGCATTTCTTCACGGCCTCTGCTTCAGCTACCACTCCTGGTTTTATGGTTGAGCTTCAGCCTTGAAGGTGTAAACCATTTCTTTGTCTAAGTTGCTTTTTGTAACAAAAAGCAAGCTAGGGTGCACATTACAGACCAGAAAACGGATGCGAAGACAAGTTAGGTCATCTCTTGAAGCTTAAACTCCACAGTTGACAGGGCCAGGCTTTGACCTTGCACGTTACTTTAGACCACCTCATCTCTCACTTCTTTTCTGGCTAGGTTTTGTTGCGGAGTTAGTTGACTGGTAGACTCTGCTTTTATTTTCCAGATTGTTAAGTTGCGGTCGCGAGACAGCGCTTGGCTTATTCTAAGTTGTACAGATAGCGGCAGAGCTTGCATGAGAGAATCCAAGTGCCCACCCACCTGCCTGTGCAATATTCCTTCCCTGGAAGCCAGTGCTTTCCTGTTGCCCCTCTTTAACATCACCGCCTATCCGTTCTTCAAATGCTCAACAAATGTGTTCTTTCAGCTTGTTCCAGGGTTAAATTTGGGGGCTGCAGAGATCAACAGAAACTCTTATTGTCCAGAAGGGAATGATGTAGGGAAGGCTGCAAAACACCTATCCTCTGTCAATGGGCGTTCTACCTCTCCTACGCTATAGTCGCCTCAAGGAGAAAAAGGGAGTCCACCATGATAAAATTGAGGCTTCTCTCGTGGAAGAATCTATATTCAAAGACTGAAACTTTCACCTAGGAAATAAGGATGATATTTTGAATAGACAGGAGTGAGGGTTGATGATGGATTGAGAAGCTCAGTTTAGCTCAGTATAAATATGTTGGGTTGTATTTACCAGGAAAGTGTAACAGTGGATAGAAAGGAAATTCTGAGTATATGAACTGTATTTTGGGAATGGCAAAACGAAAATAGATTTGGGAGATTGAAGATGAGATTAGTAGGATGTGGTGATGTAGATATGTGAGGAAGCCTACTGGAGCTCTTTTCTTGGGTACCTGAGTGGCTAAAGTGAGGAACACGTACAGTGGGGTAGCTGAGAAGCTTGATTCTATTTTCAACAAGTAGTTTGTGTGTTTGTTGTATACTTCGGTATGCCCATCCAGTGATCGGCATGTAAAGGGATTGAGCTTCTAAAAGCTAGCAAATGCTGGATGAAGATGGCGGGGCTAAGTGGGAAAGGAACCATGGCACAGGACAATGGGAGGGCGACCAGAGGGTGGAGCCACAGTGTTTCCGGGAGCAGCAGAGTAGACAACGCCTGCCAACAAAACAGAGGAGTGTCCGTAGAGAAACAAGAAAATACCTGGAGGAAAACAATTCAGAATGTGGAAGAAGGCAGGCCAGTGATGGTATGCAGAGGTCAAGGAAATGGGACCAAAAAACCTGGCACTAGGAATAGAAAATACTAAGAATGGGGATTGGAGTGAGAGGCGCTTTAGATGCCAGGTGGCCGGAGCTGATGAGTGAGCAGCTGGGCTGGAGGAAAGATAGAGAACAGAAAACATGAAGAAGATGACACAGCATGGCATGGCCCCTTAGGGCAAATGCTGTAGGGATGATATACTTCTCCAGACTGAGGAGAAATGGGTAGGAAAGTGGCTTAGGGTTTTTATGCTGTAAAACAAAACAAAACAAAACAAAACAAAACAAAACAAAACACTGTGACCAAAAGTAGCTTGAGGAGGAGGAAAGGTTTTGTTTGTCACAGCTTACAATTTCCAGGTCACACTCCATCACTGAGGGAAGTCAGGGGAGGAGCTTGGAGGCAGGAACTGAAGCTGTGTGCTCTTCAGTTTATAAAAGCATCCTGAGCCCCCCCCCGACAGAAATCAGCACACAGGAGGAGACAGTGTCTGTGGTGGTGGCCACAGCGGCTTTATTGGAGGAGTTTCTGAAATGTGCAGAGGACCAACTTTCAAGTTATAACTTTAGACTTGGTCTGCCAAGACCAGTTTAAGAAAACAGAGACTAAGCATTTTGTGCAGTTGAGTATTTTAACGGCCACACAGTCCCCAATTTCTGTCACAGTGCTGCCCAGTCCTGGCACAAGTTGCCGAGCTGACTGAATTCCATAAATAGAGTTGGAGATACTGGCATGAGAATGAGAATGTTGTTGGCTGTGCTTACGTCATAGGCTGGGGAGCTTGACCTCACAGTTAAACTGCTTCCCAATATACTCAAGCACAGTAAATGAGTTCACTCCATAGAGTGACGGTTAGTTACATTTTAGTGTACATAAGCTTTTTAAAAATAAAGGTTTTATTGATTTTTTTGAGAATATCATACATCATTCGACTCTGGAAAATTTTTCTTTTAGAACATCCCAGAACTCATGATCTGTCCCTCAGATTTTTGGAAAAAATGTATCTGTGGGAAAATGTAAGAGAGATTCAACTCTGTTGGCTGAAATGCTGATGTTGAAAGACTCCTCTGGACATAAGAAACTAAAACACATTTGAAAACAATTCAGAGGAAGGACAGCAGGTTACCAAGAAGAGACTTGATACCCTATGAGCATATACAGGGGGAGGAATTCCCCCTCAGGAACAATCATAGGGGAGGGGAATAAGGGGAAAATGGGAGGGAGGGAAGAATGGGAGGATACAAGGGATGGGATAACCATTGAGATGTAACAAGAATAAATTAATAATAATAAAAAGAAAGTAAAAAAATAAAAAATAAAAATAAAGAGTCCTCTGAAGCCTTGTAGAGGATGAGGAAAATGAAGGGCTGGTGAGTCTTCAGCAACTAGCTATTGGTGCCCAGTTCTTTTTCTCCACCATAACACCCATCTATTCATTTTCACTTTACTGAAGGAAGTTGGAGAGGGCTTCTCTGGCAACTCCACCAAAGTGTTATGTGCACCAGTGTGACACTGTGTCCTCCTTATATCAGATGCTAATTGGTTGTGTGTCTCTATTGGGTAATTGACCACAATGCTGGCAGCAGCAGCTTCTACAGGAAGCACTCCAAACAGCAAGCAGAGAGAGCTATGGCTATAGTAAGTCTGATAACAGTAATTAGAAAAAAATCACAAGGAACTAATGCTGTGGATTTGTTTTTTTACAGTGGACGTCTGCTTCTTTGCTTGAAACCCTTCATTTCTGAAAGATTCTCCTAGTCAGGATGTGATGGCAATTCTCCTGTTGACTTTAAAGCTATTTACTATTTTTATTACATCAGATAACTAGTTGTACAACTTATTTACCTTGTCGGTCATTCTTAGTAAAAGTAAGCATAGAGCAAATCTGTACAGCTGTTAAAAACATGAGATGCTAGACCCACCTCCACACTTTCTGACTTGGAATCTGAGGAAGGCTCCCCACTTCATGTTTTTTAAAACTTCTTACAAGAGCTTAATATGTTCCATGTGCTAGGAACTCTTGGGTTGAGTTTAATTTAAGAAGAATCGATTATTTTCTATTTTTGAAACTTTGCTAATGATGGCTATACCTGGAAAGATTGGATTTTTTTTTTAGGCTGAATAAGTTTTCAAATATATCTATTTGCACCCAAATCTAAACATTCTGTTGGAAACAAAGTTGGTGCAAGTGACAAAGTGTCAGGAAAGGCAGGAGACTGGCTCAAATTCACGTAGGTTGTTAGGCCTAAGTTCCATTTTGTGAGGCAGTTTCTGAGAGTGTGGGCCATAGTCACCTTTGATCAAGAGAAATATGATGTTTCTGGGTGAGGAAAATATGGAGCAGCAGGCTCCAGGGGACACTATGTCAGAGAGGTGAGAACAAGAAGGAAATACTGGACCTGAGCTTTCACGTCGGCTTGATGGTCACATCAGCCCATCCCACTCCCATAATTGGTACAGCGGCCAATATCAAGATTCGGATTTGAAAATAACACAGGAACTTATGTTCACCCATGTCTCCATAAAGATATTGCTTTAACAAGAGCAACGGACAAGTTTTCATAAAATGATGTGATTCGCCCAATTAGAGAATCAAATTCTCTTATGATTCACCATGAGCAGGAGGAAAGTCTGGGTTCTAAAGTGTTGTGACATCTCTACCTTTCATGAAGAAGCCTTCAAGGATGCAATGACGAAAGGACGGGCTCCTGTGCACGGCGGAAATCCAATTACAGTCGTAGTAACCATCAGGCCTCCTTTTGTGCTTCTGATTCATTGGCAAGCTTTTGGCTGGCTTCTGAGAGAAAAGGTTGAGATTTCACTAACTGCTTGTGGAAGAGACGAACAGGCAATCTGTTTATGACATCTGTCACCCCACTGATCTCCCGGGCTGATTGAAGACGGACCTAGATGGAAGCCAAGGATAAGTTGGCCACTTTGAGGCTTAGGGTTTTCAGCTGAGTAGCTTGGCTCAAAGGCCATCACCTAAAGCACACAGCACCTTTGAGAACCTGGAATTCTCATCTCGTTTCTCTTGAGAACCAACCGTCTTGACAGCTGTAAACCCTTCAGGGGAACTCTGTATGTATGGTCTTACTATATGTTCTGTAAGATTTTAAGACTGTGTATTTAAATTTGTGTATTTGTGATCTAAGAAAGCTATTATTTGAAACAAACGATTTGCCTAAAATTTTTTTCTAGGTAGGACCTGACTGGAACCTCACATTTCCACAACCACCCCCACCAAACACTGAACTCAAATATTGCTATATAATTGAAATTAGTTTAAAAAATTAAGTGACATTTTGCAAACCACTTAAAAGGGTCAGCAATGTGTTTGAGCAGTATGAGGTTAACCTTTGCGCATTTGGGGGAAATGCAGCCTTCAGTGGGGACTCTGCGGCTGGGGGCTGTACTTGCTAAAAGTTTAAAACAGTAATTTTTTTTCCCCAAGAAAGGTCATCTTGAGCTAAAATGTCAAATAAATTATTTAGATTACTGAATTAGAAAAGTGAGGATTTGACAGGCTGAATTTTTTATGCACATTAGCCACAGCCGGGGTCTCTCTGTGTTCTTTTTATTAGGTAAGGTGCACCTCTTCGCCTCTTATTAAAAGTCTCCCCATTTAGTCCTATACACTTCCCTTGATAGATGACTTCTGTTTGCGAGCATCTAAGTACAGGAGGCAGCTGCCTTCTTACAGCCTGTCTTCATGGTGAGGCTTCCCAGGTCTCATTCTAGCCAATACACGCAGAGAAGAGGACGAGCACACAGAAGCGCACGTGCCCTCAAACATTCTTTAAATATATCTGCACACATACAGGTGCATGCGAAGAATCTTAAGCACCTATGTAACCACATACACTTGTTTTCCTTAAGTGAGATAATCTTGTAATTCGGAGAGAGAGAGAGAGAGAGAGAGAGAGAGAGAGAGAGAGAGAGAGAGAGAGAGAGAGAGTGATTTCAATAGGAAATAGGTATTAGCAGGCTTTTCCCATGTAAGGGAGAATGTTTAAAAAAGTAAACAGCTTCGTGGAGCATGTGACTTAAGGAATTCCTCTTTTAGCGCAATGGTCTTTGAAGGGACCTCTAGACACCACTGCTAGCTTGTGCTTATGGCCATTGTCTGCGTTGTCCTTCTGTGATAGAGATCTGTGAGGCTCTCAGAGGAATGTGCCTATGCCAGGTGGATGTTGGGTAGGCTGTGACTTTACATATTCGAAGGTGAGGTGTAGAGATTTAGGGTGGGTGATGAGGCTTAGTGACTCTAGATTTCCCCACTTGAGTCCTTGTGTTCGCTCCCGGTCCCTTCTTCCCCAGGCTGTGTATGCCACACCTGTGGTTTCTTAAGCAGAGAATGTACTTTTGAATGTTTGGGTGACTGCTACTGTGTCTGTAGGTGGAACGACCCATGGTATTCCCTAGAGAGTTCATGTCACACATATGTATGTATAAAATGATGTGTGTTCTATATTTCTATGAGATAATTAAGCTTTCTCCTATTGTCTCAAGCTTATAAATACATATGGTTTTCTAGGTTTTCTCTTTACAGAAAACTTTATTTATTTTTTTTACAGTTGTTATTTTCCAAGGCATTTTTTATATATATGTAAAAAAAATTAACTTTCCTCAGCTTGGATCCCAAGGCTTGGAGAGCTGAAGTGGTGGATTATACCTGAGTGGGAGAGCTGATTCTAGCCCTCTGACTCAATTACAGCCATTTCTCTTTCTTTTAAAGTTTTATAACGACTTATTTTGTTCTACGTTTATAAACACGTTGTGTCTTTTTATTCCTTGATAAAATACAATGACCAAGGCAACTTTTAAAAGAAAGCCTTTAATTTTGGGCTTAAAGTTCCAGAGGGTTAGAGTCCATGACCATTATGGTGAGGACCATGGAGGCAGGCAGGCATGCTGCTGAGCAGGAGCCAACAGCTTACATATTGAGACGACAGTCATGAGGCAAAGAGAAAGAGAGCTTACGGAATGGCATGGCCTCCCCCCAGTGACAGAGTTTCAGTGACAGAGTTCCTTCAACAAGACCACACCTTTTAACCCTTCCCAAACAGGTCTACCAACTGGGGACCAAACATTTAAATGAGCCAATGGGGACCATTCTTATCTAAACCACTACAATGTGTGCGTGGTGTGTGTGTGTGTGGTGTGTGTGTGTGTGTGTGTGTGTGTGTGTGTGTGTGTATCACTGATCTGTCTTTCCATTCTCCAACATACTTCACACTTCATTCTATCCAACATATTATGTTATGCTATGTTATGTTATAGTATATTATTATTAATTATATTATATGATGGTTGTAAGCCATGAAGTGGGTGCTGTAAAGGAAAACTGGGTCCTCTGCAAGAACAATAAGCCATTTCTCCAGCCCCAGCTATTTCTTTTTAGTCTCATATTTATTCCTTTCTTTCTAAATTCCTGCTTCTTTCCTGGCTGTTCATTTACCACTCTCTTTTTTTTTGAACAATGTGCATACTCTGTATCAGCTGAACTTCTTGCGATTGGGCAGAGCCTATGACTGTGTCCTGCTAATGGAACGTGGATAGAGTACAGTGTGTTGGGGACTGCTCTTATAGACGGTTCATGTTCAGTTTCCAGCACCCACTAGGGCAGCTTACAACTGCCAATAACTGCAGCTTAACGGGTCTGGTAGCATTGGTCTTCTCCAGCAATAACACTGATTTGAAGATATCCCTTTCCCAGACATAATTAAAAATAAATTGTAAAAAAGATGCTATTTGAGGGAAAGTGATTCTTGCCTTTTAAAAAGACTCGTACAAAACTGGGATTCCTGATTAAAACACTCAAAAAAAAAAAAAAAAGAATCAATTTAACACAGGCATAACAGAGATCAGAAAGCCTGGATCCTCCTATTGCGGTCACCAGAATTTGCACACCATCACCAGCGGTCACCAGAAATGGTCCTTCCTGCTTGTAGAGAATGCCTGTCCTTCATTGTTGTTGTTGTTGTTTTGAATGGTTGGTTGATCTTTCTACAAAGTGTGTAAGGGCGCTTTTTTTTTTTTTGTTTCACAGATACATAAATAGATGAAAGGTGGCCCCTATATAAGTTCCTATGTAGTTTAGTGTTTCACGGGGGACTAGGGCAATGAGCTTAAGTTCTAGATACAAAACTAAAGTTCTATACCCAGTTGCTTTAAACGTTGCCCAAATAAACATGTTTTAAGCCATTTGGGGCTTCTCTGCTTTACATATACTATGTAAGTACACACAGTTCCTGTCACTGATGGGAAAGTTCAATAGTAGGCCTGAAGCTACCCCAAACAGAGTTTTCCCAGTCATGCATCCAAACAAATACTCACCAGAGGAGATAAACACAGGATTCAGAAGTGGTCATCATAACCAGCTCACACCAACAAGCTGGAAGTTCTGGGTAGCGCTGGGATTGGTAAAAGAGCAGCCTTTAGTAATGGGCAGCCAATGCCAGCTCCCAGGAAGAACTGAAGCAAGACCCAGCAGTGGACATTAGCATGTTTCTGGAACACTTTTTGTAAGGAAGGAAGCAATAGTGCTGGGTCAAGGGCAGATAATTAGTCCATGCAGCTGGAAGACACAACAGCCATTTCCCTGTCTTTGAAATCCTGTTAAACTTACACCCAGCAGCGTAACTGGGCACTTATTTCATAGCTTAGTTCCATCAGCATTAGTTTTTTACTGTCACAGCATATGCCACAATCCGCTAAGAAAGAGCTCAGTGGGCTGCACAAGGAATGCTCTTTGATTGATTGATGGATACAGTTCCTTATTTACAGAGATTATCATGTAATGCAACCACTGTCTGCTCATTTTGTGCTTGTAAATATTTTCCTAGCATGTATTCAAGCCGTTTCTCGTATAGATCCAAATTCTGTATCTTATGTGTATTTTCCTGTCTCCTTCGTAAAATCCAAGTGATTTTCTCACTCTTAGCTGCTTCCCAGGGTGAGATAATAGGTGATATTTATGGCACTGAGTCACCCACTGCTTCATCTCTCTGGACTCAAAGGCAGAGAGTGAAACCTGAAAGCCAATACTGGCGAGGAGCAGTTAGGTTTAAGGTGGTTGCCAGAGCACAACTGGACATCAAGAGCCAGCAGAAAAGGAGCACGGGATGGGCTTCTGGCGAGCTGCGTCGTCACTTTGTGGCTCTGCAGGAATGATTCAGAACTCCCTTTAGCCATTTGGTAAGAGACTCCTAACCCCAGTGTTGAATGAACCTTAGGAGAGGCGATTGGCAGTGGAAAGAATGCTCACTCATCATCTTGGAAAGCTTTTTTTCCCCTCTCCTTTCTACAATCCACCAAAAAAAGAAAAAAACCCAAAAAACCAAAAAACCAAAAAAACAAAAACAAAAACAAAAAAACAGACACTGGTGTCACCCTCTGTGATTCAGCCCAATGACAGGCTCTAAGACCCTCTCATTTGTGGACAAAAAAAGCCTTTGCACTGCCAATTAAAATCTAACTTAATATAAAAGCTTCTAAAGGGTTGTAGGTAGCTTTGTAATTTCTGGCAAGTTACTCTCTTTAAATGCAGATACATTAGCAGGCCAGCAACGAGCACCTGTGCTGGTGGGCGCAGGAACAAAACGGCTCTGGAAAATGCCTTCCCATGTTTCTGAGACCAGAGCTGGAAAAAGACTTTGAAAGACATGTGCTCTTGGCCCAGCAAGATGTTGATCTGGATGACTTTATATATATATAAATTTTTTTTTTAGCCACAACTTCACATGGCCTGTTCTTGACATTGTTGAAAACAATCCATGGCTGATCATTCAGACTGGGGCACTGGGTTCTGGAGGGTCTCTCGTGAGCCCTGGCAGAGAATTTTTTTAAGTGAAAGAATTTGAAACTTTTTTTAGGGGGAGTGTTCTGGTGGAATTTGAGAGTGTGAGGAAAGAGAAAACACGGGAGAGAAGAATGTGCGAAAGCCTAATGGCAGGCTTGGGTAAAGAGGGGTCAGTGGGGTTCCTGTGTCTCGGAATTGTAGGTTGGTTAATAGGTGAGCCATGTAATTACATGAAAACTGCCCTGTGGCCTATGTTGCTGCATCACCCTCCTTTGCATATGGGGAGCTGGCTGCTACCCTTCTCTTCCTATCCCATGTGTAGTAGCTAATCTTCCTCAGGACAACTCTGGGAATGAAAGGCATTTTAGAGAAAATGCTGCCAGTCTGCACACTAAAAGAGGATGTGCAGCCATGACTGTTAAGGCTTCATTTCCTTGTATCATATGACATATTTACATAGAAATTATACAGACCTTCCTGCATACTTTAAATAATCTCTGTATCACTTTAAGTACTAAATACAATATATAAGTAGTTATTTTGCTATATTGTTTAGGTAATAATGACAAGAAAAAAGTGTCCAGTGCTTAATTCTGAGGCATTTTGATCAATGGCTGTTTGAATCCATGCATGCAAACTGTGGATGGGGAGGGCCAATTTAATCATTAAAAATTACTACCATTATACTTTCTGTGCACCCGGAAGACTTCAGTTTCTTTCTGGCGGATAGAAGCTATAACCCAACCTTCCGTAGAAAGCTGATTTAAGAATTCCCAAATTTCCAACAGCTGCTTTGACTCACACCAGTCTATCCGTTCATTGCAGACTGGCTGACACGTCACAATAACCTCAGCTTTTCTCGTAACCACGCATAGCAAGTGTCACACACCGGCCAGCGTCTTCAGAGCTTGCGTTTATTGCTTTGTTTATCCTTGAAGCAATCAAATGGACATTGCACTTTTCCATTTTGTAGACGAATTAGGAACCAAGACTCACAACAGATGGACAGGTGGGAAAGATGAGGGTAGAACCCAACCCCTTAGCTCCAAAGCACGGTCTGTGTAGGTGCGACTAGGTCCGACCCGTGTTGACTTTCTTAGACCTACTTTTGCTTCCTCCTCGTTTAGCTATCCTTCTCTTAGAAGTCAGAAGCTTTTCATTAGTGAGCTGGGCATTGTCAATTCCTTACAATCTGATTTAAACCAGAAACTGTCTACAACTCACTTTTTTGTAGTGACCTGCCATAGCTAATATAATTTCAGAATAAGGTGGCAGGTCAATGAACAATTTATCTGACTACGTTATACTTGATAGTGGATTTTACTTAAGAATTTACTTGCCAAATTTTTTCTTAACATCATATTCACTGTGACACTAACACACCTTGAACCTTGCTCACAGAGTGAATGAGGGATTATACGTTGTATGCTTACATGTAGGACTTAATTGAAAAAAATTTTTTTCCATCACACACATTTATATATTATACTCCTGTAAGATTTATAGCTTAATAAGGAGCTGCCTATTAACAATCCCTACATACATATAAACCAGAGTGAATGTGGTAGCACACACCTGTAATCCCAATGCCCAGGGGAGAGAGACAGGGGGATTACAAATTGGAGGCTAATCTGGGCTACGTAGGAAAAGCCTACCCAAGTGAGGATGTAAACAAAAACTATAACTTCCAGAAAAGGAAAACAAACAAACAAACAAACAAACAACAAAAAAAAAAACAACAAAAAAAAAACCCCAATCTACTGGAAAGGACAATAGTGCACCTGATAGGCACTTGGGCAGTCAGGGTGGCTTCTTGGAGAAAGAGATGTTGAGTTGTAGCTGAGGGTTTAGCAGGAGTTACAACGGCCCAGAGAGTTCTGCCCGGGGCCTGAGCGTCCTGCACATCGGCCTTGCTCTCATTTGATCTTCCTTTCTCCTGTTCTCGTCATTCCTGGCGCACTGGCCTAATCTCAGGTCATCGAACGAGCAGGGCTCCTGCTCTTAGATCTTTTCCTGTGCTATTCTCTCTGGCTGCAATTCAGATTTCTAATCTTTTCATTTCTTTTTTTCCCCCCTCTCCTTTCAACTGATGCACGTTCAATGAGCGTATCAGAGCCCCCCCCGGAGAAAACAGAGCCGATGGGATATGCTCTCTCCACCCCCGATTTGTTTGAAGGAATTGGCTCAAGGGATGTGGAGGCTGGCAAGTCTGAGATCTGCAGGGCAGACTGGCAGGCAGGAAGCTTAGCAGGCACGGAGCCTGCAGGATTGGATGAAACTTCCTTGAGAAACCTCGGGTTTTGCTGAGCAGGCTGATTGGACAAGCCCGTTCACACCACCGAGGCGACCTCCTTTCCTTGAAGTCAGGTGACTGTGGCTGTTTTAACTACAAAATACCGTCACAACACCACTGAGATTCATGTTTGATGAAGTAACTGAGTTTTATAGCCTGGCATAAAAAAGTAACCACCATAGGCATTAATGTCTATGGGCAAACAGTTTATAGTCGCAATAATTTTAAGGCTGTCAGTAATACTTCTGCCTTACTTTAGTCTTTACAGTCCAGCTCTTCCCTTCTGGAGACCTTCTTCATATACTTTATATAAGTTCATTCAATGGTCTTTTCTGTCTTTGCATCTTAAAATACTTTTTGATATAGGGATATGGTCTAAAATCCTCCAGCACCCAGGTCTAGTTCTCCAGTGCACACCTGCCATAACTCCTACGCTGACATTTTCCCGTATCTAAACGGATAGCTTCGTTTGGCCTCGTTATTCGTTCATTGATTTAATCCCGAGTTCATCAACAATGATTTTCAGCACTAAAGATATATAAATGCACTCTCCTATATGTCTTGACACATATATAAGGCTGGCTAAGACATCTTGATATTCTTTTTATTTCCTACATTACTATTTAGCTGACCACAGAGAAACACATTTAGTCTTCTGCTCACTTTCAAAGCCTTTTAAATTTCCCTGCACTTTGTTCCCAGTGACTGGGTTTATTTTTTACGACCAGACCACGGAGGCCAGTATTGTCTTCAGGCCTGCAGGTTTCTGCAGACATTCTCACCTGGGCCATATATAAACACGCCTCGGAGCTGGTCCTCAGGCGTTTCAGTGCTGACACTTGTCCATGTACAGAAGGACCAGCCACTCCCCTTTCTAATTCGTCGATTTCACACTCCAAATAACTATTCATTCCAGTTCTTTTAAAACTCTTTACCAAAGTCTATCGTACATACAGAAAAATCATTTCCCCTTTCCTCTTCTTTAAAAAAAAATGTTTGCAAAATCCATACATGCATAAAATGTGTTTTAAAAAAAAATCAAACCCACCTCTGCCCTCCCTTTGAACCCCCTCGTCTCTTCCGCCTCTAACAATTTTCATGTTTGTATATGTTGTTGTTGTTGGTTTTTTCTTTTTTTCTAAAGGCCATTGAGTGTCCTCATGATTGGGTGTAAGGCCATTGAGTTGGACCATGAGTTGCCTCTCAGGGGCTGCATCTTGAAGGAACTTTCACATTTCTTACGCTTTGTTGTGGTTGCTGCTACTGCTTTGACTTCTAACTTGTTGTTTAATTTACTATTGTTTTAAAGAGTTATACAGAATCTATTGATTTCATTTCCTCCTCCTTTACCACAAGGTCTTCTTTAGATAGGGTCTTGCTACTATTCCAGACTGGCTTCAAACATCTAATTGCGCCGCCTCAGCCTCTCAAGAGCTAGGATTTTAGGCATGCACCATTAAAAATAGGGAGAAAGGAATTATATTTGGGCCTGGGGATTGAACCTAGGGCCTTGCTTTGCTAGATATGAGCTCTACCAGCGACATCACCAGCCCTGGAAACAAATAGTTCCAGGATATGTTTCTTTTTTTTTTTTTTTTCCTTATCCTAGCATTAGTAACAAATTAGTAATTTGTTTCAGTTCAGAAAATTTTCTAATTTTACTATTTTTTTTTTACTATGAACCCAGAAGCACAGTGTTTAACTTTACAATACTTGAGGCATTTTATGTTTTTTGTTTTGTTTTGTTTTGTTTTTTTGCCGTTGAGTTTCTTTTGTTCTTTCTTCTCAAGTTATAGTTACATGCTTGGGAGATCTTCCTCCATCCTCCCACACCCAGCATCCTATATGTCTGTGTGTTCATGATTCCTGCATCTCCCATACGTCTTCTCTTCTCTGTCACTGACTTCCCTTCTCATTAAGCAATGAGTGCATTGCTGAGTCCAACAAGCTTTTTTTTTTTTTTTTTTTTTTAGACAGGGCTTCTCTGTGTAGTCTTAGCTGTCCTGAACTCGCTTTGTAGACCAGGCTGGCCTAAAACTCACAGCAATCCGCCTGCCTCTGCCTCCCGAGTGCTGGGATTAAAGGCATGTGCTACCACGCCCGGCTTCCAACAAGCTTTTTTTTTTTTTAATCTTCCTATTGATTCTTTTTTTTAAACCATTATATTTTCAGTTATAACTGAAATTGTTTTTTAAAATTCCAGTTTTGGGTGAAGGGTATCTATTTAGTTATGTATATTCTTGACTAAATCAGACAGTTCTTTCATAATCATAGTGTTATCCAGAGTCTGTTTTATTATCTCTCTTCCTCGCTCTATTCTATTTTTTTTTTTTAACATGCTGCTTAGGAATTCTGCTAGAATGCTGAGCATTTTGCACGAAAGCTTTTAGCAACTGTGTGTTTCCTCCCTCTAGAGTAGATTATGCAATGATTTGGCAGTCAACAAAAGTCTGAGCCAGTCAGCTCAACATAATCAGAAGCGGAGGCAATTAATTATGGCTCCAGAATTATGCCTTCTTCTAGAGAGTAGCTTGAAAGCTCCGAGTCTTCAGTGGCCTCCTTCCTCATGGTGAAGTGCAGATTTCTCTTGTTTTCTGTGTAATGACAGGGTTCTAAAAACTCTACAATGCTTGTCAGCTGTTCTCTGCGAGGTGGCTTTGTTTTCCCATTTGATCAGTGCATGTGCAGGAGGACGGTGTTGGGCACAAAACAGAGCAAACTGATGGGTTTACGGGTGTGTCTCTTACCTGTCATCATTTTGTTATTATTGCCTTGCTATCTGGGTGAGGCTGACATGGCTGTGGTGGCTTCTCTGCCACCAGAGAGGATCTTCTAACCCTACTTACTTCTCTCAGGGCCAACAGTTGGCAAACTCTTAAGGAGGAAAGCGACATTTTTTTTGTTTTTGTTTTTGAAATTGTATAAGTGAGAATTTCTCCTTTTGCTGGCTCACATTTGGGTGGTCTTGGCAAGATGTCTGATGTTTCTTAGGTAGAATGGAAAGCCTTTTACTCTGTACTGTTTGCTCTCAAATATTGAAAAATATCCAGAGAAATTATGTATACTCTATTATTCACATCTATTGAAACTGTCTATAAATGCAAATTAAAAAAACTTGGACATTGAAATTCAGTCTCAATATCAGTAACTTAAATATTTTATGCACATTTTCTAATTCCCTTTAAAAGGTAGACAAGAGTATAATTTTCTCACTGATTTACAAAGAAAAGGACATATGATCAATGTACTGATGACTTCATGTTTCGTTTGAGAAAAGATGCTAAATTTAATGTTTATTTATTTGTTTTGTAACACTTAAGAAAAGTTGTTAAGATGAATTCTAGATTGGGGCAGATTATTACCACATAGCTATTTTCCTATCTTCACTGGGAATCCTCACTATATTTTTAAAAAATAAATTAAATTTATACAAAAATATTAAAAATAAGTAAGTGGAAACAGAGAGATTGCTACAAGTTTGAGGTCAGCTCGGTCTATGAGGAGCAGTTTAGGTCATCCAGGGCTACATAGTGAGATGCTGGCTCAAAAACTAATAGCGAAAATATTTTGAACTTCTTAGAAAAAGGTGTCCATTCCTGACACAAATTCAGAGTCCAGATGGTCACCTGGTATATATTGGTCCACAGTCATCCTCATCATCATTGTCTATAAAAAGAAGGCAGAGTCTCTTCCCTCCTGGTGTGTGTGTGTGTGTGTGTGTGTGTGTGTGTGTGTGTGTGTGAACTGAAGACATTTTGGAAACAAAAACAGTGCAAAACAATGGAAAGGTGAGTCAGTTCCTTTGACTCAAGTATTTTTTTGTAATAGAATGATCCTTATTAATAGTGCTTATTTCAATTTTTTTTTGTTTTATTTTACTTTTTCAATTTGTTTTGATGCAGGGAAGATGCTCCCTGTGTGACCTCAGCACAAGAGATCGCACTTTTTATTCAGTCATTTCTTATTTACTTCTTCATCTCCTCTTTCTAGTTTAGAGTTATTTAATGACATTAAGTTAAGCATTTCCAAGCTTATGTTTAAATAAGCTCATGAAAATATACATAAGGTGATGTATATTTTTCAGAAAAAAAAATTTACCCAAAGTGTAAAGGTGAGATAGAAATGACACTTTCCAAAAGTGTCACCTTTCAATCATTAAACATCTATACATCGACTTATGCTACACTTCCAGGAGTTTACCCAAGATCAGAAACTATGTGACTTCCAAGTTTCTGAGCACTCTACTCTGGGATCAGAGCTTGGTTATCAGCCACATCTGAGATTGTTGTCTCTTAAATCACCAAGGGCAAACCCAAAGCTTATCCACACCCAAACCGCACTGTGAATTCCATGCTAAACAAAGCTTCGCTCTGCCCCAGGGCTCTTGGAGCCTGTGATTACAAGGAGATGCCATGCGGGGCGCCATGTGTCTCTGCTAGTGCACCAACCAGGTTAAAATGCCTAGGCTTCTTTGGAACCCAGTTAAGACTCTATTCTTGGCTCCAGCTAAAACACTCAGTTCTGTTGGCCTGATGAAACCTTCTCTGCCGTCGCCCACCTGACAGACACAAACAGAACAGGTAAGGCCCCCTCGGCACTCCTGTCACCGACTCTGTTTTCTTTTTCTTCTTGTCTAAGCAGGACTTTGCTTATTCAAGGCTGGCTTCCCCTGCCCCCTGCTCCCTAGATGGTTTTGGCCTGCTTTCAACCCTCATTCTTTCTGTGACTCTGGGAGTAGTTAGTCATTTGTGCATCAGTGAGAAGAGGGATTTAGGGACTAGGGGGAACCACAGATTTTCCTCTTTGGCCCTTCCTTCCTTGACAAAGTAAATCCCACTGAAAACCAGCATTAATAGAGCATGACGGTTTGAAGAATAGAGGCCTAACTGTTGACATGTCTGATGTCAAGCTATGCATTATGCCCTGATAAAGAAAAGACACATTTCTTAAAAAGACAATCTCCATGGCATTAGGTTTATTGGTGCAGTGTGAGTGTCGTCCTTGGCTCCCCAATCACTTACGGGCTTATCAATATTTCCATTAAAAAAATCCCATTTGCTGTCACTTAAAAGAAGCCTGCCTATGTCAGACCATTTAAACTGAAATTATAGAGCAATTATATTTTAGGTTTATTATTGAACACCAGGAGTGGTTAAATTTACTGTATTGGTAGGGGTTGGATGGTCTCAGTTCTAGAAGAAGACGTAGTATAAAGACAGGATATTATGTAGGCCCTGTGGAGGGGCAGAGACATGGAGCTCATGGTAACACAGAACACTGTTTGTTACCCATGTCGATCGATGGAAGAACAGACTTATTCCTCTAGATTGCATCAGAAGAAATGACTCCAAATAACCTTAGTTTTCTATAGGGAGAGATGAGACTTAATTACTGATTAGATACATTCAAAAAGGGGCTCAGTGCCCTCTGGCCTGAGGAGAGACCTGGCATTCATAGAGTTCTCACCGTGTGCCATGTTGTGTTGGGTAAACGAGCTAAGCCTATACTATTTTATAGGCAAGGAAACTAAGATCCACTGGTTTGGAAACCTTCCCAAGTTATGCAGCTTATGTGGACTTTAAAATATAAAGAGAGGACTTGAGCTCCAGAGCCTATAATTTTCTCATGCACACCCACAGATATACACAAGGTGACTGGATCAGTGAAACTGGCCACTTGGCAGTGCACTGGCTGCCTTGTTTTGTTTCGGTATGAGGCTGTCCACACTTAAAACTGCTTTTCTTTTCTTTTGCCCTCTTTGGTTTTTTTTTGAGACAAGGTTTCTCAGTGTAACAGTGCTCTGCCTATCCTGGACTTGCTTTATAGACCAGGCTGGCCTTAAACTCCCAGAATCCACCTACCTCTGCCACCAGAGTGCTGGGATTAAAGGCGTGACCTACCATGCCCAGCTTGAATGCTGTTTTTCTGCTTTTGCTTGAAATACAGAGAACTGGGCAGACCATAGCTCATCTCTTTTAAAAATTCATCATTGGACCTAGACTTTCAAAGCAAAGCTGGCCAAGACTATCTTTTTATCATTTTTATTCATTAATTTGGCTAAAATGTCTTTATCTACCCCCACCAGCACTCCATGTAAGGGTCACTTTCCCCATGTCTGACCTTAAATAGACGAGATTCTTTTCATGGTATTTTACTAGTCTAATTCTCTGATGTTGGTATCTTTGGTTAAATGATTGGCCCCTTGATTAGTGGAGTCCAGTTCCATCTCTGATTGTGCGGGTCACTATTTTGAGAAGAATCTGTTCATTTCAACTAGCTTATGACTTCTCTGCAAGAGTTGTCTTTTTTTTTAACTGACATTTGAATTTACAAAAATTTACATTAAATGTATATTTTTATACATTTAAATTAAATGTATTTTTTTTTCAAACAAGTTAATAAGAAGTAGGATTCTTAGCACTGGTGTTTTAAAGACACATGATAGGCTTGGTTTGGTTTCTCCTCCCCATTTTCCCAGGGTGCTGTGGTTGGAGTGCATAGGAATTCTGACCTGAGCATCCAATGTGATGAAGCCAGAATAGCAGCCATTCAATCTGATGATGCACTTCCCAGTGAAGCCAATGGAATGAAATTCAAATTGGTGTTTTCCCACTGAAAAGCCCATGTTTCCTCACTGGAGCTTATTTTCCTGTTAAGTTGAATGTTGAAAAAGTTTAAAATCTCATAAATAAAAGAAAATTCTTTTAGTATTTCAACATTGAAGTAAACTTTATGCTTGCTTTTAGAAGTAGTCTTCCAACTGAAAGTGATAGAGTTAATCCCAGAAACTGAAGATGAATGGTTTCACCCATATGGGTGTAATGCAAAGTCTGGTACCATTATGTTGCAGGCCTTAAGACAAAATTATTCTAAACTTTCCCACATGATGTGACACCGAAGTTCTGCAGAATGCTCTTATTTTTTTTCCCCTCTTCTTGTTCTAGGTTTAAATGTTTCTGTTTCTTCATATGGGTTTTATAGTTTCTCAGGAAGTGAAGGTTAGATCTGGTCTCTCCTTTTCTGTAGGATCACTTGAGTTCTGTTTCTATAACATGGATTTTAATAATTTCTAGGTGCTTTTAAAGTTCTTGGAAAAACAACAACCAAAAACAATGAAGCAGAAAGGATATCCAATTCCCCAGGTGTCTGATGTTTCCCTGTGCTACCCCTGAGCTTGTCACATGGACATCTTATTAACTTTTGTGTGGGATACAGCCAGTTTCCATCTCTCACACGACCTGTGTTAGAACTTTGCGTAGTTGTTACTCCCTTACAGCATCCAATTATAGGGTAATTACTGTTCTAAACACTGGTGGATATAAATTCTCATTGAATTGTCTTGACAACTCTGTTAACAATTTGGCTGTTGGCCACGTTGGCCAACATATGCACTGGTTGTGCCCAGGGAGGTGGTTGCTGCCCAGAGGCAGCAGCTTCTTAGGAACTCTTCCACACACTTTCCCTTCCATTTCACTTTGACATTTATACTCCCCATAGGTGGGGATATGGCTTACTTGGAAAAGTGCTGGCTATGCAAATATGAGGGGGATGAGTTTGAGTCCCTCATAACCATGTAAAAATATCGTTGTGCCTACTGGCATGTCTGTGGTTCCAGTGTTGTGGAGGCAGAGACAAGTAAAGTGTCCTGAACTCACTGACAAGCTGGTCTACACAAATCAGCAAACTTCAGGTTCTCTAGAGATCTCGTCTCAACAGATAAGGCAGAGAGCAACCGAAAGACACATCCAACACTGGCTTCTGGCTTCCACATGCATGTTGCCACCATCAACACAGATAATCAGCTGGTGAGTGGCACGCAGGTCAGGGAACCCTGACTGGGAAAGGGAACCTACTCTAAGAATTTGACTTTATAGACTCATGGGGATAAGCTAAGGAAATAAAAGTCCAGATATGGAGGGTAAGGGATCCATATCTACATGTAGACACACACACACACACACACACACACACACACACACACACCCCTCATAAAGATGGCCTGGTCACTGACTTCTCCTTTGATGATCCATTTCCACCTGATCAGTGGCTCCTCCTGTGAGCTCCCAATCCTTAGCTTGTCTCATGGTTCTATAAGGTCAAATTCCTAGAATAGACCCCTTTTTCTGGTCGTGATTCCCCGACCTGTATGGCATTCACTAGCTGACCATTTGTGTTGCTAATGACAGCATCCCTGCCTCCCCCTGTTAATGTGTGGGATTTCCTAACCAACATTACAAAAAAAAAAAAAAAAGGTTCAATTTGTCAAGTGATTAAAAAAAATCTATTGGGATGGTCATATGATTCCTCAATAAGTTAATGTGGTAAATTAAACTGATTTTATAGTTAGAAAGATAGCATCTATTCCTTGCATGAATTTAACTTAGCCACTGTGAGTCCCTTTTGTACATTGTTATGATACATTAGGTTCTGTTTATTTCGTTTGGTTTTGTGCACATACTTATGTGTGGTATATGTCCCCGTTCATGGAGATGCACATGCAATGAGGGTGCACCATGTGTGTATGTGCCTATGAAGACCAGAAGTTTAAATCAAACATTTTCCTGTATGGCTCTTGGCCTTACTTTTTGAGGCAGGGTCTCTTATTGTACTGGGGATAATCATGCTATATCTAGGCTGGCTGCCCAGTGAGCTTCAGGGATCTGCCTGTCTCCCTACACCACCAGTGCTTATGCATGCACACTGCCACATCTGGCTTCCACATGTGCTGAGCATATACACCCAGGCCCTCATTCTTCCATGGCTGGCACTTTTCTGTCTCCCAGCACCTCTTTTGGGTTTTTTAGTCTAAATTCATGACTTAGGGAGGGTTTGATTTTCCTTTCTTGCATCAGATATGGGAGCCAGGCTTATGCTAATATTAAAATGAACTAAAATGGGGAAAGGGTAGGTGTCTTTTATTGAAAATAAATTTTAATATAATGTGTTCTGATCATGGTTTCCTTTCTCAGATTTACTTTTAGATCCTCCACACCTCCTTACCCACCCAACCCCACACCTTCTTTCTCCAGAGAGTGGTTCTTATTCCTTTATTCTCTGCAGTACATTACACCATTGCATGCACCACATCACACTGTTGCACACACCATATCACACTGTAGCACACACATCACACTGCTGCATGCAGCATATCACACTGATGCATGCACCACACCCTGCAGCATGCACCATACCCAGCAGCATGCACCACATCACACCATTGCACACACCACATCACACCGTTGCATGCACCACATCACACCATTGCATGCACCACATCACACTGTTGCATGCACCACATCACACCATTGCATGTACCACATCACACCATTGCATGCACCACATCACACTGTTGCACACACCATATCACACTGTAGCACACACATCACACTGATGCATGCACCATCTCACACTGCTGCACGCACCACACCCTGTAGCATGCACCACATCACACCGTTGCATGCACCACATCACACTGTTTTCCCTTTTTCTTTATGGTCTCATCAGCTTGTATCATTATCTGAGATGTAGGTGTGGTTGGTAAAGGCCTCCCAGAGCACTGGCTGTTCTCAAAACCAGCTCAGTGTCATTGTACTCATACCTGACCTGGGCATCCCTACATGTGCTTGAGAGGCTTTCAGGGTACCCTCAAGGTGAACATTATTTCTGTTTTACAGCCTTTCTCTCTCATGTGTATATAGTGTGATTGTTTTTCAGTGTTGCTTTGATATTACAACAGATGAAGTCCAGAAGTGAGAGGGAAAGTCAGGTTTTTAAAAATTTTTTTAATTAATTTATTCTTGTTACATCTCAATGGTTATCCCATCCCTTGTATCCTCCCATTCTTCCCTCCCTCCCATTTTCCCCTTATTCCCCTCCCCTATGACTGTTCCTGAGAGGGATTACCTCCCCCTGTATATGCTCATAGGGTATCAAATCTCTTCTTGGTAACCTGCTATCCTTCCTCTGAGTGCCACCAGGTCTCCCCATCCAGGGGACATGGTCACTTACCAGGAAACTGGGACAGAGGGGAGGACATCCTATTGAGACTCTAGATGAGAGAAGCATGGGAAAATAGCAAAGTAGAAGGATCCAGAGGGTCCTAGAAACCTACAAGTAAAACATTATGACAGGCAGATTTGGGCCCAGGGGTCCCGCTCAAACTAAGGCACCAGCCAAGGACAATACAGGCAGTAAACTTTAAACCCCTACCCAGATCTAGCCAATGGACCGAACATTCTCCACAGTTGAGTGGAGAGTGGGGTATGACTTTCACACAAACTCTGGTGCCTCATATTTGAAAGTCAGGTTTTTAAAAATAAAAATATTAATGACATTTATAAAAACAAATTAAAATTTCTCACTTTTTGGGGGAAGAGTGATTTTTAATTTTAGAACATTATTTGATGCTTTTATTAAATGATACAATAAATATGGGCTTTAAACATTTTTCAGTTTTAATTTTAATGTGACAAATATGGATACATTTAGTCATATAATCCTTGTAAACTAAAGCTCTTTGCAGGATTTGGTAACTTCATGTGTGTGTGTGTGTGTGTGTGTGTGTGTGTGTGTGTGTGTGTGTGTGTTTGTGTGTGCAGGCAACTGTGCCTATGAGAGTACCTGCGGAGGACAGAGGTCACCACTGGGTTCCATCCTTCACTGGTGTTCATTTTATATTTTGGGACAATCATTCACTGAACCTGGAGTTTACTAGTTGTCTCGATTGGAGGGGGACCCAGCAAGCCCCAGACATCCTTCTGTCTGTGTCTCTAAGTGCTGGGATGCAGTTGTGCTCTTTCACATCTCGCCTTTTACCTGGGTGCTGGGGATCCAAACTTAGGTCCATGTGCTTGCTTAACAGCAAACGTCTACTCACTGAGTCATCACCCAGACCTCCCTGTGTCAGCTGTAGTGTCATTTCATAACTATTAAGTATCTTCAATAACTTTTAAGAGTAGAGAGGGAGTCTGAGCCTCAGAAGTCACACAGCCATTGGCTTATAGGGGAAAGCCTTCCCTCCCTCCTTCCCTCCCTCCCTCCCTCCTTCCCTCCCTCCCTCCCTCCCTCCCTTCTTTCCTTCCTTCCACTCTCTCCTTCTCTCCCTCTTTTCTGTTTGTTATTTTGAGACAAAGCCTGGCTAATCTGGAACCTTCTATGTTGCTTGGGCTGGCATTAAATTCATGATGCCTCTCAAGTGATGGCTCTGTGTGTATGAGCTACCCAACTTGGCTAAAGGTTGTGTTCTTTAAGAAGGGAGGCAAGGCCTTCCTGGTGTGGTTCTGTTCGCCATCCGTCACTCATCCTTTACTAAATGCTCTACAGAAATGCTTATAATCTCTCTGAGTGTATCAGGATGTCCTCTCCTCCTTATCCACTCCTTTTCATCCCCATCTTTCCTTGTGTCAGCTGTTTCTAATGCACACCTCTGTAGATTACCTCGGGGTGCGGCAATCTCAAGCGTACCATATATTACATGAGTTGGCTTAAAGTGACTTTGGAATCCCAAGTGTGTTGTATGTAGACAGTTTCCTTAATCCGTGCGCGCTGCAGTTTGGATCTGAATGGTTGGCATGGATACGCACTATTCTTCTATCACCACATGGCACTCATTTTCCAGAGCTTTGGATTCCCAACTGTTTTGTGTTTACCCTGTTGCAAAAAAAATTTTTTTGTATGGCTGTTTTGGCTTTGTGTGAAGTCAGAAAATAAGTCTTCTCCTGCCGGGTAGTAGAGCAGGTAGGATACTCTATGTTCAGTTTATCTTCCTTGAGTGGGTGAATGAGCACATGCGTGAATGCAAGCAACCAAGAAATAAACATGAGATAACCTCTACAGACACCAGCTAAGACCTTAGTTCTTAAAGTTGTGAGGTATGGCCGGGTGTAGCGGTAGTGTACTCCTTTGATTCCAGCACTCAGGAGGTAGAGGCAAGTGAATTTTCTGTGAGTTCGAAGCCAACTTGGTCTATGGAGTGAGTCCCAGGCCAGCAAGAGGCTACATAGTGAGACTGTGGTGCAAAAACAGAAAAAAAAAATCACTCAGCATGCATCAAATAAACAGTAGCTGGAGAGATGGTCATTCACATGGCGTAAGTGGTTCCTAAGAGGTTCTACTCAAAATACAAATTGTTCTCAAAGGGCTTGGAGGAAATGTGGCACTCAAATCCCGTTCGGCAGTAGAATTTCTTTAAATGATGTGCTTGTTACTGCTGTTTTCTTTTAAATGTGCCATTTATGAAAGTGTAATCATTTTTCAAAAAAGTATTATAATATTTACAAAATGTTGTTCTCGTTCTTTGATGCAATGCTGACTTGAGGAAGTTTTACTCAAACCTTCCATGGAGATGACTCAATTAGCATTATCGTCCAATGTCCCCACATTACAAGGATGGTCAAGAGGAACAAGAGATGCTGATATTAGCTTCTTCTGATAAGTCACTTAATAGTTATGCACATGGATTGCTAGAACCTTAAAGCATAAAGCTATATCTGGAAGCCAGAGAGATGGCTCCACGGAAAAAGTGTTGCTGTGCAAATGTGAGGACCTAGGTTCAGATCCCCAGCGCCTGTGTAGAGGCCAGGCATGATATGCCTGTCTGTAATGGCCACTGTCGCGTGGAGACAGGTGGGGCTCTGGAGCTCACTGGCCAGCTAGCCTAGCTGAGTCAGTGGGGGTTGAGTGAACGACCTTGTCTCAAAAACTGAGGTAGAGAATGCCCAAGAAAGACATGGATGCACACCGCTTGTCTCCACACGCATGCACACAAATGTGCTTCCATATGCACACACACACAGACACACACAGGTAGGCACACACACACACACACACACACACACACACACACACACACACACACACAGTTTGCTGCACAAGTTCACACAGCCACTTGAATATATCAGAAAATAAAAGAAGTATTTTATCCTTAGACCCTCTCATCTTACAATCTGAAAATGGTCCATTGTAAAGAAAAGCATCTCTCTTGCTTCCCTTACTGTTTATCTATTCAAAAGGCTTTGCTTATACCAATCCTCAGTAAAGAAGTCCTTGATTTTACTAAATTAAAGCCAATACACATGGTGGCTTTATAAGGAAAGGTTTGGAAAAGTGACAATCTTCCTTGATACCAAGATATCCCATTGGTCTCCCTGCTGTGGGAGAAGAAGGCATGAAGACTTCCTGCTGAAGTATCCAGAGTGGTGTAAAATCCCTCAACGCAGATTGTCTGTGAGAGTTTCTGCCCAAATCACAGAACTCCAAATTCAGACACTTCGTCCTCAGTCCAGCCTACCCGATAATCCTTTTTGCGAGTCTCCTTGACATATAAGTTGAATGGCATATTTGAGTTCCACCTAATTTTTTTTTTCCTCTGAAACCTCATTAAAACCAACTCCCTGGCATTTTGCTGCTGTTAGAAAAGATGATGCTTGTAGTTGCTTCAGTCAGTAGCAACATGTTCAAAGGATTAAAGACAAATTTCTGAATAGTGTTGTAATGATTTGTGGATCTATGATAATCTGAGCAATTATTAAGGAACAATGCCTACCCTGATTTGGTATCTTGATTATTTGTTGATGACATCTGAAAATGGAGATGTCACGAGGCAACACTGTAGTGTTTAGCTATGTTAATTTATTTTATTTATGTAAATTTAATGCTTCCCTGTATTTCACAAACTTGAGTACTGGTTAATTGTCTAGCCAGTGAAGACAGAAATTAGGAATTAAAAGTAAATGACAATATAAACACATTAAAGGTTTTCTTTAAAACCTCAGCTCCTAAGGCTAGTAAGTCTCTGTTAATTTTAATTTGACTTATTTTGATTTCTAAAATGAGAGTAATTGTTAAATGTTCGTAAGAGGTTGGCTGGGTTTTGGGGTTAATGATTGTTCACAATGAGAGCAACCTTTAAGACACCAAATGTGAGTCATGGTATTAAAAAGAAAATAAAATCCTTGGCTCAAACTTTTTTCTTGAACATGGAAATTTTTTTAAGTTGGTTTTTTTTTTTCAAAAACAATGAAAGTGCTCTGTCTGTCGTCTGTCTGTCTGTCTTCCTCTGCGTTATATGTGTGTGTGCACATGTGTGATTATATGGTCAACCTTGGGTGTTGCTTCTCAAGTGCTGCCTATCATCTTGGCTCTGTGGGCAGGTCAGCAAGATCCAAGGGGTCCTTACTCTCCCCCCACCCCACAATACTGGGATTAAGAGTGCTACTGGCACACATGGCTTCATGTGGGTTCTGGGTATGGAACCAAGTTCCACACACATGCGTGACATTACATGACAAACACTTTCCTAGCTGAGATGCCTCCCTCTGTCATGATTTTTGTTTGTTTTCATTGTTTGTTGTGGGATTTTCTTTCATGTGTTTACTGGTTGTTTTATTGGGTTTGGTAAAAGTATGAGGGAGTAAGCACACACTATCAGGTTCTAAAAGACTACCCTTTAAAGCTATGGGCAAAAGTGGAAATTGCTTTCACTTCATGCTTGATCTAGTTATCACGGAGTTATGTTAATCAAAGTCTTATGCTGTGAAATTAATGGATTGCTAGGTTCTGAAATTTTAGCCTTACAATGAAGTAATACTAAAATATCGATGGTTAAGACACATTTGGGTTTGCAGAAATTTCCACCCCTAACATTTTGAAGAAACAACCTTAGATATAAGTGTCTTAAGAGATCTTTTGTAGAAAATGATGTGCTTTGATGTTCTATAACAGGCTAGCTTTCTGAAAAAAAAAATATACCTGTGAGCTGGACCAGAAACTATGAGGAAGCCTGGATTTAGGGGTGGATGAAGGATGTTAAGTTTGGTCCTGAGTCTCTCATTCAAGGTACAGTTGTTTAAAGTCTGGAAAGGAGCCAGCAAATCCCATTGTCAAGGTCTTCCGCCTGTGGATAGGCATGAGGTAAACTAGAAAATCTCCAGAAAAAGAAGGTAGCGGGGTAGGAGATTCACCACTGCTGTTGTAGGGAGTCTGGCCAGAGAGCATCATGGTCATTGTCTGTGCATGGCCAGCATTTCCCACTAAGTAGGTCCCACTAGACCCACTAAGAAAGGTCTAGACACAATGTCAGCATTTTAGTTCATCTTAAGTTTGACACTCAAGTGCACCGAGAACTTTGGCTTCTTCATAAAACACAGAAATATTCTAAAAATGTGTGTTTGCTTTGATCCCAAGAGTAGGGAAATGGGGCTACTTCAAAGCAGCTGACTATGATTTGCTTCGTGCTCTGGAGGGGGTATGATTTTGTTGCTACAGATAGTTTCTGCGATTGTGTGATGTTTGGAATTTTGGGGGATTTTTTTCCAGAGGGTATAAAAATGTTAGGACCCCAAGAGGTGGGGTGAATTGTTGGGAGATTGTTGGTTGGTTGTCGGTCGCAGTTTGTTACGCGCAAAGAAAAAAAAAAATAACAAAAAGTTATATATTCTGATGGTGAATGTCACTCCCTTTCTGATCCCTGACTTTATTCAGGGATCTCTTTCCTTTTCTTTCTTTCTTTTTTTTCTCTCTTATCTAGTGTTAGGTGGTTGAAAGGGTAGAAGAAAAGGGGCAGAGGAAAGCACGTACAAAGTAGCAAAAGTCCAGTTACACTCACATCTTCTTCAGGGACTTGAGCTACCAAGTAGAAGTCAGCGCATGAGGGCTGGGTAAACATGCTTGTGCAGGACAGGGTGTCCCAGGTATGACTCCCATCTACTGATAGAAGACAGATGGAGGTGCTTTCCCACTGCTTTGAAGGTGAGCAGTGGGGGGGGGGCAAAATTTTACATTTGTTTTAAGAGTGTCAAGTCTTAAAACTTTATTTGTTTTGATATGGTCTAGTATTTGAGATCAGTGATTTTTACTTGCCTAATATTTTTCACAGCATCATTCATTAATATAACAAATGTTCTCAATTCATCACATTATTGTATCTTTCCCTCAACTTCCCAAATCTTATGACATAGTCTGCACGATTCATAAATAAACACATATCCTGAGTTATGCACCTCTATAAAAATGCTTTGGGGGAAAAATGCATCATCCACTTATGCTCTGTTTTTGTTCTTCAACAGTGTCTTGTTGTCCCCATTCCATTACTTAGACACCTATTACCATTTGTAGTGTCTACATTACAGTTTGTTGAGGAGACAGAAGTCATTATTATTTTGGGTGACTTTATTAGAAATGATGGTGGCATGCAGGGGATCCTGCTCCTCAGCCTAGCAGGCACCCCAGAAGTTAGCACCTTGTTTGCCTGGTCTTCTTTGTTCAGTATGGGCTGGCCTCCATCTTTTTCATCTCCTAAAGCTTGGATGAAAGCATGCCTCTTTAGTGAAGTTTCCCTTCTACACGTAGACGTCTTTGTGCGCCCACTGTGGCTACTCAGCGTAGCCTGGCTGTACCGTGCTGTGATCTTGATAGGTCTGTGCCTACCACAAGATGGGTAAGGTAGTGGGCACAGGGACTGTGGGCACAGGGACTGTGGCTCTCTGATTTTCACATTCCCAGGCTGAGCACAGGATCTGTGCAGAATGGTGAAGACAGACTTAAACAATAAATGGGCCTTAGCTCCTTCAGGCTGTTATGACAGCTATGCATGGACTTATAAAAGACAGACATTTATTTCACGCCCTTCTGAAGGCTGAGTAGTTTACAAGCCAGGTGCTGACATTGACTCTCCAGTGGGTGATGAGGATCCACTTCCTGGTTCACAGATGGCACTGGCTTATCCGGTTCCTCACAGTGTAGTAACCATGAAGGATTTCTTCAGGGAATCTTAAGAGCACTAACCATCTTCACAAGAGCTCTTCTTCCGTGACTTATTCACCTCCCATTCAATGCATCCTGGAGGTTAGGATCACAGCACATGAATTTGTGAGGAAACAAGTATTGAGAATCTGGCAGACTGACAAGAGCATTTACAACTCCTATTCATGTGAAAAATCCACCGCATCACAAGTGTCTCTCAGCCAGAATGGAGTTTATACCCATTATTAGAACTAGTTCAGGAATTTGTTTGCCCTCCACCTAGCTGAAAACTCTACAATGACACATGCTTTATGGCAGGTGACTGATCCTAACCTTGGCAAAAACCAACCTGAACTCCTGAAGCAGAGAGTCTACTGCATTTGGAAAATTACCTGAATTTTTGAAAAAATTGTTGTTGCTGTTTTTAAATCCCAGGAATTTGACAGAAAGAAACCTGTGCGATAGAAACGGTGAAGTTATGCCCAAGCTCCCTTTATGAGCCCCACAAGAATAAATGAGAAGAAATAGTTTGCTGAACTTCTAGCAATATAACATCATGGATAATACGAAACTATGCAAAGAGCAACTTAGTGAGGCCTTGGTTTTGTTGTCTGAAGATGACTTTGAAGTATGAATGGGCACAGTGACTTATCAAACATCTGCCAGACCCAAGCCTGTGTGTGTCATCTTCTTTTGGCTCATACAGAGCCCATATATTAAATACTAATTTCTATTTGTAGTGCTAGGCATCTTCCAGAAGTAGAGACTACTATTGTACCAGCATCCCAAGGCCTCGCTACTGTACTGCACTGCTGAAGTGTGACCTTTAGAAGTGACCACAGCCACTGATTGTCTTCCTACCCTCCCTTTTCCACACAGTGTTACAGATCACATGAGAGACGTGTCAAGTTCATGGCTATTTATTATCATGTATTTTGACTGAAGTACATCTGCATATGAGTGGAAGGTGTGTGTGTGTGTGTGTGTGTGTGTGTGTGTGTGTGTGTGTGTGTGTGTGTGACTGTTCACGTTGGGGTATGTGAATGGTGAGGTAGAGAGATGGCTCAGTGATTAAGAGTATTACCTGCTCTTACAGAGGTCCTGAGTTCAATTTCCGGCACTCACATGGTGGCTCACAATCGTCTACACTGGGATCTGATGCGCTCTTCTAGTGTGCAAGTGTACATGCAGATGGAGCACTCATATACATAAAAAATAAATAAATACATCTTTAAAAAAAATAAACACTGGGATACGTGCTGTGAACCCAGCACATATTCAGAAGTACGTCCAACGGTATTTTAAGAGGTTCAGTGTGTTAACAGCCATCACTCTCCTCTTGGCCACTTCACACTCTTTTGTGCCTGTGCTTCCCCATAGCAGATTTACCACCAGCTCATTGTTCGCCTCTTGGCTTGATATAGAAGTTAAATAAGCTATAGTTGTAGCATAATACACATCTTAGGAAAAAATAACCTGTGTGCGATACCTTTCATTGACTTAGTAGCTTATATAACTTGTACATGGTCTTTCTCTAGCCTACGGGTCAACAAATAACAGCTCGTGGGCCAAATACTACCTGCTGTCTCTTTGCATAGGGTCTGGGAATGAAGAATGATGTTTGATCATTTAAAAGTAGGTTGATAAAGCATCTACTGTGGAATGTGCAAATTATGTGACTCTCAAATTGCAGCGTCCCATCTACTTGCGTGCAAGCGCAAGCACATTCGTTTGTTTGGGTGTGAGCAATGGCTGCTTGTGTGCTGCTTGTATGTGTGTCATCATAGCTGCTTGCTGATACGACGGCAGTGTCGATTGCTTGCAGCAGAGAACACTGGGCCTCAAAAGCTGAAAATATTTATTACGTGTCCTGTTACAGAGCACTTCACCCACCTGAAGCCCAGGCAGTAAAGCGATTCTTCTGTGAGAGTCTGTGGCAGCGATGCGTATGCAATCTGCCCACCAGATAGCTATATGAGCTCCACTGTAGGATCGGGGGTGGGGAGGGGGGAAGAGAATCACTCTTCAGATGTTGTGCCCAAAACTGGGAGGAAAGGGAAGTAGCTGAAAAAAGAAAATGTGTAAGATTTGAAGTGCCATCTTACATCCAGACAGTCTGGAAGCAGAGAGAAGAGAAACAGATTTCAATCAGTCTGGCTTACATATGGACTCTGTAGTCTTGGTATAAATAACGCTAAGCAAAGATTCCTCTTGCTGTTGTCCTGCCCTCCTGCTACTCCAAGAACCAACGACTACCTGAGCACTTGCTCGGAAGGGGATTTTGCATTTCTCATTCGATTTGCATGCCCAAGAAAATATCAAATCAACGTCTCTCTTTTGTCACTTTCTTTGTAGCAGCCCGTTCACGAGCTAAGTCCTCTGTATTGAGGCAAGGACTTGACTTCTAGATCTGGGCACCCAGGGTTTTTCCTTGGCCCCTTTAAAGAAATAGCCTCCGGAGCCAAAGACATTCTGGTTCAAGAGCCTGCCACCTGCCTGTAATGTCGTCCGCTTTTCTGAGTGGCAATTCCCACCCACCGGTCATTATGGAAATACACTTGGCTGCTAATTTCCTGGAAGACTCAAGTGCTCCTACTTCAAGGTCATCTCAAAGGAGAGTTTAAAGAGCACACTCACCCCTCCCTTCACTTGTAAAATATGTATATTTACAAGAACATGCATAAATGGTCACCAGGGAAGGTAAGCTATCAAGGAGTTGGGAGATGCCTTTCCTCACACAGTTCACACATCACTGAAGCAGATAAAATTGGTTTTGTACCTAGCCTCCGAATACACTGTTAAGGACTGTCCTGAAAATTGATCTATACCACTATGATAAAATTCAGCACATCTCTTTCATAAATATCTAACAATAGCATCAGCGGCTGCCGCTCCCGCCTTGCTCCCAGGGACTGTGCTCCAGCAGACAGGGCAGCCTGTAGCTGAGAGCTTCCCTGTGCACATGGCTGTCGTCAGCAGCTGCATCAAAACTTAATTAAAGCATTAGGCTGAACACACTACAATGTAAGCCAAGCCTCAGTTTACAGTATTAAAGTCACTTGTCTGACTGCCCGTGGAATATTAGATTAAATCTGTTTAATTTTAATAGTGATAACAATAGCCCCCGAGACCTGCGACTTGTCAATTCCCTAAACATCCCATGTAGTTCTCTTGTGCTGCTTCTCAGGGCTCTGAGTGCCACATGTGTTACTGTCAGGCTTTGTAAGTCACGGAAAGCCAGCGGGACGGCAGGACTTTCTTTGTTCTGTCTTACAGTGCTAATGTCATTTGAAAAGTCACTGCATCCTCGTATCTGAAGTTTCACAAAAAAGACCTCACTTGGAAGCCATATGCAGACCATATGGGGGGGGGGAAACCAAGCAAGACTAAGTCAGCTCTTAGACACTGTCTCTGAATGGCTATTGGGTGTTATTTGATTGGACAACTTAGGGAAGACGGTTTCTCAGGGGGAAATGTGAGGCGGGCTCTAAGTGATCTTATACGACCCCAGGATTGAGCAGGTATTTAGGGAGATTTTTTTCAGTGACTAAAATGAGGGATTCTGAGGAATGACCACACAGGCAGGCGACTGCTCTGTGGCTCACCATATCTGTGTACCTGTCAGTTCAGACAAGGGGCTTAACCTGAGTTTAACTCATACTTAAGGAAGGACTACAACAGAGGAAAACTGCTTCCCCCAAATTCTAGACAGCCTTGTTCGTATAATCACTATGAGAGGATGAATTGTAAGTGTGCAGGAAGTATGTCATTTTATACTGTTCTTTGAGAAATGGCTAGCCAGGCTGGAGAGATGGCTCAGCCATTAAAGGATAGGATCACAACAGAAAAGAGAAGAAATAGCTAGATACACAGTGATAATTCCATCAAGTGTGAGGAAGTATCCATGGTACTTCAACACAAAAGAAAAATTATTAATGATTAAACATATTTGAAGGAGTCCATGAAAACATTTTTGTAAATTGTACTAATGATAAAATTTTGTTAAATGAAGTGAGGGAGACTAAGGGTCATGTCTAAAACCTGACAGTGACTTTACGATTCCTCAAGCATGTGATTTTTTTTGGGCAAGTTCCTCGTTGGATCAGGAGCTGGGCTGACCGATGTCAATCTTTCCCAGGACTCTGACTCAGTGACAGAGACTCAAGCCACTGGAGACCACGTCAGGCTCTCAAGTGCATGAATCCACACCCATGTGTTTCTACACGTCTCACGCATATCTTGTTTCTGTGTAACATATGAACCCTCTGCTTACATGGCTCCTAAGAGCCCTTGACCAGGGTCAGAAGAAAAGGGACACTAACCAAATACAAAAATAGCGATTGGATTTTGTAAAGCCCGTTACTTTGCAGAATCAGACTTTCAAGCTCTCTGGAAGCTTCTAAAAGGGTGGAGTACCTTTCCCCTGTGCTCTTCTTTCCTTCTCATTCTATGGTTGGGAAGCTGACAGACAAGAAGTGGGTCTAGCACTGGGGCTTCAGCTATGTGAGGAGATGGGCACTGACCTCTTAGGGCACACACAGAGCGCTCCCCAATGGTCACAGCATGAAGAGATTTTACTCTACCTTCAGCATCCCAGGGCTAAGGAAGAGTTAATTAAGGACCTTAACATCCTGACTACTGCCCATGGCAGTGACACAAACACCTTCTGTGGGGGCCAGAGGAGCCCAAATGCCAGTGGAGAAGGAGGGTGTTTGTGGTGATGCCAGTGAGCCTGCTGTTGCTTTTTCTCACCTCTTCTCTTCAGAAAGCTTGCTTTTGGGCACCCAGAATTCCTATTTTGAAATTATTGCCCTTCACGTGCCTGAGAGATCTCTCTACTAGTGAGGAAAGATGGGGCTTGCAATATGGACTGAGAACAGAGGCCTGGTTTCTTATTGCATACGTTTAGAAAGACACAGTTGATCTTAAAGATGATTATAGCTATGAAAACCCATATAACAAAATAAATATCTGAAAGGAGATCTGCCGCCATGATTTAAGAACAGTAGCACTCTGGCAGAGGGCCTGAGTTCAGTTTCCAGTGTCCTGTTGGGTGACTCTCTCAGGCCTTCTGATGCCCTCTTGTGGTTCTGTGGGCCCCACATCACAAACTACACGGACACACAATGAAAAATACAAATAAATCTTAAAACACACACACACACACACACACACACACACACACACACACACACACACACAAACAATGAAGGCCCTCCTCTGACTCTCCCAGTATCATTCACTAAGGATGACGGGGACATCGCATGGGCTGATGCCTCCTCTGTAATAATTTTGTTTCCCTCCACAGCAATTTGAATTGTTTAGCTTTCCCCTTAAAAGAGGTTAAAAGTGAAACAAACGATGCTACTCCAGTGAGAGGAAACAAAACCAAAACTGAGACCGTCCCATCTAGGTCAACGTTCCATCGGAGGTCTCTTTCATCCAGGAATCGCTAACCTGGGGGTCTTATTTAGTGTCAGCCGGTAATAAAGAGCCCTTCAGCTAAACATGGCCGTCTCCATCTATTAACGGCAGCTCTTGAAGCAGTCATCGAGGGAAGGGGAGTCGGAACCCTTCAATGTCAAGGCGTTTAGAGGCACTCTGGCGTCAATCAAGACGCAGGGCACTAAGTGCCTGCTTTCATTTACATGAAATATTCATACGGCATTCCGTTTTGCTTTTCTCTCTCCTAATCATCACTTTTCGGAAGAAGCTACAATCATCTCAGTTAGGGGAGGGTGTTATGGGATGGGCTGTACCTTTCAAAGTCAGGCTTCCTGCGGATAGCTAGTTCTGTAATGAGGCAGCCGACGGCATGGACCGCCAAAGGTCTCCCTCACGGAGGCTGGCCTTGTTACCATGGACTATTCATCTTCAAGTATACAACTTAGTGCAAACGAAAGTAATTAATTAGCCGTAACAAAGCTGTCAAAAAGCCACTTAGGATTTTGACAGAAAAAGAAATTTAACATTTGCTTTAAGTAGAAAACAAAAACCATGTACCTCAGAAAACTCAAAAGCAGTTGTATTTGTGTGAGCTTCACTATGTCTGGTGTCCTTTAATTACATAAGTAGCCTTTAAAGTAATTTTCAGTTCATTTGACTTATATTAATGGTACGATAGTTTGTGGAGTTGGTATAACCTTTAAAACATACCAGGGTGAGAAAATGTGTCCTATAGAAATCATTTCCTTTTTCCTTCCCTTTCTTACTTCCTCGTCTCTTCCCTTCCCTTTCTTCCCTCAACCCTGTCTCCTTTGTTACTTCTCTCTTTCCAAAATAGTGATTTAGTTTTTCATATTGAGGTTGTTTTCCCCTTAAATATTCAACTGGACCCAGGAAAGGTATTTGCATGATTCAGCTCTTTGGAGTGGAACACCAAGGACATGCTTGCTTATTTTAATTTTAAGGCCTGTCTCACTTGCATCTGCTTCTGTTATGTATAGGAAATGGTTAATCATTTGTGTAGGAATTCTGGCCCATTATTCCAGATATTCAAATGTCTTTTCAAAGCTTTTCCTACACTTTATTTATTTCTCTTTTGCTATGCAGATTTGATTGTGACGTGAGGAGATAGAAGAGTTGGTCTTTGCTTGTGGGAATAGCCTTTGCAAATGAATTCTTACGTTAAATGAGAAATGTCAGGTTAATCATTAACGTCTAATGAAAGTGAGAGTAAACGTGTAATGTTTTCACTTAGAGAGCTGCATTTTTAACAGACGGCAGCTCATAATTGGTGCACATGGGAGAGGCGCTCATTTTTAAAGTTAGAAATGTTAATGGTCCCGAAACAGTTAGTTTTTCATGTCCATTTAACCCTTCAGCCTATGTAAACTGAAGCAGCAGTGTGAGTGGCCCGAGTTGAGGTTGCCTCCCATTTAGGTAGTTTTTTTTTTTTTTTGCTTTAGGATTCAATACCAAAATCATAGCTGCTCACCCAAATTAAAAATAAGTGACCAAATGGCAAAACCCCTGAACATGTTTTCAAATCTTACTTCCACCTTTACGCATTTTAACCCACACTTTTAAAGCATCTTGGATTACTTTCTGGCCCACTTAGAGCTGGAGGACATCTTTTAAAGCCACAATCCTTAGTAATGGCTGTAATCTTCTTTAAATAAGACAATACACCTTCAAGATCATGTTTTCAGAGGAAAAAATAAAAAACCACCAAATTCAAGTAATTTGCAATCCTGTGGCTTGGGGTGGGTAAAATGAAGAAAGTGGAAGTGTTTCAGGTCTGGGACCTTTAATTACTTAAATAAAGGAACAACCACACTTAGCTACAAAAAAAAAAAATACCACAGAGAAAACATTGGGACATGGTGCACACTTTTATCAAGCTCTCTGTGAACATTGCTTCAATGAGGGCACAGGGAAAGTGTTTTGATGCATTATCAGAACTGCACCTTCATAAGTAATCAGCACCAATCAATAAACAAGTGGAGTGAAAAACTGAGCGGGCTGGGTACTGCCATCTTCACGGCAATTTCAGCTTTGAATGCTACTTTCTGGCTTCACATTTTTGCTTATTCTGGATGAGAGCTCCCCCTTCTCTTTGATATTTAGAGTTGCTAACAACTTGAAGATGTTTAATCTTTGTCTTTGCTTTGAGAAGGCTTCATGTTTAAAGGAAAAAAAAACAGTAATAAAGGTACTTTAGGCTACCACAAAGGTCAGCAGAGAATGGAATTTGGGATAAAAGACACTGGTGCTTGGAATATCAAGAAACTATTGTTGGGTTAAAGATGCAAAGTAGCAAACATTCTAGCGGGTAACAATTCTAGAGCAAGCACATCCCACACTTTCAGAAGCTGTTGTGTGTGTACCTTCCCTGAGTACATCTGGAGGCTTCTGGAGTGGTGGGACTGTACAGTTTTGTGACACTGCATCATAAGTGGCACTCTCCATTGTGCCCTTTCCTACGTGTAACTGTTAGGGCGAGTCTGCTTCTGCTCTGGCCTGCTAGGCTTGTGCATGCTCTTAAAGAGTTCAAATACCTTACACGAAACCGGGTGATTTCCCCTTCTCCCAAGCCCTTATAAAAAGCGTATTGGCTCAAATTTCAAGATTTACTTGATGTAACCGTCCTACCTGTGGGGTATCTTTAATCCTTCTGAGTAGTGGGACTCTACTTACTCTCTTAGCTTTTGATCTGATGACAACGGTTTCGATGATAACCTCTCCATGCAGACATAAAAGAATTGGCTCTTTCTTGCTCTGTTTCCTATAGGACTCATGATAGGGGTGGCTGTTGTCTCTGAAGTGAGGGCTGGCTTTTACCAAAGCGAATATTCTTACAAAAGAGGGCCAAAGGGTCATCATTTCTGCTATGGTCTCATGGCGAAACAGATAAGGGATGGTGAAAAATGAGCTGACTCTTAGTTTATGTGAACCTTCTTCAGTGTTGGTGTGCATTAAGAGCTGATTTCAAGACAGGAGTAGCTGTAATTAAATGGTTGACTTTCCTATAACACCCTTGAAGGCTGACTAAAATGTGATTATTTTTATTTGAAATCGCCACCATCCTAGCCACTCAGTCACCTCAGGAAGTTTTAATCATGTTGGTTTCTTGGAAGACCCTTTTTATAATCTGTCCTCATATTTTGGTCCCTAATTCTTAGTTTTTCCTTTTAAAGAAACAACTTTTAATATTTTTATTTAAAAGCACAGCCTTATTGAGTTAAAATTTACATGCCATAAAATCCAACCGTTTAAAACCTACAACTCAATGAGTGTTAGTAACTCACAGTGTCAAGCGCCTCTCATCACAATGTAAGTTTGAAGCATTTTCATTACCTCTAAAGAAAAAGCCCTGAGAGCAAGAGGGCTTGCATGAGTCCATTTTCCTGCCATCTGCTCTAGGCAGGCTCCTGTCTTCTCTCCCTGCACTGCTCCTCAGTCTGGATATTTCAAATAAGTAGTTGTAAAACACGTATGCTTTGTGTCTGCTTTTACATTCAGCAAACAGTTGGAGATTCCTCTGGGAGGTGGCAGGTAGGTAGCAGCTACTGATTTCTATTTCCTGCACCCTTGTATGGATAGACTGCATTTGCTTATCAATCCACCAGTTGGAAGGCATAGGGACTGTGCTTGCTTTTTGGTGGTTAGGAATAACAAAGGTACTCATGTTCTTATGAAAGACAACAGTAGCTTTAGGTGTATGTCAACCAAAGACAGGCTTAGTTTTAGTAAAGTAAGATATTTACAATGCCATTTCAATCCTAGTTGCAAAGGCAGAGAAGTAAACAGCAGAAATTTTTGTTTGCATTAAAAGACAGATCTCATCATAGGTTAGATTGTGATTTTTTCCTTTTTTTTTTCTGAAGAAATTTCTAAAGGGCAATTATCAATGTATTTTGAGTAATGGCATCTTTACTACTTTATTATTTTCTCTCAAGGATAAAATCTGTTGTGTTCACTTAAGAAAATGAATCCTTCCATTGTTTAGTCTCGTCTTGGAGTATTTCATCCTTTCCACATTACAGTCCAAAGAACAAAGCTTAGCCTGTACTTGGATAGGAACTCCAAGATATGTCAAGAATAATTCAAACAAAATAATGCTAAGTGCCCACATTTGAAAATGCAAAAATAAATGACAAATGCTAGGAAATGCGCAGTGTATGAGAGTTTTTGCTTTGCGTGCATGGGAGCCTGAGTTTGGATCACAAGCACTTACACACAAGCTGGTGTGACTGTGCACTTACGTGTCTATGTGAGGAGGCAGAGACAGACTCCCTGCTCAGCAGCCTGTCCAGAAAACTTGATGAGTTCTAGGTTTAATGAGAGACCTTGTTTCAAGTGAATAAAGTCGAGGCAGATAGAGCAGGACAGTCTTCCTCTGGCCTAGCCCCCCACCCCCACACACAGACGCATACACACACACACACACACACACACACACACACACACACTCACACATGAACACTTGCGCTGCACAAACACACACGGGGGTCGGGGGAGGGAGTGAGGAATAATTAAAATAAATATAGGAAAGAAGTAAATTAACCAGATTACAAAATGCATTGAGAAGACATTACCTTCTACATACATTGTTGATGCAGTATAATTTTAGATTTTGAAAAATTAACTGTCTTTCCAGGCTAGAGAGAGAGAGAGCTCATCTTTTAAAAATTGCTTGATGCTCTTCCAGAGGACCTGAGCTCAGTTCTCAGCACCCGTGCCAGGCCTACAACTCCAGCTCCAGGGGTCTGCTGTTCCCTTCTGCCCCTGAGGGCATTCCCCTCCCATAGGTGGGTTACAGACACGCACCCCACTGAAAACATCTTTTGTTCATTCTTTTACCATGCATGTGTGTGACACTGACTCTAAGTACAGTTGCTAACACGGTGTACCCACGTGAGTCCATGCTGCAGTGCCCCCCTTCACACAAACACCCGCACAAAGCCAGCCAACAACCCCCTTTCACATTGTTCACTTGCTAATACTGTTGATCTGGAATTGCTAAGGCCTCTGATTAATAATCGATAATTCCCCACCACCAGTTGTTAACCACACACCCCTGTTCGATGCCCTTTATTTAACCACCCACAGTGGAGGAAAGTATGCCAGACTGTGTTTCTGGCTTCTCTGTAAAGAGGAAGGCTAAATCCTCCCAGCTGCCAAAGAACTTCTACACTTCCATTTTGAAAATCGGTCGTTCTCATTATCTAGAAGTTGCTCTGTCCCCTCTGTTAAATTACTTTATGCAGCGGCTTAAACGAACACGTCTTGCTTTCATCTAGCATTTCAAATAGGGCAAAGACTGCTGTACAATTTCCAAACACAACTGTGCTAACAGAGATGAATTACGAGAGTTTATATAATTTATATTAGGAATTCATAGACCTAGCAAAAAGGATTAGTACATTTTATTTCAGGGCAGGAGATGATCCTGTCATTAATGGTCGATACTTTCATCATCTTTTAAACCTGAGGAATTTTCTGGGTGACAAGCCTGTAAGGACATATCAGAGATCCACAGCTGTGGGCTTTATCTGGACACGCGCTGCTTTGCACACAGTGTGTGGACCACGTTCCATCAAAACTGGATTAGGCTGTCAATCATGCCTTCCGATGTATATTGTATTATGATTTTTTGAAAATGTCACTGAGATCAGAGTAATTTCTTGGCTAATTGCATCGTGTCTCTTCTTAATACCGTGCATTGAATGGTTTCATTACCTGACGTGACAGTCACAAGTCCCTGGCCTGGCTTTAAGGGTGGTTTTATTTCTCTCCTTACACATGCGCGCGTGCACGCACACACACACACACACTGAAGGCATTTCTTTAGTAAAAAAATGAAAATGTGTATATATATATATGTATATACGGCATTTTATATTTTGTTACATAAAGTGAATGTGGAGACCGTCTCCTTTCTCCGTGGTCTAACATATACATAATAGCTGAAATTGTTTTTCTAATCCCCCAAGTACATCCAATGCTAGTACCGTATTTTCCCTTCCTGTTGTAGAAATAGATTAAAGGAGATATTAACCTTTAGGAAGCTGTCATTCATTGCTCCTATTGCTTGTATTTTTCTTCAGCGAATCTGCTCCAAACACAAAATATTTGTGTTTCCGTGTGAGCTACTTAGCTGTGGGAGACTCCCGCAGATGAACACAAAGGTTCATCCCATCTGCCCTCAGGGCATGAGGTCACACTCTGGTGTGTCTAGGTCCCAGGACTATCTGTCACTTGTGGGAAAATGACCAGCAAGAGATATTAAACACCTGTAACAATGAGTTTTTCCTGAAAGAGTGGTTCTTAAAATTCTCCTGCGTGAGCTCAGATTTAGATTAAAACAGGTACAGGAGATAGATGGGTAAATTAACTAACGTATTTATCTTACTATTATGTACAAATAAATTTATTTACCAGGTGGGAAAAAAAGGGTAACAAGAGCTTTTGTTGTATTTTGTTTGTTTTCAAATGTGTATGCATGCGTGCATGTTTGAATCATGTGTGTGCCCTTGCATGGGTGTGCACATACATGTATGTAGAGGCCAGAGGCTTATGGCAGATATCCTCCTCCATAGCTAGCCCTCCCATTTGTTTACTGACTCAGGGTCTCTCACTGCACACAGAGCTCTGAAATTCAGCTAGTCTAACTTGCCACTTTCCCCAGGGACCCCTTGTCTCTGCCTCATAAACACTGGCTTTACGGGCAGACCAGACACATCCACCTGTGTTTTTGCATAGGTTCTGGGTATCTGAATGCCGGTCTTCATGTCCCAGCAAGCACTTTGCCCACTGAACCATCTCCCCAGCCCCTGTATTGTGTTTTGTAACTAAGAGACCATCATGCCATCCTGTGAGGCCATGATGTTTCTGAGTGAGCTAGGAGTTAGGGGTAGTTAGCTGTAGTTCTGCTAGGGGCACATCCTTCAAATGAGACAATCTTAATCATAATCATAAAAAATGTAGCAGTTGCATGTGGCTTCTCTTGATTGAGTGCATATTGCTTCCTAAGATGATGCTGGTGGTATTTGGGGGAGAACAAGTAGACACTGGAGGGGATGCAGACACATTCCAGGGTGGGTTTTGTTCAGTTGTGCATCTGCCAGCTCCTCTGTCCTATCAGCAATGGGAAAGGTGCCGAACTTCTGCTTTCCTTTGATTTTTTTTTTGTCCTTTTCCACCAAAAATACTAATTGTGAACAACAGGGCATGGGATGTGGATGAAAGATGGGCAGATCTTGCCTGGCATTCTTGGGAGGGGGTGGCCGCTGAAGGATGCACTTGTGTTTGGATCTGACAGCAGCTGTGGTATCCAATTCAAATTCACTGTGGCAGGAAGAAAGAGTGTGAATGCTGAAGAATCCAAGGTGTTTGTAAATACTCTGCTTTGCGAACCATTCAAATCTGGTTTGCATAGATTGCTGCCTTCGCCGGTATAAATGTAGAATGACATTTATAAAAAATTAATGTGCAACCGGTGATGAGTTTCCCTTCTAAATGTTTTTTAAAATAGTATTGCACAATCCATTGGTATTCATATAAAATAGAGACAGAGCGATGATTAAAAAGCAACTTCTGACTACTCTGTCTTTCAGGGGAGAGAATTAGTTGTGGCTTCGCCAGGCACTTGCTGCAGAGGCAGTCAGGAATCACCTACATTGCAGCTTCACTAGGTTTCCATATTAATGAGCTATCTGTTTGTCCTGAAAAAAGGTTGAGGATCCTTGTTACTCTGAATGTGTGGTTGACTGCCAAAGCGCATGCAAACACTGTGATATCAAGTAGTCTTGAGGTAGTCACTTAAAGTCAACAACTTTATTGTAGACGGATTCCGAGCATCATTACAAGAACCTCTGAGTGATAAACTCAGTTCCCTTCTCAGCACTGGGATGTGAACTTAGTGCATATCAGGTGTGTGTGTGTGTGTGTGTGTGTGTGTGTGTGTGTGTGTGTGTATGTGTGTGACAAATACATGTAGAGGCCAGGAGAAGGTGTGGATACTTTGAAGCTGGTATTACAGGAAGCTTGTGGGTCTCCTGCTAAGAGTGTTGTGAACTGAACTCAGGTCTTCTAAAAAAGGAACAAGCTGTCTCGCCAGATCCTGTCACTGCAGATTTGAAAAACAAAAACAAAAACAAAACCAAAAAAACCAGAGAGATGAGGCATCTATGGATGAACGTGTATATATACATGGCTTCACATGGACAGGGCTCAGTCACGCACTTGCACTTTGGATGCATGTGTACTATAAATTTTGTCTGGTCTCTACACAGTGAGATGTGCTTGAGCTCAGCGTTGGCTGTGTTGTGTGGATGGCTTCTGCCACCTATTTTATTTTACTTCATCTTCTTTGTCCCTATGTAGGAAGGCTGCCAGCTTACCTAAGGCAGCACAGAACATCAGCAGCTTTCACTGTTGAATAGCTTTTGTTTGCCTTTTCTTTTTTCTCTGTCCATTTGGGATCACTCTTGTTTGCCCAGCTTACAAAGGAAAGAGCAACCACATTTTGGCCTGAAGAGTCCAAAGTGATAGATGGGTAAGTGACCCCTAACTGTTTTTCATACTGTCTTTTGAATGGATAAATGTGTCAGAATTAAAAGATGGTTTACGCTTTGACATTAGGGGGGGGGGGGGAATGAAACAGAGCTGTGTTGTCACCTGCCTGCTAGTGCACAAACACCAGAGATCGATGCATTCATGCGTCGCTCTTGCAAAGATCACTGGTGACATCGGTGCTTTACTTAGGAGATGACAAGAAATGCCCTGATGGAGAAGAATTACTTAGGCAATCCCTTGCTGTGATCCTTGGAATCATAGCTGACAACTCCAAATGCATCATGGATAGAGCTTGAGCTGTAGACATAACTCAGGGCAGGCCCTTTTAAATTAAAGGATCTTTGATCAGAGCTTGTAAAGGCTCCTCAAGGACTGGATGAAGACTGTGCAAAGCTGCATTGGCCTGTCATGGTGTGGGGACAGCCTTAGGGAATCTTAGGATTGAAAAGCAGGTCAGCAAAAACAATGGCAATGAAATGTGAAGACTTTTAAGAGTGCAATGCACCATCATCGGTTAAGTTTTGACTTATATTATGGTTGATATCAAAGTCAAGGAGCTAGGCCAAATTCACAACAAAGCCTAACCACTCACCAAGCCACCTGGGCAACGAGGCACTGCATTAGACACTGATGAGCTTCTTCAGAAAGGCCAAGCTGTTGAGTTAGCTTTCCTTTTCTTTCTTTCCCTCCTTCCTTCCTTCCTTTCTTTCTTTGTTGCTTTTTGTTTTTTCAAGACAAGGTTTCTCTGTGTAGCCTTGGCTGTCCTGGACTCAGTTTGTAGACCAGGCTGACTTGGAAATCACAGAGGTCTGCCTTCCTCTGCCTCCTTAAGTGCTGGGATTACAGGCATGTGCCTCCACACCCGGCTGCTGTCGGCTTTTCTTCTTGTCTTTTGAATTTGTGGTTCCTGGAACCTAATTCAGAGTCAGCTTAGAATACAGTATGAAGAGACCAGCACATGTAGATTGGTCACTATCTCTTGACTGCCTGACCCCAAATAGTTGAATTCAAATAGGGTAAATATGCTTATGTGTCTTTATTTCGTGATCTCAATAATGTTTGGGGAGGAGTAGGCAGGAATATAATTATTTTCATGTTTATATTGGAAATGTATGCATTTTAGTTTTCAGATGGAAAGCGTTGCTTATTATTGTGACTTGGAGGTCAGTTGTATGACATGTGCGTTTTCATTTAGTACATGGCAAAATCAAAAGTAGGGCTTATTTTTCAACCTCCAATTTAAGGTTGTTGGGAAAAAACCATAATGGTAACTGAAAAAAATTGGTAAAGATACATGTAGTAAAAATACTAGAATTACACTGTTATCATATCCACATATCTTTTCTTTAGATATGTTTGTGCAGTAATACAGTCTTCAATTTCCCCATGTTTATAAAATCCAGCAAATCCTGACTGTGCTCTACTCTGCCTGTCTGTCATATTTGTCACATTGTTGTTGCTGTTGGAAGTGTACATTGAGATGCAGATGAGAAGATCTTTTTGACAAATCTATAAATGCAGGGCATTATTGTAAGTGTGATATGGACAATACCGTTGTTATGGTTACTACTGCCAAACATACCTGTCCAGCTTTGTTTACAAGTGTGGCTTGCCCACAATCGATAAGCACTGAAGACAGGCGGTATCATACTGACACAGGAAAAAATTTCACAGCACACAGTGTACCTTTGCTGATTCTAACTCATCTCTCTTGTCCTTCCTCTCATCAAGATGAATGTTAATCTCAGAGTGACTTGGTTATACTTTAAACAGCTAAACACATGACAAAAATGAGCTCCTGGGCAATACTTGATAGTATCTTTTGGTTGATAACCCGGATTCTTTACTCCAGGGAGTGAATTCATTTGCTTACTCACTCATCCATCAGATACTTTGAACATCTACCATGCGCTATCCATAGTGGGCTAGATAGAAAAGTCATCTATTAGCTCAGAAGATAAAGAATGATTCTGGAGTTCTTCATTTGTGTTCGTTATTAGAAATGTATTGTGGAGACACTACTGCTTAACTCTGTTTGTAGATGTTTAACATTAGTCACTGACAGAGAAACACACTTTCAAGGACTTTTTTTTATATTAGGGTCAGTGGATCTTGGGGACTATCTGTTATAATCACTTACACCTGTCCATTTGGACATCTAGGTAAAGAAAAAAACGTGGGAAAGAAGACACTATGGAATGTTCAAGGAAGTTAAGAATATCATGGATCTATCAATGTCCTTATTTTGATAGGTATTGACATCTCCAGGTTGCTCAGTTGCTTAAATGCACTGGCCAATGCAGTTTAGGGAAGGAAAGGGGGTTTATTTGGCCTTTACTTCCAGGTTACAGTTCACCAAAGAAAGTCAGGGCAGTAACAGGAAGGCAAAAACCATGGCAGAATACTGCTTGCTGGTTCACTCAATTAAAGGCTCAGGCTTAGTTACCTTTCTAATATAGCCCAGGCCCACTCACCTAGGGATTGTGTTGCCCACAGTGGGCTGGGTCCACCCCCACCAATTAATAATGGAGATAATTCATCATAAACATGCTCATAGGCCAATATGATCTAGGCAATTCCTCAACAGAGGCTTTCCTGTCATGTGGCAATTAAAGAGAACCAGGACGCTACCACTATGTGTACTTTTCACTGGGATGGAAGATAGATTTTCGTGTAGATCCACAAAACAGGTGTCCTGTCAATGTAGTGCTATAAGCAACATAGTTTTCTTGGCTAAAGCATGAGATGATGGAGGAGCAAACGGACTTGATACCCCTAAGGGGCACCTCAGGTCACTTCTTTAATTCATATGTATAGTTACTCAAATTCTCTTACTTTTCCCACGGCCTACCATAGCCCCTTCAAGTGTTGTACCCATCCCTGGAGTGAGGTGTCAGAGAGCTCCATACTTCCCATGCCTAGCACTGGACTGAATGCTTTATCCACCTTCCTGGCTGTCTCTTCCCTGGTTCAGAGCAACTCAGGGCCCGGATAGTGGTTCCTAGTCTAATGCTTGGAATCACTTTGTACGTTTAGTTTTTCTGTTAACCACTCTAGCTCCCCTCAATGTAGTTATATCACCTTATACGATTTGAGGACCATGTCCCTGACTTCCAGTACCTTCAGCACGAATGTAATTTTGATACCTACACTCAGCTGCCATTCCAATTTTTCTCTCACTCTGCTTTCCCCCACCTGTACTTCTGTGTTTCTCAAATATTTACTTCAGAAATACCCAGTTTCTGAAAATATTGATTCTGGGGCTATGTGCTGGCTCTATTGAACTGAAATTTCCCAAGTGCCACTTTCTCCGATGACAAACGTGCCTGTGTATGTACTGTCCTATATAAAAGCCACTGGTTATGTGTGATAGTTTAAACTCAAACCTTAGATCATAGCAGGGTGTTTAATAGCATCATGGGAAGACTGTCAGCATAGATCCAGTTTGCAAGTCCCAAGAAACTCTCTGCTTCGCCCTTCATAGGTTTTAGAACCACTGTGTTAGATGACTAGCAACTGCCAATTGATTTTATATCTCTCTATTGGTTAAGATGGGTTTGTGTGTGACTCATATCCTAAGATAGCATAGTATAAGGATAATCTAATGAAAATAGTAGTATGAATCCATCAAGAATGAAGTAATATATGTCTATGACTCAATATTTAAAAATGTATGGAACCAAGACAAAACTAAAGATCTCTACGAGAGGGTACTATTGATGACACATGCAGGTAAAGTGAATATGACTAATGTGCTTAGCTGAAAGCAAGTATGAATATGCATGCATGTGAACACACACACACACACACACACACACACGCACTCACACACACATGCACACAATTCAAAGGTATTTTACTCATTGGTGGAAAATAGATACAGAAATGTTTTATGTCCACTAATTAAGAGGAACATAAATCATATGCCAACTGTATTATATTACAATCAGGTTGGATGTCCCATGAAACGGAAGATGTATCTCTTGTTTGTCCTGAGGTGAGGTTCATGTTGTCTGTCCTGACTTGCAGCTGAGGGTCTGGGCCAGAAGACTTTCCTGACCCACGAATGAAAGTTATACCATATAGCAAGTGTTTGCACGGACCTCCTAGATAAACGCAATCTGTGGGTGTGCATGCAATCAGTTCTTAATTGGTAAGATTAGGAACAACTTATTTCTTCTCTAAACAGAGACATATGGTCATGCAACGCATTTCATACTTAACGTGATGCATGACACGCTACTGCTTATCCACCCCGCCCCAGCCAACAGCGCATGGCTGAAATGATGATGGAAGCAGCTTTGTGTAACTAGAAAGCAAACAAGCTAGATTTCTACCTACAGAGAGAATTCCAGAAGCCCATCAAGTTCCCGTAGAGAGACCCTCTAGAATAAAAAAGAATCTCTGATACAAAGTGGAACGCATTTGCCATATGGATTATCTCTGTCTGAGGCATGATATTTAGGTAATGTCTCCTCTTTTTCACTTGGTTCTGATGAGATCAACATAAGTACTAGTTCTGCAGATTGTAAACCTCACTAGGGGATAAAATTATCCACATCACTTGTCAAGCAACATGGCAAGGAGACAGTTTTCAGATGTAAATGTTAACTTTCCTTTGCATCTGAGACATTTCCCCCTATCTCCACCACACTTCATGGCAATCGCTTAAAATACAGGCGATGTGTCCCTCTGAAAAGCATGCTGGGACACCATTTTGTTCGAAAAGAACAAACTGAATCACTGAGCACACTGACGGTATTTTATTTGTTCAAATTCAGCAAAATACCTTTAAGACCTGTCGTAGATAAAAAAGACAAAATGATAGCTGCTAGGTGACAAATATTCAAGTTAAAACAAAGACTGTACTTGGCTGCTAAAATTGCTTAAATTGTATCATAAACTGCACATTATTATAAGCTGTGTTTGATGCTAATCATCAGTTTCAAGCAAGATCTTACATTACCAACATCTGAATATTTAAATTTATTTCTCTGATGTGTAAGTCTTACCCTCAGTGGAGTTACAGTTTCCCATGACAATAATTATGATGATAGAATTTCAGATCATGTATTACATATTTAAAAGGAACCATCACCACCAACCCTGGGTTCAGACTCACTCACAGGCTGATGGGCAGAGCACTGGAGGAGCACTTTTCACGGATCCTGCATAGTTAGCTTTATCTCCACTACGTTTGAGAGCTGTTAGGTTGTGGGTAAAGACTATCTTTTGGAAAGAGATGGGTTGGGAGAGAATTCAAAGTTTACTATGGGAATCTGGGAAGGTTATCTAATGCCCCATTAGTATATATATATATATATATATATATATATATATATATGTCAGAATTACATAATGAGGAATAAATTATCCATATAAATTACAAGAAATTATGCATGTAAAATAGCATGGTCCCTAGCATATAGTATATAATGAATAAATATTCAAATATTGTTTTTATTTGTATTATTTCAATGCACTCAGATTACCAACTTCAGTGGACATAAGTTTTCTTTTTCTTAAAGATATACTTAAAATATTTTGAGATAGTTGTTGTACATACATTTTAGCTGAAAGTATTAAAACAGTAAAGAAGTATGAAAGGTGGGAGGCCAAAGCCTTTCTATAGCTATATACTAATTTTCCTGCATTATTTCCCCTTTGGAATTGATGTATTCTTTGCTAATTTATTTCACACATAAAATTCTAAAAAAGTACACATATACCAATATATACATATGCACATATACACATGTATGTAGATTTCTCATAGATTTTTATCAACCAACAATATACCATTAGAGTTCTCTCAAAACATTTCTTTAGGTGCATATAGAATGATTTTGCACTATTTATATAATCAAAATGTGCTCAACTCACTTTTATAGGTTCACCGTACCTGCTTTGCATTCAAACTACCACATGGTATCAGTTTCATAATAGAGCTAATCTTTCTTCTAGTTATGGGCCACTAGAGTCCCCTCAATATTTGATATACACTTCTTATTTTCCAAACAAGCAAACTTTGTTGTTTCAGGAGCTAAAATAGAAATCATGAGTTTTCTGAGGCCTTTGTGTTTCGTTTTTCTAATTAACAAAGTGTGGTTCTGTCATATTGCTGAAGGACTCAGAGAACTTCACTACAGCCTTTTGGAGGTGTCTATGACCTTCTCTTTCTGTGGGAATGCTTTATTTAATTTTGGGTTTCATGTGTATGTGTTTCTGTGTGCATCCTGAGTATGTGGATGCACATATGTGTGGAAGCTTGAGTTTGATGTTAGGTGTCTTTATCATTCTGTGCCTTATTGCTGAGACAGGTCCTTTTACCAACTCTGGAGCTAATTAATTTGATTAGAACGACTGGTGAGTAAGCCCATGGATGTGTGTCCCCCCGCCCTCCCCCACCTCCACCAGCCCTCCCCCACCTCCACCAGCCCTCCCCCACCTCCACCATCCCCTCCCCCACCTCCACCAGCCCTCCCCCACCTCCACCAGCCCTCCCCCACCTCCACCAGCCCTCCCCCACCTCCACCATCTCCTCCCCCACCTCCACTAGCCCTCCCCCACCTCCACCAGCCCTCCCCCACCTCCACCATCTCCTCCCCCACCTCCACCAGCCCTCCCCCACCTCCACCAGCCCTCCCCCACCTCCACCATCTCCTCCCCCACCTCCACCAGCCCTCCCCCACCTCCACCAGCCCTCCCCCACCTCCACCAGCCCTCCCCCACCTCCACCAGCCCTCCCCCACCTCCACCAGCCCTCCCCCACCTCCACCAGCCCTCCCCCACCTCCACCATCTCCTCCCCCACCTCCACCAGCCCTCCCCCACCTCCACCATCTCCTCCCCCACCTCCACCAGCCCTCCCCCACCTCCACCAGCCCTCCCCCACCTCCACCATCCCCTCCCCCACCTCCACCAGCCTTCCCCCACCTCCACCATCCCCTCCCCCACCTCCACCATCCCCTCCCCCACCTCCCCCCCACCCTCCCCCACCTCCACCAGCCCTCCCCCACCTCCACCATCCCCTCCCCCACCTCCACCAGCCCTCCCCCACCTCCACCATCTCCTCCCCCACCTCCACCAGCCCTCCCCCACCTCCACCATCCCCTCCCCCACCTCCACCAGCCCTCCCCCACCTCCACCATCTCCTCCCCCACCTCCACCATCCCCTCCCCCACCTCCCCCCCACCCTCCCCCACCTCCACCAGCCCTCCCCCACCTCCACCATCCCCTCCCCCCTCCCCCCACCCTCCCCCACCTCCACCAGCCCTTCCCACTCCTCCTGCTACTGCTGCTCCTGGTTTTTGTTTGGGTGCTCAGGATGCAAACTCAGGTCCTCAGGCTCACATCCTAAGCATTCTACTGACTTAAGCCCTCTTCCCAGCGGTGGACATAATTCACTAATCAGAGTATTTTTTCTTTCTTTTTTTCATTTTGTTATATTTCTTTTTACATATACATTTATATTATTACACACAAATAAAATAAACTACATACAGCAAGAAGAACCAGGAAACAATCAGGAATTATATAAATGTTACATTCATAGTGATTTGGCTATTTGTATTTGGCAAACTTGAAGAAAGCGTATTTCCTATCCACCTATCTTGGTGAGTCTAAAATTCTGAATGAAAATCAGTATCTATCATATTTCATCTCTATCAACTTAAAACATCCAGCTAGACCTGAAAACATCTTAACCCCTAAACAACTAAGTTTAATTATAAGGCTAAACTATCTGGTCTCCAACCCTATCAGAACCTTGAGAACAAATAAAATTTAATTACCCGAGTGAATCGGAAGTGCAGGTTAGCAGCTTCCAAAATGAAAAAAAAACAACAACAAAACAAAACCCAGCCTACCTTAATTAGAATATTTTAAAAATTCCTTCCTTCTATCAGCATTTCTTTGCACCTTAAAAAGTTCGCTAAGTGCCATTAGCTATGTGTCTGCTGTATTTCCATTTGTGATCGTGTTAAAAACTCATTCACTGGGCTAAAAATCCATGGTGCGGAAAAAAGTGACAGGCGCTCTGGCTAACGGAATGACCAGAAACTGGCTAGATCGGTTCACACAGGTTTATAGAAACACCAGACATTCTCTAAGTCTTTACTCTATGCTACTGTGTGTGCTTAGGGGGAGAATATACACCTTGGTCCTCTAGCCCCATCACACTGCTCCCTACTGCTGTGCCCCAGTGGCTTCCTAGTACACTCAAAGCTAAGTCCAAGCATTGATGATGCTCTCTACTGCCTCTTTGGTTTGGCCAATCACTAGCTACTGCTTAGTGGAACTTCAGCAGTTTAAGAAAGCATCTTATCTGCATTGTTTGCTATGCCTACAGCACATTGCTTCAGACCTGTGCAACACTTGCTCTGTCTTCTTGCAGCTTTTCCTGAGTGTTTTTTATCTGATCATCTCTACCTCCATGTTCACCCCACTCCCTCACTCTACCTCTCCACCATGGGTGCCCACACTTGATTTCCAATTACACACACACACACACACACACACACACACACACACACACACACACACTGTATTTTTCTGGCATATAAGATGCCTTTTTAACACCTACCCCCTGAAAAAAATCTGTGCCAAAGCCAGGGTCGTCTTATACGCAGGGTACCTGCAACTTGCTTTCCCTTGCTTCATATGTCCAGCACGTATAGTGGGGGGCACCCTCGGCCGATTCTCCACTCTGTGCGGCGGGTATGAAGCAGGGAAGAGTAAGCTGCACACATCTTCTTGTATTTCGAGGAGGAGAATGTGAGCGTGGATTGGCTCTCCACCGGAATCCGCCCATTCCACGCGGAGCTGCTTGCCTCAGAGTTGAGTGTGGAGCACCACTTAAAGGGGCAGGGTAGGCTGGCACTAGCTGTCTGTCAGCATTTAATAAACCACATGGTTGTGTGTGCCCTGCCTGCTAGTGCACACATGCCTGAGTCTGCTGCACAGGGTTTGAGTTGGAAGAGGAGTAGTCTTATATGGCAAGTATATTCCAAACTCTATATTTTACATTTCAACTGGAAAAGTTGGAGGTCATTTTATATGCCCAGTCATCTTATATGCCAAAAAAAAATACGTTATTTGTCTCACCTGTTTCTCTTCAGTCAATATTTTATATTCAAGGCCATTGGATGGCTCAGAGAGTAAAGGCATTTGCTACTAAACCTGAGGACCTGAGTTCAATCCATAGGCCGAAAAAAAAAAATAAATGGACTCATGCAAGTTGTCCTCTGACTTCCACATGCCCACAAGCATATGCACATACAAAAGAAATATAATAAATATTTTAAAAACATTTCCATATTCATTTCAATTCTCCATGTATAGTTATTGTCCCTCATTTAGTGTCTTGAGAGAAGAGCAGACCAAGCCTTTATTAAGGCTTATGACTTTAATTGTTTGCTAAGAGCAAAACTGCAAAACCTCATGGTAATTTGCAACAGTCACGGGAAATACAATCAGAGTTTAATCTGTTTGATCTGTGATGATTTTGGCTCAAAATACTTTGGGAAGTAGTATCTCTGTATGTCATTTTAAAGATAAACATTATTTAAGTAGCGTATTGAGGAAAAATGAAACATATCAGTAATGGTAGTATATTTAGAAAAACATATATACCTCAAGAATGCACTTCAAAGAGATGAAAATGATCTGAGAAACATAATTCATGGTTTTACTCCCTTCAAGGAATGAGGAGGGGGCATAATTCAATACATAATGAATTAATGTATTTAAAATACAGTAGGTAAATTTCAAGAGATTTTCATGGAAATTACAGTGTTCAGGAGCATCCATTATAGGGTTTGTTTTTTTTTTAAAGTATGTTGTGGATTCATTCAGGATGCCTACCGCACAGATGGTATTAATATCATATGTCCTTGAATGCTTTCAGCGAGCCCCTTAATATTTTTACCAAGATCAATTATTTTAAACCCAACATATGCTTTTGAAAAAACCACTTGCTATGTGAATGTACATCATTGGTGTCTATGGCAGTGGGAGCTTTTTGTTTTGAATACAGATGTACTGTTTGAATGTCATGCCCTGCACTGTGGCAACAGGGAAACCTCTGTGGCTAATAGTAGCCTGTGTGTTTATCATAGGGGCAGTAGCAGGGGCAGATGGTCTCAATTTTGCATCACTTTCATTCTGAGTTGTGCTCTTCATGGCAACGTATTGGTACTTTTTATTCAACCAGCTGTAGGCATCAACTAAAGCAAGCCCGCCATGTGGAATGGACCGTGCACTTCCCTGGCATGATTTGGAGGACAAAGCTTGAGGAGTGGTTGTTTCAGGTGGTTGGAAATGAGCAGGAGAGAGTGTTACTCAAGGTACGTGAATTTGGGGACACATGTGGGTGTCTACACTATTTTGACTCTGTTGTTCTAAGGTGGAGCTGGGGAGTTTGTATTTCAGCTTCTAGCTTATTCCTTGGTGACACAAATGCTACTGTTTCAGGGGCCACATTTCAAGAATCATTGGGGGAAAAGCAGACAGATGTGATTCAGAGACAAAAAAGGCTCAAAGGATGCTTTTATGCATGTCCTGATGGAGAAGTCCCTGTGCAGCTTCAGAGAAGATGTGGAAAACGTGCCTCCTGGACACTAGTCAGCCAACGAGGGCTTGCTACTTGGATAGCTTAGTCCCATGAACCTTTGCAAGCCTCTTTCAGCCTCTTGATTCATATGCTGTGAGGGTGGGATAGACGAAAGGTGGATGGGATATAATTTGGAGAAAACTTGCCAAATGATTTTTATTAACCTCACTTCCTGTTTTAAAATCAGTTGATGGGTCTTACCTGTTTTGTTAGGACGGAGAATCAAGAATTAAACACCAGAAGTACACCCCTTTCCAACTTGACACTCCAAACACATTTCCTTAATATAATATTTTCATTCATGATTTCCTAAAAGGCACATGCCTCTGACAGAGAGAAATGTATTCAGTTTTTGAGCCCGAATAATCTACAGTTCTAAATATTGTTCAACATTCCGAATTCAAACTCTCTTCTGAGACTTACATGAATGCTTAGCCGAGAGTCACTGTTCAATGAAGAGCAAATTCTATACTCCCAACATACAGAAAAGTCGGAATTGGCCCAAGTCAACTCTAGAGAGAAAGCTGCAAAGCCTTATAGTAATTCTAAACAGGTGCAGGCGCTTTGGGCAGTAAAGTGACAGCTGTGTCCTTTTAAAAGCAGGCTTGAACTGGTAATCTTCATCTCTCGACTTCTTGAGTATATCCTACCTGAGTGTGGAACTCAACAGGAAAATCTCTGAGGCTTGTACTTCTACGTTTGCCATCTAGTGCACGTGGTGTCATGGTATGAGCTCCAGTAGGCTTCGGCAACATGGTGCCTATAGCCTTTTACTTCCAGCCCACATATCCTGTTTTATAGGCTGGCTCCACGCTATCACCTAGATCAATCCTTCGCAGATGTCCTATGTTCTGGGCACTTAAACATCCTGGGATCTAGAGTGCTGCTTTGATTTTGCATTCCCTTACAGTTTCAGTTTCACAACCCTCCTCCGGGGCTTCCTTACAGGGGATTTGACTCTGCTGCACATTGTCTCACAGGCTCTCCTTTGAGATTTCACCAAAAGCTTCCATGACCCTGTAGCGCTTGCAGTTTGGATGCCTGAAAACCAAGCACCCAGTTGGTCTGATGACAGCTGTAACAGTAAAGGAGGTTCGTCAGACCCTGGCTGCAGCCTCCAGTGCCTGTGTGGTATACAAGCACAGAGTAAGTCAATGGCTCTCTGTTCTCATGCAGAATTAGAGAATGTTTATAATTTTATACTGCAGATCATACGATCCCTGTACTTGGGCTAATTTCTAAGCTGTCCTCAAGGTGTCTTCCCTACTTTTCATTCCTCGGTACTTGTCTTCTCATTTATTTATTAATTTCTATTGAGATAGGATCTTGCTGTATAGCCCAGGTTGGCACAAATGTACAATCCTCCTGCCTCAGGTCCTTAAGTACTGAGATTAAGGGTAAAATTGGTTGCCCAGCTTCTTCTTTTTTTAAGGCTTCTAACCTCCTTAATGACTACAGTCCTTATTCACAACTTTAAATTTGTCCCTTTCCTGGCTGGTCTGCATATGCTTCAAATCTGTTTGCTTTGCTTTTTATTCCCAATTATCAATGTAAATATATCTAAAATCAGCCAACAGGGACTAGGGCACAGCCTGAATGCTATGCTGCTTTTGAACTTTCTCTACCAACTTAACTAGTCCATCACCTTTAAACTCCGCTTACCACAACATTTTAGGAGATGTTTAAAATGTACACAAGTTCTGTACTACACATCAATGACTTCCCATTTGCAGGAAGCCTCATTGGACAGTTGCTGGTGTCTGCAATTATGTTGGCATTCTGATCTGCCAAGTTGCCACCAGACTCTTTAAGCTTTTCTTGTAACATGGTAGGACCCTTTTTATAACCAATATCTCCACAGTTCCCATAATCCAGTTCCCCAGTGGCTTAGGCGCCACAATGCCAGATCAGTCACAGCAGCAATTGTACTTCTCTGGGACTTACTTTCTGTACTAGTCAGGACTTTGTGTCACTATGACCAAATACCTGAGAAAGAGGTTACTTATTTTGGCTCATGGTTTCAGAAGGTCCAGTCCCTGGTTACTTGGCCCCATGTTTCAGGCTTGGTATGTTTCAGAACATCATGGAGGATAGAAGGCAGAAATACACGAAGAGGTCAAGGCAAGAGCCAGCTTCCATGGCAATGACCCCAGTGACCTTATTCTTTAACCAATAGGACATGCTACTGTCATCTAATAATCTTTTTACAAATCCAAATCCTTTAAATGAACACTTTCATTAATTCAGAGCCCACATGACCTAAGGGTATCTGGAAACTCCTTCAAAGACACACCCAAGAGCATATTTCACTGATGTTCCTGACATCTTTTAATCTAATAAAGTCGAGTTAAACTGACCCCTACATTTATATCATCACCCTAGAAGCACATATCACAAAGCTGCTTGCTTTGGAAGGAAACTTCCTTTTGTCAGTCATCAGCAATTTTAGGTCAAGCTCATCTACTTTCTGGATATGCTTTCTCTGGCTGATGTGAGAGACTCTTAGGTCAAGTGGCTGTAGGCTACTCTGGTAGGAGATAGGAGGTCAGTGGAGAATAAGTGCTGGCAAGAGATAACTAAGAGATCTTTGGTATTGGTGTTTTATGACAGCTTAGGGGTTCCATAGGCTATTCAGAAGTACACCTGCCAAGGGACAGAGAGGATCAGTGAATAGTCTCCAAGGATTTACAGAGATTTTTCAATATGGAAAATTTCTGCCTTTTTAAGACAATTTAAACAAAAAAATGAGAATCAGTACCCACTTTCAGGGCTTTCTCAGTGCAGAGAAAACCACTTCATAGATGCACTATTTGCTCAGTCAGAATGTGGAAACACTGTTAAGGAGTATGTAAAATTATATATCATTTGATAATGCAAAAATTTGAGTTATTATACACAGAAAATAAATACAAAATCATTTTTGTAATCATTTAAAATAGTAGTCAGGGGAGTTTTTAAATACCAACCATTCAGACCTACACCTATTTAGGCAAAGCCTTAAAATGAGTGCTTGAGCCCTTCTTGGCTTACCCAGAATTCCTGCAGGTACTAGCAAACAACAAGGCCTGCTTTAAGAGAAAGCCAGAGGCAGAGTGGTGTATGAGTCCTGACAAGTGGACCAGCTATCTGGAAAAAAAAAACACTCTTAGAGTTTTTCTAAAGAGTAAGCACTCCTGCATCTGTGCTTTCTGGCCAGAAGCCCAGGGACAGTCTGAAAGTCCTTTCAATTCTCCAATTCTCCAGAGCGGTCACCTACACCATGATCTGCAGATCCTGGCCTCCCCCTTCCTGTGGTCTCTATGTCTGTAGCAGCCTGGGCTCTGGGGATTTTGAGGGTACACTGAACATCTGACCTGTACTGTTGATGCTCATTTCTTCCTGTAGAGATTCAACCCACTCTCAGGGTCAACTCCAGAGCAAGAGCTAAGGTGAACCAAAGGGAAATTCAATGCTCTTCCTCTCTAACTTGTAGCAAACATACAGGCTCAGGGGCAAAGAGAGCATGGTGTTTTCACTCAATAAATTTGTATCTTCTCCTTGAAACAGCGGAGACCAATTAAGTGACTTTTTAAAAAGGAGACTGACTTAATAAGATCTGCATTCTCAAGGCCCACTCGTATTGTATTTAGCATACATGAGTAACAGACAGAAGCTAAGGACTTAACGCTTCTACATTAAATGTTTTGGAGCAAATATTGCATGAAGAAAGTTCCCAGAAGTTGTTAAAACAAACGCTGAGTTGCTTAAAACGTAAATCCAAGCAGTTAACACTTATGTTTAAAATTCTTTATAAATTCCCCATGGTCTAGGAAACAGTTTTCAAACTATTTGCTCACTCCTGTCACCATACAAAGGTGTGAGTACTATGCTACTTCAATATACTTCTGTTTGTTTATTTGCTTGTAAGTAATATGCACATATAAAATGTAAAAATTTAAAACATAAAATACTTAAAAACAGAGGATCAGAAAAATTTAGAGCACCCAGATAAAAGCAAACATAAACAAGTATTATATGTTCTTCCTCCCTCTGAAGGGTGTTTGCACATTCCTTTGGAGCCCTGGGCTCTAAGAACAGAGAAATAACACATGACCATAATCTATAATAAACAAAGCAACTTTGTGACCACTCAGACAGGATTCCCTCTATTGTTGGTCATCAGTGCCTCTGTGGTAGTTGCCTGCATTGATTTAATGTTTTCTTCCTTCTGTCTCTTGGTATATGCTGATTTTTAAATATGTACTACAATCCTTTTATTGCTTCATTTCTTTTCATCTTACCTCTACCGTGTCTCTTGTCTTCTACATGAACATCGTCTCTCTGTATGAAAGTCTTCTTACCTTGCGGATACTGTGAGCTCCCTGAAGGCAGGCAGTAGGTCTGGGGTTGACTGTGCTTCTACTGGTGTACACACACACACACACACACACACACACACACACACACGGAACATTCTCAGCCATGGTTCTAGTTAAGTATGAGTGGAAGATGGTATCACATGCAGGGGTAATTTATACCCTTTGTGTGTCTGTGTATGTATGTTGGTCTGTTGTATATTTTATAGCTTATAGAATGCTTATTACAATTTGTCATTGACACCGATAACAATCCTTCATGAATGAGAATATCCTGATAGTTATAGCAAAGAGATTGCTAAAGAACAGAAGTCTAATGAATAATTGATCATATCTAGATCTTCCTCCTGAGGACTAATAATAGCAACAACATTGCTTGGCCTTTCTTTTGATTTATTATGTTTTTGTTTAAAAATTATACATATACATATATAAACAATGTGTATATACATATACACACATATATAATATTGCTTATTCTGAGAATTTTGTATGTGTTTTGTTCATTTTCACACTCCAAATCCTCCTGGATATTATCTTTCCCTCGCCACCCAATTTTGTGTTCTTTTTTCAAGGAAAACAAAACAAAACATCCAGCTTGTGCTGCCCTGACATTCTTGGATGTGCGTCTTCCACTGGAGCAGAGTCAACTTACTAGGGGCTACACGCTTAGAGAGAACAGATCCTTCCTCTCCTAGCAGCTATCAATTGCCAATAGTTCCTCTCCAGGAGTGGGACTTCACTCCCAGTTCCCCTGCCCAGGTTGTAATCTGGTCTGGCTTAGCTTGCACAACTTTTGCGCATGCTATCACAGTCACTGTGACTTGCTATGTGCAACTCCTCTGCTGTGCTCAAGAGACAGTTTTCCATTTGTCCACAAATTTTGAGAATTCTTTGTTTTTAATAGCTGAGTAACCCAGAAGCAGAAAGAGTCAAATGGTATATACTCACTTATATCTGGACACTAGCCCAAGGGGCATGCCCCAGGAAAGTGGGTCAGAGGGGAGGACATCCTATTGGGATCCTAGGTGAGAGAAGCATGAGAGAATGGGGAAATAGAAGGATCCAGAGTGTCCTAGAAACCTATAAGAACATTATGATGTGTGGATCTGGGCTCAGGGGTCCTGTGCAAACTATGGCACCAGCCAAGGACAATACGTGCAGTAAACTTCGAACCCCTACCCAGATCTACCCAATGGACAGGACATTCTCCACAGTTGAGTGGAGAGTGGGGTCTGACTTTCACATGAACTCTGGTGCCCCATTTCTGACCATGTCCCCTTGATGGGGAGACCTGGTGGCACTCAGAGGAAGGATAGCAGGCTACCAAGAAGAGACTTGATACCCTATGAGCATATACAGGGGGAGGAGGTCCCCCTCAGTCAGAGTCATAGGGGAGAGGAGTAAGGGGAAAATGGGAGGGAAGAGGAATGGGAGGATACAAGGGATGGGATAACAACTGATACATAATATGAATAAATTAATAAAAAATATTTTTAAAAAAGAGACAGCTTTCCTTCTAGTCATCTGCTACCCCCAACTCTTACGTTCTTTCTGCCCCTTCTTCTACAATGGGCCATGAGCTTCAAAGGAGGGAATGTAGCATACAGATGCTTCACTTATTACTGATTGATCTGTAGTTTCTTATTTTGTTTAGCACCTTGAATCAGTCATGGGGCTCTGTGATAATCATCACCTTTTTACAAATAAAAGCTTCTCTGATGAGGGTTGAGAGAGATATATGTGGATGTAATTGTGGAAGGTGCTATGAGTGATGGATCACGGAAAAGTATTCATCAGTCTTACCTAGCTGTGAACCCAATGGCTTGGCAAGATGTAATCGTGGCATGAGTGTCGTCATCAGAGGTAACCTCTTACTGATTGGATTTCAGTTCCTCTCCATTAGATGAAACCCATACTATTATTCTGCTAAATGGACATATTTTTTTATGCGTGATATTGTATATATGTAGTGTATGTGTATGTGCTAGTGTTGGTAGATGTGTGTGTGTGTGTGTGTGTGTGTGTGTGTGTGTATGGTTATGCACAAGTGCAAGGAGCAGTGGGTAACCGAGTGTCTTACTAAATAGCTCTCCACCTTATTTTTAAGACAGGTTTTCTCACAGAACCTGGCATAATTAAGTGGCTAAGCTGGGTGGTCAGGGAGCTCAGGGAATCCTCTTATCTCTGCCTCCCCAGTACTGGCACTATTGATGTGTGCCACCATACCTAGGTTTTGGTATGAGTGTTGGTGACCAGAAGACAGTTTCCATGAGAAGAGGATTGGGGATTTGGGTATCTTGATAGGAATGAGATATTCCACCCTTTTGGGAGAGGAAGGAGCTGAACGTCAGACATTCAGTCAGCGATTTAATCAGTCAGACCTGTGTAATGAAGCAATGATTCACACTCCTGAGCCTGAGGCTCAGTGGAGATTACTGGCTGGTGAGATCATTCATGATTTGAGAAGTTGATATACCCTGCCTACAAACAGAGAAGGCACATAGTAGTTAACACCTGTGTGGGCTTCGTCTTCTGCCTGGCTCCAATCAATACTGATGACTGAACTACACTTGTGAGTATAAAGGTTTTCTGACTCTAGTTTGTCTATATGTCTCAATAACTGGACCAAGGTCTTATTGTGTTGCATTTGTCCTAACTTAGCATCTAGCATGGCTCATTATTTGCTCCTGGTGGCTGTTTGCTGGCACTGTAATGCATTACTTGGTATTTACACATGTGCCAAATAGAGTTCAATCTTCCCAGGGTGTGATCTCGCAAAGCTGAAGGCATTATCAGACTTTACACACCTGGCTCTGAAGTGATTGAAAGGTAGTTATACCGAGTGTTTGCTTTCTTCTTCCTGTGTGTTTTCTCTTAGTATTTCTGCCACCATGGTGCATCACTTTTTCAAAGAAACATAAGAATACTGAACAAACATACCACGTAGATAGGTACAGGAATACAACTTAGTTCCTAGCTTTCTGGTCTGGGTGTGGTCACTGAAGTTTGTTAGGCTTGGTCTCAAGAGGAACCTTGCACGCTCTCTTACGCATAGCACAAAAACCAGGCTTCATGGACCAACTCCTAAAAAGTAAAATACCCCCAGCAACCAGAATCACACACAAGAACAAAACCATTTAACTCTTCATTGGACACTCAAGAAAATTTCACATGTTTGCCTTTTCAGAAGATATGTATCCTTCTAAAAGATTCTTGTCTGTGTAGACATGTATGTTTGTGAGTATGAGTATGGGCTCATGTGCACTGTGTGTGTGTGTGTGTGTGTGTGTGTGTGTGTGTGTGTGTGTGTGTATGGAAGCCAGAGGATAACCTTGGTGTTGGTCCTGGCCTACCATCTTGTTTGGGGCAGGGTCTGTTGTTCACTGCTATGTGCCAGGCTAGCTGGTACATGAACTTCTATGTATTCTGTTGTCTCTGCCTCTCATCTTCGGATAGGATGGAATTGCAGATGCATGCTGCCACACCTGGCTTTATGTGGGTTCTGGGGGTCCAAACTCAGGCTGCCACTCTTTCATGGAAAGCACCTTATCTACTGAGGTATCTTTGTAGTCTAGAAAAATATCGTCAATGAACCCCAAGTCAATAGTTTCCTTTTAGTAGAGATTTAACCCAGGATGCCTTACATGCCAAGTAATTGCTTTACAACTGAGCTGAGGCCCAATCTCATTTGGATTTTAATAATCCCTTTTGGCTTTTTCTTGTCTTTTTTCTTCTGCTTCCTCTTGGGTCTTGTTTCTCTGATTATTATGTTTCCTTAGCCATTTCTTGTTTCTTTGTTGGCTTTCTGTGGTCTCCTGGCATGGTCTTCACTCAGGCTGCTCCCCTTCTTGGGTTCTCTTCCCATTTGGTTAATAGCAGGGTATCCTCTGTCATGATACCAGAAATGATGCTAAGACATGTCTTTTTTTTTTTAAGGCAGGGTTTCTCTATGTAGCCCTGGCTGTTCTGAAACTCGTTCTGTAGACCTGGCTGACCTCCAACTCAGAGATGCTTTTGCCTCTGTCTGCCTCTCTGATGGGATTAAAGGCGTGTACCACTACTGCCTAGCTAAGACCTGCTCTTATATACTTGTGGTTTAACAACCAGATCTAGCCAATGGATAGGATGCTCTTCACAGCTGAGTGGAGAGAGGGGTCTGACTTTCACACGAACTCTGGTGCCCCATATTTGACCACGTCCCCTGGATGGGGAGGCCTGGTAGCACTCAGAGGAAGGATAGCAGGCTACCAAGAAGAGACTTGGTATGCTATGAGCATATACAGGGGGAGGAGGTCCCCCTCAGTCACAGTCTTAGGGGAGGGGAGTAAGGGGGAAAATGGGAGGGAGGGAGGAATGGGAGGATACAAGGGATGGGATAACACTTGAGATGTAATATGAATAAATTAATAAAATATATTTTAAAAATTAAAAGAAAAGAAACACACACACACACACACACACACACACACACATACCAACAAACAAACAAAAAAATGTGTAGGATACGATGCACATTTGAAATTAATCTTGTTTCTCTGTCATAGCACAGAAGGATATCAAGATTGGAACCATGCTTCTTATAGCTCCATAACTGTATGGAAGGCTGTGACTACAGCAATTGGCTTGCTGGGTAAATTCCCCACATCAAGTTTCTATATGGTCTCCAAGTTTGACAACCACATGGAGTCAAAACTGCCCTTCCTCACCATACCTCTAAGGCCAATCAGAGCCTAAAAGTATATTTGCAGATGGATGGTGTGCTTTGAGAACTCTGTCTTTGTAAATATCATTCAAGAAGTAGTTTCACTGGGCACACATAGATTAACATTCTGATTAGAGTCTCCTTTGTCGAAAAGGGAACCTGGCTTAGTTTTCATCAGAGATGACCACAGGATACAGGCTGTGCAAATGTCTGTCTGTAATGCAGCTTTGTGGCGGCTCAACCTTTGAGCTTGCACTCAAAGGCATCAGTTTCAGGTCAGAGTGCTGTTCTTAAGTGATCAGCATAGAACAGAGGGAAGACATTGCAGTGACCTTGCTGAGGGTCTAAAGCTGCACTGAAGTCTTCTCTATGATTAAGTGAGCCGAATCTTAGATTAGCTAAAAGCAGTGCAGAAACATAATGAGTTCACTTATTTTGGAGCATTTAATAACAGTTATAGACAGTTATGTGATCAGGCGGAGTTATGACTTATTCATTCTTTCATTGCTATTAAAATTACTGCATTTGAGGTTTTTAAAGTCATTGAAATAAAAAAAGTCTGATTTATGTTAGGAGAATTTAGCTTGCCCTTTGGTCTCTCAGTTTTTAAATGATATAATTAGACTTTTTAAAGACCATTCTAAAAGCATTATTAGCATTTTGTATAGCAGAAAGTAAATGCATGTTTTGTGGATAGTTTAATTTTAAAAGGCATAATAATACTTGAGTCAGACAGTGATATTCATAGATTATTAAGGAAAGATTTTTTGTATGAGATTTCTCAAAAGGCAACTGTATAATTTTAGTAATAGACTATATAGAATATGTGTGGATTTTTTCATGTGTACACACACATGCTTTCTTGAAAATGCACTCTCTAATTTGATTCTGAATGGACATGACAAAAGCATGGGACTAACAGAACGCAGCTTTCCTGCCGTTTGGGAAGGCAAGGATGGAAAGGGAAAGTAACCAGGGATGTATTAACTCATGACCTTTAGCATATTTCCCCAGAACTTACAGATCCATCTATCAGCCTGGGGCTGGGGTGGGGGCTGCTTTAATCATAATGAAGAGATTTGCAGGTGTTTTGAATTAGTGGCAGGTAGACAACAATCAGTAAATCGACTTGGAGGAACATGGAAGTTCCGTGGATGCACCACCATCTTGGCCAGAAGCTAGGGTTAAATTTTTCTTATGCATTATATTTCCTGTTGCTCAAATATATACAACTGCTACTTCTATGTGGTTTATGACACAATGCACAGGCAAAAACAAAACAAAACAAAACAAAACAAAAAACCAGCGTGCTAAAGTGCTGATAGTGCTGATTTCAATTGGACACTGTACTTCGATTATTTTATGCATAAAACCGAGCTTATCGCAGAGCATTTAAATAACAGGTACTTGTGCCATGTGTTTGTTCTGTAAACAGTTTGTTTTCTTTTTGGAGACTCAGAACAGAACACTATATGGTCAATGAAGAACACTGATAAGAACACTACTCAGATGAATGCAAGGAAGTGTTTTAAATAACCAGCACTGAAATTTGCCCATGTAGCTAAATAGATGGTCTTTTGCATCTGTTAAAACATGGCCATATATTTTTTCAGATACATTGCTGTAAGTGAATGGACATGGGCACATTTATACCTTTTCAATTTCTTTTTTGGTTTTATTTTTGTTTTTTTTCAAGACAGGGTTTCTCTGTGTAACCTTGGCTGTCCTGGACTCACTTTGTAGACCAGGCTGGCCTTGAACTCACAGTGATCTGCCTGCCTCTGCCTCCTGAGTGCTGGGATTAAAGGCATGCGCCACCATATAGATGCAGTTGAGTTTAGTTCCTGAATTTTGCCTTCTACATTAGTGATCATCCTAAGGTGAGTCCTTAGCTAGTCTGAAATAGCCAAGTCATCTACTTTGTGAATTGAAAGGAAAAGATGTCATGCAGTTCACAGGTGTGGGAGGTCATATTATTCTGGTGACAGCTGAGAGGTCAGCATCAGTGAGCATCAGCTTCCAGTGACTTCACAGCCCCAGTGCTATTTGAGGCTCTTTGGAAAAACAGTCATGGCTTCCTGACAGTGATGTGTGCTTCCACCTGGGCTGTTGCCAAAAAGACAGGAAGGCCTGGGAGCAAGATTCACATCGGCCTCACTGACTGGACTGAGGGGTGCAGGGCAGAGCTGCCGAGATCTCCAGTCCACGCAGTGCAGAATTCTGTCCACTAGAGACTGATCTCAGCCCGGTAAACATGCTGCTACGGTTTCACAGTTTAGACTTGAACTATGGTCTCAGAGGTGAGGGGCCAGTGCTTCATTCTCTAAGTCATTTAGCCTTTTCCTTCGAAGGAAGATTGATTTTTTAAAAAGCTATTAACCTTCCGTGATTTATCTCATTAGATCATCTTCATTTTCTTCTGCTTATAATAAGACTATATCATGTAGTTTTATTCCTCAGTTAATTCAATGAGACTCGGAAAGGGAAATACATACATGGGATGCATAAAGAAGGGAGAGATGCTAGAAAATTGTCAGCAATGCTGAGCTGAAAACAAAAGCAGCAGCAAATGTCATCGCAGATCACAAAAGGCACGATCCTGTAGACATCATGACACTCTGTAGCCTGGTTTTACAGAGAAACTTCTGTGTCATCGATTCCAGGGCTAGACACCATGCTAACAATATTGCATTGTCTTTCCTTCTTTGGTGTGGAAACAAAGAAGATAGGTTTCTTTTCCTTCCTTCCTCTCTTCCTTCCCCTCTTCCTTTCTTCCTTTCTTCCTCCCTCCCTCCCTCCCTCCCTCCCTCCCTCCCTTCCTTCCTCTCTCCCTTCCCACCCCCTCTTTTCCCTTGAAGTGACTAAAATATAAGCCAGGGAACCAATGGCAGTCAGTTCATGCTGAGTATATATTCAGAGGTGCACAAGAAACAGCAATTTCCAAGGAAATTACATTAAAACACATCTGTTCAGAGCTTGAAATTAGACATTTTATCTATTTTTACTGAAAAATGTGAAAAATGTGTTGAACTATTCTGTTCTGCTCTTCTATCCCAAATCCTTTAAAGTGAACCAGACACCTATGGGTGGCTTCCCCGAGCTGAACGGTGGTTGATTTATTGTATTCTGTTGATTGAGTTTCCACTTTGGAACTGTGTTACATTTTGTGACCAATGTGTTAGCATGAATGACTTTAATTCACTCTCCATAACTTTATGAGACAATAATTTACATTTCTTCTGAAGTACCTGATAGCAAAAGAATTTCTGGTGTTTTGACTTTTTTTTTTTCATGCATGCTTCTAGGCCCAGAAAGAATAGCAAATGTGAGCTCCCTGTATTAGCAACATAATCCGTTTTAGGAGTGCAAGAGTCCCGCCAGCTCACCTGCTCCACCCTAACACCCAGGTTAGGTGGGTGGAAGCTAATAAAGGCTTATAATAACACGTGAGTACTTGGTCAGCCTAAGCAGCCACATGCCTAATTCTCTGTCATTTTCAGGGCTTATTTAACACTCGTGTTTGAAACGCCTTTTGTTATAGGTACTGCTGGTTTATTTAAGTTGCTGTTTGGGCAGGTGAGGCTAGCTAAACAATAGCGAGTTCTGACAATTTATTTCTAAAGAAACTGAAGAAGCTTAGCCCATCATGCTTTTGTTTGTCATTTCCTGAACTGGTTCGCAGGACGCCAAGAAAGACAGTTTGAAACTGGAGAGAGAAAAGATTAGAAAAATATGTGTGGCGATGGAGTCACACCTGTTTGTGCTCTTTGAGCGAATGAGCGTGATGGTAAGTGAATTCTCTGGGAGCCGAGTGTAAAATCGCTTTCTATGCATGTCACAGTCCACAGTGCCCAGAGTCAGAACTGGATTTTCTCTAATTTTCAGTAGTGCTTGCTTCAACTCCTCCCTGTTTTGTTAAATAAAAAGCTACTCCAATTTCCTTTCTCATTTCTGGAACAATCCTGGGCATGGTGTTTGCAAATGAATATTGATGGAGGGTTTGAAAAACGGGAGATAAGGTTGAGAGGGAAGGAAACAAGTCAGCAGCTCAAAGCTGTGACTCAAGAGTCCCAAATGTCTCTTAGCTCTGAGAACTGCAAAAATAATGGCCTTGAGATCGGGGGTTGGGGGGGGTGGAGGTTGGGGGGTGGGTGTGGGGAGGGAGAGGGGGCTGCTTGTCTCTTCTCTCTGGCTTCTCTCTGGCTTTAGGAAAGTGTCCTAATTAGAGTTACTACTCCTTTAATAAACAGCATGACTAAAGCAACTTGGGGAGGAAAGGGTTTATTTGGCTCACACTTCCACATCACTGTTCATTATTGAAGGAAGTTAGGACAGGAACTCAAACAGGCCAGGAACCTGGAGGCAGGAGCTGATGCAGAGGCCATGGAGGGGTGCTGCTTACTGGCTTGCTCTTTAGGGCGTGCTCAGCCTGCTTTCTTATAGAACTCAATAAATACTTCTAGCCCAACAATGGCACCACCTACGATGGGCTGGGATTTCCCACAAACATCTGTAATTAATAAAATGTCCTACAGGCCTACCTACAAGCTGATCTTACTGAGGCATCTTCTCAGCTGAGGCTTCCTCTTTTCCAATGATTCTGGCTTGTGTCAAGTTGACACAAAACTGGCTAGCCAGCACAGGAAGCTTCCTGTGCATGAGTTCCACCCTCACTTTACTTTTTCAAAACCTGAGTTCACAATAGGAAGAATTCTGCTCTTTCTGTCGCCTTTACTCACCCAACTTGAAACTTTCTGGAAATGCTCCATCCTATCACATTTCCTCAAAGTGCTGATTTCCACGGTGGTAGCAAACCCTCTGAATTTGTGAGCTCTTTGGCTATGCCTGCTACTTCAGCTACCCGGAAAAAGGAGGAACAGAGGTGAGGATCCCAAATAGAAAAGGAACAGTCACCCTAGATCTATGAATTTTAAAACTTGGAAATATATTTAACATGGTAAGTTCTATGAATTTGGTGGTTCACAATACTGTATTGCATTTAAAAGTATAGACCCCTCTTACTGCCCTTTAGCATATTAAAGAAAATTAGTTACTAATGATCCAAATCAAACATATTCCCAAACCCTGTGTTGTGGGACAAAACTTTCCCCATGGAGACCCACACGTCTGTCTACTCACCCAAACAGAAACCCACTACAGCCCAAAGTACAGATAACACCAAAGTCCAGCTTGGTACACCAATGTGTTTTTTTCTTGGGGTTACTTACAGGCATATGGGTGAGGGATTACTTACAGGAGCTGAAATGACTCACGGAATGACAGCGTACAGACTGAGGGAAGACCTCCACCAACTCTACATCTGACAAAAGGCTAATATCCAAAATATATAAAAACTCAAGAAATTAAACACCATCAAACCATATAATCCAATTTAAAAAATGAGATACAGAGCTAAACAGAGAATTCTTTTAAAAATATTTCAAATTCTTATTTTTTCCTGTTTTTTAAATTGATTTTTTACACATACATTTATATTATTACACACATATATAACAAACTACATAAATCAAGAAGAACCATGAAACAATCAGGAATTATATAAATGTTACATTCATAGTGTTATGACTATTTGTGTTTGGCAACCTTGAAGAAAACATCTTTCCTGTCTCGTTGAATGTAAAATTCTGACTGTAACTCAGTATCTATCATATCTCATCTCTATCAACTTAAAACATCTATCTAGACCTAAAAACATCTTAACCCCTAAACAATTAAGCTTAATTGTAAAACTAAAGTCTGGTCTTCATCCCCATCAGAGACTTGAGAAGGAGTAAAATTAATTACCTGAGTAAACAGGAAGTGCAGTTTTGCAGCTTCCAAAATGAGAAAATTAAAGAGACAGTTTGCTTCCTAGACAGTCACCCAAAACCCTCTGTAATGTTGGAGCATCATCTTCAGCCTTCTGGCCCAGTAAATCTGACATACATACTTGTGAGGCAGGAACTGTCGAGGACTTGCTTACCCTGTCGACTCTGCTTGCAGCCAAGCTTGCCCATTTTTAGGCAGAATTCTGTCTGTGGCTGAAATAAGGACATTTTGCCCAGTGGCTGGTTTGCCATATTTGAAGCAGTCTCTGTAAGGAGGTTCTTTGATGCTCATCATCTTCTTTGAGGTGGGCTGTGTGTTTCCAGGAGTTAATCTGTCTTGTCAATGAATCTTTAAAATAATAAAAACATCTTTAAATGTCATCTTCTGTAAAGTTTTTGAAGACCTTATCTAACTATTTTTACCTTATCTACCTATAGAATCATATCTATTTGATAAACCTAGGATGTATATTATAATATAAATAGACTAGTAATTGATATGACCAAGATTTGATCAACCAACAATGAACTTGTAGAACTTGCTTATCCTAAACAGCTTGCAATAGTACTTTCAGAGTTTTGAAGGTAAATCTTGTATTCTACTTGAGTTGTATTATACAGTACCTCATATTAGAGTAGAAATACATAAACCGTGTGTGAAAAATAATCTTACATTTAAATTCTATACCAATGTCTCAAAATTAAACTTGTTTTGCATCAATATACAAAATTTTATACCAATGAATTAAACATAACCTTGTTAGTAATAATTAAGGCCTTAAGTTGAGGAGTAGATTCAATAAACTACATTTGTCCTACCATCCCTATATGTTTCTATATTCCCTCTTCTTTCTTTTCAATCCCTATCGCCAAACCTAAGAAAGAAAGATAAAAGAAAAGAGAGACATCCGTGAGTCCAACCTCATTTTCTCACTGAATAAGACCAGTAGTAACTTATAACTAACTCCGAATGAAAATAAACATCTATTGTCCAAGAAAGTAACCAAAAACCTACCCAACCCCCTTTAAGGGAAATGGGGCATTGTTCTCTTAAGGATTCTTCTGGCTAATTTGAGACAAATAATACCTTTGAAGGGGCCCAAATAAAATTGGGGAAAATGGTTAAACAAGCTAAGAATAGCATTTGTGGTCCAGTTTCTAAGTGTTGAGAAATTCCAGGCTTAATTAGAGTTCTTTGTGAGACAGTCTGATGCTGGATCAATTGGGATTGGAAGCTTTCCTGGGAGCTGTCTTGTTTTGAGGAGGAACAGCAACTGAAGCCCTTGGGGCTAGAACATGAATGATTCAGGATATCAGCATACTATAGTCCTGACATTATAAAAGTATGAGGTGTGTAGGATGCACGGACCAATTAAGGTTGATTCTCTGCTCTTTGTATGAGCAGAAGAAAGACATGCACTCCAGCACGATTTGGACACTGCCCTTTGGCAAGGTGGCCTAGTGGGCACACAGAAGAAGAGGATGCAGGCTATCCTGATAAAACCTAATAGGCTGTTACCAGAGGTCTAGGGGAGGGGAATAGGCAGAAGAGAGAGGATGGAAGGGAATGGGAAGAGAAGAGGGAGGAGATAACAAACAGGATGCATTGTGAGTAAATTATAATGAATAAAATGTGCATAAAAAATCCAGGCCAAGGAGGGGAATGCTGCAGAGACTGATGCACCAAGCAAGGACCACGCATGGCGAGGACCTAGACACTCTGCTCAGATGTAGTAGATAGGCAGCACAGTCTCCTTGTGTAGCCCACAATATGGGGAGTAGGGACTACTTCTGATATGGACTCTGGCCCCCCAATGTTGATCACTTCCCCCTGGCAGGAAGAAGATACAGGCAATATGTGTGAGACTTGCTAGGCTGAGGTCAGATGTTAGGGGAGGAGGACTCACCTTTCTGAGGATGGGCAGAGGGAGGGAGAGGAGTTGAGGGAGGGAGGGTGGGATTGGGAGGCAATGAGGGAGGGGCCTCCAATCGGGATGTAAAGAATTCAAACTGCAGAACAAGCAGGTCACTTATATTGCTAATCCCACCACACGGGAATAGCTGTGAGACTGGCTGAGACATGAATGTCTATGCATAGACAATGCTTCTTGTTGGTTACAGAATCCCCGTGACTTACTATTAGATGCGATTCTTTGTATAACATGAATGAAGGATTACGGACATCTTTCTTCTGCTCATACAAAGAGCAGAGAATTAGCCTTGGTTGTTCTGTGCATCCTGCACACCTCATACATTTATAATTTTAGGTCTGTATAATGCTTGTGAGAAATTACATGTTTCCAGAACAAAAGAACGGGATACTGACCCTGGATCAGACCTGTTCTGCTTCATTTCTTCCAGCATGCTGGACGCAGACATCCTGCATCCTTCATGTTCCAGTGTTTCAGTTGCTGTTCCTCATAAGAAACAGAATTCTTAACAGAGGACTATTGAACTCCAAGTGAGAGTGGTACGGAAGAGTGGAGTGATGGAAGGACCCGGACAGTTCAGGAGCCCCACTGGGAAACCACCAAGGCCAATGTATCTAGACTCAGGGGGTGGTGCACAAATTGATGCACCAACCGAGGACAGCGCATGCAATGAACTTAGACCCCCTGTTCAGATCTAGCCAATGGACAGCTCATTCTCCAAGGCTGGGTGGGTAGCAGGGACTGCCTCTGACATGAGCACTGATGGTGGGGAGGCCCTGTGGACCCACAGAGGAAGGGGATGCAGGCTATGGCCAGATGGTGGGGGAGGAGAGCCATCCCCCATCAGAGGTCTAGGTTGGAAGAGGGAGGGAGGGCGGGAGAGTGAAAATATAAGCAAGGGGATGAATAAGACCAATAATAACTTATAACCAACTCAGGTAATTCCTGAAGTTTCAGTAAGCATCTTTACTGTCCTAGGAAGTGGAGTTTGCTCTAGATGGGTTATAAGGAGAATGGATGATCTCTATATTGTGATGGGGAGGAGAAACCAGTTGGGGAAGTATAGACCAGTAAGATTTAAAGCTCTGCTCCCAGTGAGGAGAACTACCAAGCCAGTTTACATGTGTGATTTCCACCTGGACTATGACAGCTGAGTTTAATCTACATTGTTCTCCTATGTTATATCCTGGAGTACCCAGCTGCTGTAGGAAGTGTGGCTCTCAGCTCTTTCGCTGGTAATGCAAACTGGCTGTATTTGAAGTGGAGAGGTGTTGATGGAAATTAAGACTCGCTCACGGAAGCAAGCAAATGATGATTTAGAGCCTGGTGTGCTGGACTGCCTACCCCGAGCAGCTCTGCAAATACTGCCAGCGGCAGTTTGCTTTGTACCTGGCTTTTAGCTGCTCCTCTTCACTGTGGGCACGGAAAGTGAACATTAGGTTAAGAGAAGTATAAAAAGAGAACGCAGAACGGTAAACTCAATTAATTGAAGGTTTGTCTTGGAGTGTTAAGTGGCAGATGTGTTTGCCCAGGGTGATTTTGTCCCAGTTACAAAGGCTTTAACGCAGTGTTGTGCCCCCAAATTTCAGCTTCCTTTTAGCTAGGGTGAATTTGTGAGTGGTAAGCTTATAAGAGGATATGTGGTCCTCACTGTAGTTTCTAACCTAATTTTGAACTCAGTGCATCAAAAATAACCTGAACAGAATAGTTTTTCCTTTCAACACAATAAAGCAGAAGACATTAATTGTGTGGAAATAATGTTTAGTGCTCCACACTCAGATTAAGCATTGCTTTTTTTTTGATGATCATCTGTCTTTATTTATTTATTTGTTTGTTTTTTTGTTTTTTCGAGACAGCATTTCTCTGTGTAGCCTTGGCTGTCCTAGATTCACCTTGTAGACAAGGCTGGCCTCGAACTCACAAAGATCCACCTGCTTCTGCCTCCTGAATGCTGGGATTAAAGGCATGCACCACCATACCAGGCTCGTCTCTCTTAAAAAAAAAACCAAAAAAACCAAAAAAACAAAAACGCCTTGAAATATAATCTGTTAGATTTCTTTCTTTCTTTCTTTTTTTTTTTTTTTAGACAGTTTCTCTGTGTAACCTTGGCTGCCCTGGACTCACTTTTTGTAGACCAGGCTGGCCTTGAACTCACAGAGATCCGCCTGCCTCTGCCTCCCAAGTGCTGGGATTAAAGGCGTGCGCCACCACGCCCGGCCTGTTAGATTTCTTATAACTAAGTCCACATACAGTTAAAAATCTAATTGGTGTCTCCACCTCACCTTTGGCTTTGCCATTTCCCATTCTTTCGGTTACTTTAGTTCTTTCCAGAGATTTGCAGTTTCTGCTGGTTAGCTACTGGCTTCTCAGCAGTAATCACCATGGCCACCATCCCACTCCCAACGTGTACCTCCCTACCCAGAGTGGTTATGTGACCTTTCACCCCCGATTACCAAATGGCTACATAAGTCCATCCTAAATAACCATTCACAGCCTCTACACCCTCCTTTTCCAGACCTACATCTCAAAGTGTTTCCGTTAATTACACAGCGGTGGAAAGAGTTTGGGAGCTCAGACATCGAGTTCCTGTTAGTATAACCGACTCTAAGGATAAAGTTAAATTTCAAAAAAAAAATTGTGAGAAAATATAAAAAGATTTCACTTATTGTAATACATATTTATGAAAAACTATTTTTAGGGTCCTATAAAGTTAAATCAGATGCATTCTGGATTTCAGTTTTCTTGTCTATAAACTAAGGTGGTGGAGTGGACAAAAAGTTCCTGGGAACTCTTTGCTCGGGATTCCTGGTGGCTTCATGCTCTAATGGTGTCTTTCAGTATAAACTGATCCTTCTCTCTAAGGTGCCAATCAGTAGCAGTTCACTGGCTTGTGAAGTCCCATGCTTAATAAATGGAATTCTGATTTCTCTTAACATTAAATTCCTTTTAAAATAGATAAACATATCTGTTCCAGAGATGACCTCTGACTTCTGACATGGAAGCAACTCTTTTTTTAAATGTATATTTTATTGATTATAATTTATTCACATTAAAAAATAATTTATTCATGTTGCATCCAGATTGTTATCCCCTTGCTGTTACCTTCTCATTCCCACTCCCCCCCACCCCCGCTTCTGCCCTATTCCCCCCTCCTATAACTCCGACAGTAGGGGGCATCCTACCCCACTGTCTGGCCACAACCTATTAGGTCTAACCCGAATAGTGTACATCCCCTTCCTCTGTGTCCCTGCAAGGGCATCTTGCCAAGGGGGCAGAGAACAAATTGTGGGCACCGGAGTGCATGTCAGAGGTTTGGCAGAAGTCCCTTACCACCCACCCTCTGTAGAGAATCAGCTGTCTATTGGCCACATCTGAACAGGGGGCTTGGCTCTCTGCATGCACTGTCCTTGATTGGTGCATCAGTTTGTTTAGGCTCCCCTGTGTCCAGATCCGCAGGCCTTGATGGTCTCCCTATGGAGCCCCAGTTCCCTCCTGGACCTTCCATCACCCCACTCTTCCCTACAATTCTCAGCACTGCACCCAGAGTCCAGCTTCAAGTCCCAGTATCTGTCCTGATCCCCCACCAGGTGGAGTCTTTTAAAGGACATCTATGTTGGGCTAGTGTCCAGTTATAAGTGAGTATAGACCATGTGTGTCTTTCTGGGTCTAGGTTACCTCACTCAGGATGACTATTTCTAGTTCTATCCATTTGCCTGCAAATTTCAAGCTTTCCTTGTTTTTAATAGCTGAGTAGTATTCCATTGTGAAAATGTACCACAGTTTCCAGATTCTGGCTTTTACGAATAGGCTGCTATGAACATAGTTGAACAAATGTCCTTGCTGTGTGGTGGAACATCTTTTGGGTATATGCCCAGGAGTGGTATAGCTGGGTCTTGAGGTAACACTGTTCCAAATTTTCAGAGAAAGCACCAGCTTGATTAGAAGTCACTCATAATTTCAAGGTAACAAGTATCAGGTAAGAGATCATTTCAATATGTCCCAGAAAATATCCAGATTGACAAGACTCCATGTCAATTTACGGTGAGCTATTTAGGGAAGAATGCAGCATTAATAGGCATCAAAGAGACTGGGCTTTGTGAGACGTTTGGCAATTCCCAGCTCTAGGCACTCACCTACAAACCTTAATGCTCCATTGTCTTAAAAAGATTTTCAAAAATCACAATGCAAGGAGGGAAGATCATAGCATTGAAGGTCGGATTCTCCACCTTTCTTAAGTGGGTCCACTGGTTCCACCATCCTGCTTGCCTGCTGATAGGCACTCCATGTTCCTCTTGGCTACTTATGGGATTTTCAAAAGAAACTGAGGATTCTAAGAATAGCAACAGGGACATGGAGATGACAACAACAACAAAAGAAAGCCAGCAACCTGAGGGGTAAGCAGACAGAAAAGGCAAGCGCTCCCCCCCACCCCCCCCCCCGTGTGTGTGTGATATACTGAGTTGTATGATTTGGAGAAAACACGTTTTCTACATCCTTGATTCTCATTTGACAGTAGGCAAAACAGAGTAACTGACAGATTCACACCTACGTGTTTAAACCTTGCAGATTTTTCTTTTATGTTTTTTTTCACTTAGAAATGATTTTTTTTCCACTTATGTATCTAACTTTTGTGAGGCAGCTGCATGCTCTCTCTCTCTCTCATTCTCTATTATTCTTCTAAGGTTATTTATTTATTTATTTATTTTAGTCAACAGTTTAAGCAAATTTAGTTGGGTGTGAAATTGAGAGAATTTACTTTAGATTTGATATGACACGTCCATGCTAAGATGCCTCAGTACCATTCCTGACCACGTGTTTGTAATTATCTATGCTTCCTGCCCATCTTCTGTAAAAATCAAGGCTTGTTCTGCATCCCAGCTTTATCTGCAACCAATAAAAGGGCAGAGGGAGGCAGTCAAATGCTTTAGGAGGGAAAATCTAACCACACTCATGGATGACCTTAAATTTCCCTTGGCTTTGCCTGGCACCACAGCTATGTGAAAGTTAATAGTTTCAGTTCACAGAGATTTATGAAAATCATTTTTAAAAAATCTTGGTCATATGCGGTTATGTCCCTTGGATGTTATCAGAAATTTTAGCTTGTATTAGCTGAAATTCCAGAGCTAAATTAATAAAAATTGTCAAGGGTACTAGGGGGAATTTGTGTTTAGGGGACATACTACTTAGAGACAGAATCATGAATTTGATAGCTCTCCTTTGCTTGTTTTTAAACTATAAGAATAGTACTTTATTTTTTCTAAAATAGTCAAACTATGTTGAAATTTACAAAAAAAGAAACAAAACACCAAATACATCAACCACTACAGTTTTTGTGTAGCAGCTTTTGTGTTTTCAACAAAAACCAAATTTACATGTATATCCTTGAGCAGCTTGTTTTTATTTGTTTAACAGTAGGCCACTGGTCCCAGAGCTAGATCATCTCAAATGTGCAAATGTGCACTTCTTTATAGAAGAAAATTCAGGTAATTTCTAAAATGGGACCTTTACCAGATGTAATGAACCATGTACTTATGACTTACTATTGTCATGCTGCTGTGTCTGAGGGTGTGGGTACCTAAAATAGGGCTGTTGTACATATCGAACATTTTTAGAGATGCTGCTGTGGATGGACTTTTTGATTCTAAGATTTTACTTTTCTACATCTATTAAAAACAAACAAACAAACAAACAAGTGGGTTGGAAACCAAATGGATCTAAACTAGACCTGGTCTCCAAAACAAGATATTTTCACTCATTCAGTTTAGCTACCTAGTAATCAACAACAAATTTATGAACCAAAGTAATGTATAGCTTGTTTAATTTTAATTTAGACTCATGAATAATTTCAATGTATTTTACAAGGCGCTCTGCTGAGCATGGTGGTGCTGGCCTATGATCCCAGTATTTGTAAGGTGGAAATTGGAGGTTCAGGAGTTCAAAGTCAGGCTCTCAACTACTTATGCATTTGAAACAATCCTGGGCTACATAAGATACTGTGTCACAAAGCCAGGAACAAACAAGAGAACTGTAAATAATGTTCCTTGAGCATAATCTTTCTCTTAAGGAAAACAGTCCATCCCTCAAAGAGTGAGTATTGCACAGCTTGCTATTTGAATACCGCTTCCTCATTTAAGTGCTATTTTACATTTTATACTCTGTAAGACAATTTCTGAGTTCAAATTCTCATAGGTATGCCCACAGGGCACAGGTTTATTGTAAGTAATGTATACACTGCCTAAGGCAGCTGAGCAAAAATAAACCACGGGGAAATCAGTGCGAGGGTTAGTGTGAAAACACATCACTTATAATATTACTCTTTTTTTTTTCTCTCAGCTGGTTCTGTTGCCCCAAATCAATAAAAAATTCAAAAGTTACTTTGTGATGTTTTTATGCTGTAGATCAAGATGATTATTTACCCTGACTACCATATACTGTGGTGCTTTAAGATAGGGAGAACTGGAGAATTTGGGGTACAGGGATTTTTGCCTATTATCAATAGGCATGGCTTGTAGTTGGGCTTCTGAGAGTGATAGGTTCCATGTGCCAGTCGTTCTTAAGTGGAACCACAGACTGGTGACTTCTCTTGCTTTTCTTTCACGGAGATGAAACTGTATGCTGACAAGTGTGTCTTCCAGTCCAGAGGGTGTAAGCCACAGCCAATCTCAGGGACCAGGAACAGCCAGAGAACCACTTGAGTGAGCACATCCCTCGTCCAAATCAGGTTGCTGTTTCTCACAGAGCTCATTTTCAACATGTACAAATGTCTCCAGGGGACATTAATGAACAAATTCTTTCGACTATTTCTCATTATCACTTCGCATCACGCCCCCAGGTTAGGCCCCGGTCTGCTGCCAGATGGGACAATCAGTCACGTCGTTTCACTGCTGTGTTCAATCTTAGAAAACTCATCAAGTGGCGAGGAGTGGCTCTTTGCTCATAAGGAAAACCTGACTCTTGTGTGGCTTCCCTCTGTACTTTCTGAGAAAACTTCAATTTTGTTAATAGCAATCGTTTTATTCCCATCACACCCATAAGGTGAAAGGACAAAATTTTCTAGTCTTCGTGGCTGTTGGCAATAGTTTCAAACAACTCTTCATGTCTTTCTCTATAGCCACAGTTACTCTTTTGACCTACCAACTTGATCGTATTGCTCCCTGATCCTTTTCTCATGGCTCCCTTTAAAACAGAAAGCTCAAACTCTGATTATAACAGAGAAGACCTGCTATAATTTCAATTGGCTTCTAACTATTACTTAAAAAAAAAAAAAAAGAACCAAAAACAATACCAAAAACCCCTTCGCTCTATAAAATCCTTCTCAGGAGACTGTTCCTCATTTCCATGTTGTCTCTGTGTCGTGTAGGCATTCCCACACAGCCCTGAGCAGTTGTTCTTTTGTTAATGGTTTGGGTCTGAAATCTCACCACAGGCTTGACAGCCGCCGACGCCATTTTGAAAGGATGTGGAGCCTGGCTGCTGGAGGTGGGTCACTGGCTCCAGGACCTCACAAGTTGTAGCTGGGTCTATTTTGTGTCCATTCTCCCTGCTGTTCTGAGATGCTAAGATGTGAGGAGCCTTTCCTACAGTTCCTAACTCTCTGAACTCCACCGTGCTTCCCCACTGCGTTGGACTAAACCCAAGAGGCAAGAAACCCTCTGTCCCTTAAATTGCTTCCGTATTTTGTCACAGTACTGAAAACCAACTAACCTAGTCCTTGACCGAATTGTTCTTCCATGGCTACTTCATTCCTTAGTCTTCAGTGCCCCGCCCCCACACACCTGTATTTTTAATTATAGGTGTATTTTGTGAGAGATCTGTTTACACTTTTGGCTTGCAAATATTTTATTCACAGAGGTAAGAGTCCTCCTTTTTATATTACCAGTCTGATAGAGAGCAGGTAGTGACTAGTGAGTCAATTAACTGATGAATAAATATTAACACCTCCATCTCAATCAAAGGAAAGACAGACCAGGTTTATGAAGGTCATAAATAGGATGCTAGCTATGCATGCTTGCCTTCCTTATGTCTTACTCCAAAATAGATTTAAGGCATTTTTCAAAATTATGGACATACTGACAGGATAATAAATAAGTAATGGTGGACATTAGAACTAAGAGTAATTGAGGAATGGTGTCTTGCACTCTGAGTCTATATTATCTTTATCCACAAGCAAATTCAACTTTAAATCACACTGTTGGGAAAATCTAGAAGGAGACAAAACCATATATCAGTAAAGGAGCAAAAGGTAAGTTGTGGGTACAAAGAGAAAAGGAAAAACATGACAACATTTTAAGTGAACATGTCTGTTAGTTGGATACAGTATATTATGCATACAGAATAATATTTGTAATGTTAATTTGCTCTAATTTTCATATTCTGTTTAACTTCTAATAGCTGCATGCTACTTTTGTCACCAAAGGCCTGAGAATTGTACAACTTATCATCAGATTTTAAGATACAAAAATTTTACTTAATGAGGATATTTAACTTAAATTTTGAAATTTTGTTCTGGAGTTTGCAATCAAATATTGGGTAAAAAGCCAACTAGGTATGTATAATTCAAGGAAATAGGTTATTTTATGTTAATGGAGAAAAATAATTAATTTTCTTTCATTTGCAACAAAATTCTAGTTATTTTATATGCTGCTTAATTCCAAAGCTGAGATATAAAGAAAATGTGAATTTAAAGGGACACTGAAGAATGAAAGCCTAGAGATGACCATAAACACAAGAATTATTGCATTTTAGACTGAAACCATCATTTGTCTTATCATCAAATCTAAATGTACTCACTGGAAGATGATCAAGCTGCTGGATGTAGTGTAGAAAACACATAGAAATAAATGAGGTCTCTGTGTTCTACATACAACTTTTATACAATTTCTAAACACTCAGTGAAGTTATGGTAAAGTCCAAGAACCAGGGGAATAGTTAAAATTTATCAAGGTCAGTGATTATCTGAGTTGCATATACTCTTATTAAAAGTCTTTTGCTATGATTGACTCCCAGGGAGAAGAAAGACATGAATCATGTTGTATAATAACTGTCTCCAAAGGAGATGCTTAAACTGCATTTATTCAGTCCTTGCAGTTTTGAAGGGAGGCACAAAATTAAGTGACACTTATAGAAAGTTCTTATTATACATAAGGCAAATATCCCATGCTTTAAGAATTCATTTTTTGTTATCGATTAGCCCTAGTCGCCATGCCATTTCTCACCTCCTCTTCCTACACCTCGTCTTCCTCCTCCTTTCTTTTGGTTTTGAGAAAGGGTCTTACTACACAATTAAGGGGTGGTCTTGAACTCACAGTCCTCTTGCCTCACCCTCCCAGGCACTGAGATGCCAGCTGTGAGGCACCACGCTTGACTGGCACAGTCATCTTTGAGTTCACATTCCAATTTCAACTCAAAAAGTGAGCATCCTTGTTGGGGCAAGCGTCAGGGAGTCGATCCCTCGAAGAAAATAATGCCTTCTGTGACCCCCATTTCAAAGCAATCCAACTTTAATACATACTCAGCAGAGAAGAAAGAGAATAAGAAACAGACGGCCAGTTATATTCAGTAATATAAGCAAAAGGTTTAAATAAAAATTAAATTTAAAATTAAAATTCTGAATTGTCAAAGAAACTCCATCTACCAAATTCTTTAACAGATTATATATAGAGCTAAGCCTCTTCCAGTGAGCTCTAATAGGCAGCCTTTTGTGAGGTAGAGACATAACCCATCTTATTTCTCTTTTTCTGTGCTTGAGGAGGAGGCATGAGTTTGGTGGTGGCAGGGTCTTAGAGATGGAAAAGATGAAGCCAATTCCAAGTTGAATTCTTTGGGTAGATTTTGAGCCCAATAGGGTGCTAGAGGCAGTTGGCAATGTTTCCATTGGATGGAGATCTTTAACTGCTCTCAAATGCAGCCATCAGAGCGACCAAGTTCAGAACAGCTGAGGAAGATACCCCTCAGGTGTGTGTGTGTGTGTGTGTGTGTGTGTGTGTGTGTGTGTGTGTGTGTGTGTGTGTGTTGTACTCAGTAGTTCTCAGTGATGGAGGTGCATTGTGGTGAGTGCAAAGCAATACACTAGCAAGAATCATTGGTAGAGTTGCTTGACTGGATGTTTTATAACCAACAACACATGTGCATGAGCAAAAGCAGATCAAAACTCTGAGTGATGGAGTCAGCAGAGCTGGGTACCTAGAGCAGACAGGGAATGCTGGAACACAGCATTGTGGTTACTGTTAGGAATGCCCGTGAAACACTTGGGGTTGAGGTTTTACGGTGTAGGAGAATGGGATCTAATCCTTTTGTATATATGCATAAATTATATTTGTTATATATAGACATATTTATAAATAATATGTCTTTATTTGTATATAGCAAAGTCAGACCACAGACTTCAAATCCTTCTGTTTCAGCTTCCCAAGTGCTAAGACAGCATGCATATGCTACCACACCCAGCTCAGGACCTTTATCATGTGCCTGGATGCATTGCCCTGATCACTCTTCAGAACTACATGAGCACAGAAGCATTGTTGCCTTCCTGACTGAGACATTACTAAATATTTACTACAGACAAAAAAGCATGTGTGCATATGCTCAACTCGTACAACCTGCAGATTCAGTATTTGCAAATTTGCCTACACTAAGATTTATTTCTAACCTCAAAATCAATGATTTCTGGGTCACTTTTCTGGTTGCTTGCAGGCGTGTGAGGAGGCGTGAAATTTTTGAGTCACTGGATGTGTGCACTACCAGCTGAGGTTCAACAAGGCAATACTGCATCTTCTTATTTATGAAGGCAAGCCACTGCTCTTTCCATGGTCTCTTTGCTATCATCCTCTTTGCCCAGTTATACTTTTGTTTGAGATTTCCTTGCTTAAAACAACTTCTAGAAAAAAAAAACTGTTGGTGTGCTGTCTAATATCCCAAAGCATGCTGTTCTGTGGTGTGAATGGCCAACGAATTACGGTTTAAAGCAAGGATTGTGAAGGAAGGAATTGTCACGCTGCTGTTTACGAGTGTAATGCTAATCACATAACTATATGGTCAGTGATGTCTCTACATATGAATATACAGTGTAAGACTGTATAGATTGGTTGCTAAAAATGTGTGATGGGAGTCTTACAGGAAGTTCACTCTATATCCCTGAGGAGAATGGTAACTATAACAGCTAATAAAGTGTCACCTGCCACTTTATAGGGTATAAGTACCAAGAACAATGCTCTCTCTATAACATCAATGCACACACCCATCCTAAGAAATAGACTGCCACCAGCAGTGCTCAGTCTCACGTTGCTTGTAAAACAACCTGTCCCTAAATCTTTTCTGTTCTTCGGATTAACTGCCATTTGAGTATGACTACCAGTCATTGCTTTTGGTTGTTGCTCAGTGCTGCATGCAAATATTCTTAAGCAAAAATATTGTTTGGTTCTGCCTTTTTACTCTATATAACTGATATCAAACTGTATGCATATTCTGCAGGTTCCTTAAGAAAAAACAAAAACCATCACTTGGAGATTATGTCTGTAAGATTTCATGGTTTGTCATCCAGCTAAAGTGTTCTAGTTTTCACTTATACAAGGAATCCAATTACATAAATTAGAGACACTTGTTTTCTTTTCTATTTTGATGCAGGTTATAGACACTAGGTCTTTATCATTAAATCCACCTCCGTCCACCGGAGATGGACTCCTCGGAGAACTACATCATCTCAAGGGAAGTGAATCTTGACATTGAGGCACATCCTGAAGGCTGCTGCTGGCTACATTCTGCTGTCCTGACAAGCCGTGTCTTCAAGGGGATCTGGGCAGTATTTTCTCTGTGTCTATCATCTCAGGAAAACAAAACAAAGTAACCCTGGGCATTGCGAATGCATTTTTAACTCCCTGGCATTGATGCGACAACTGAGAAGAAATGCATTAAGATGTTTGGAAAACAAAACTTAGCCTTTGTCTTAACGATTTTTATAATGAAAACCAAACACGTGAGAATGACGAGGCTACACCATAAGACAAGTGCTCGGCATCACTATCGACCACTGCTTCTTCCAACATACGTGAGATCTTAGCTGCGCATGAGGAAAACCCCTCCAGTCGGCTACTCATTCCTCTTGTTTTCAATCCTCTCTATAAAAGTCTACTTCTCTGGTGTTGTTGTCCTACAAAAATGGTTATTTCCTTGAGCCCTTGATTTAATTCTGATTAAAACCTCTGTCTTTGAGCTGAAATTTTATTGAGTCTCACACGCTGGCTATAGTTAAAAATTGTCTGTATTCATGAAATTTTGTTTCTTTTCAGTCCAGCTCCCCAGTGCTAATCACCAATTCATTGTTCTGCGAATATGAATATCAGTATTTGTAATTTCTCCTTGCTTTCTTATTTTATTTTATTTTATTTTTTTTGTGGATTTCTGTAACTCTGGTCTATTTCTGTTATCCAAGACTCTCTGCTTTGAGTGGCAGTTTTTTCTCTATTGATCTTTAGTTCACTTTGTGTGTGTATGTGTTTGTGTTTTGTGCACACGAGTGCATGCATTTGTCTGTTGTGGAGCTTCAGTCCAGGGCCTTAAGGATGCTAGACATGTGTTCTGCCACTTCTCACCTATGTTCCACCTGGGAAAGCCAACACTCAGACAAATCTATGTTGGGAAGGAATCTTCCAATCTAAAGGCATAGAATCTCTCATAACCCTTGTACAAAACTACTAAATGACCCCGGCGGCCATCAATAGGAAGAGTTTTATAATCCTATTCCACATCCATCTTTATTCTACGTAAGACCTACAAAGTAGATATTTTGCTGGTTATTTGACCAAGTCAGGGGTGTTAGTCTAGAGAAGAGACCTCAGGGTCTGAAGTAGCTGCCGGGCCTCCTGAGGGAAGAGTCCCAAGCTTCCTTCCGTCCACTGCTATCGATGGCTTAGTTCACCCGCTTCAAGTCCAGCTCCTGCAGCTAGTGGCTCGTCATTCTTTGAGGGAAAGTTACTTATGGACTGAAAATAAGAAGACAATCACCGCCCACCTGAGGATGATGGACCAAGGTGTTCAGATCTTCTCCCCTGAGGATTGTGTTAGCCAGACAAGTGAGCGTCTGCAAGTCCCTGCTACCAAGTGATGTGTTCCACGGTGCTGGGATGCTGATGTTTCTTGCAAACCACCAATCAAATGTCAGAAAAAGCAGGGACCTTAGGATTCGACAAGAAACATGGCAAGTGGGTGATTTCGAATGATGGTTCTACCACTGCTCTCCTCTGGGTGCCCAGAGCAAAAATGACATTTGTTGAACAAGCACAGGAAAAAAAAATAGCTTTATCTTGGAGAGAGAGAGCTACTAATGTTTTTGCTTTATAATCCTATTCCACACCCACCATTATTCGATGTAAGACCTACAAAGTAGATATTTTGTTTTGTTTCTAATTTGTAAAGGATCGCTGTGTTAAAACAGTTGTGATGTCTTTTATGGCATTGGATGACTTTCTGGCATTTTCATATGTTTGAAGAGAATGCAATGTTATTTTTTTGACATTTGGTTGCTTATCCGTGACCTTGACGCAACAACAGCATCAACAAGCACCCAATGAGAGCTCATCTTGGTCTCTTTCTTCTCATCTCTTCTTTCCTTTCTCTTCTTTGCAGCATAGTCTCCACATGGGTTCCCATTACTTTCTTTAGAGTCTGGTGCTTTGAATTTTCCTTTGGCCTGTGGGTGACCTGTGTAGCCACGGCCGTGTAACAGAGAAAATAACCCATGGACCCATGTGCCAAGTCACAGAGAAGTGGAGCTTTGTCACCAGCAGTAGATAATTTATGTTAGAAGTTCTGTACTTGTTTATTTTCTTTTACTTATGGTTGAAATAGAGTCTCATGTAGCCATGGCTGGCCTAGAGTTGTCATGTAGGAGGATGACTTTGAACTCTCCTTGGAGCATCCTTCTTTCATCTCCCAAGTGCAGGCAGGCAACATCACGCCTGGTTTTGGGTAGGGCTGTAGGAGATAGAACACAAGGCTTCCTGTATAGTTGTCAGGCACACAACCATCTGAGCTACACTCCCAGGCCACATAGGGATTTAGAATGATGAATCCTTTAGCATTGGCAGCAATATCAGAACCCAAGTCCCGAAGCCACTTTCCCTTTAACATTTCCATGTATGTTCCGCAAAGTGAGTATCTACTGGTCACAGATGGTAGAGAGAATATGTAAGATGTGGTAAAAGATTCTATTACGTAGGAATAAAAAAAAATACAGGAGGGCACTTGGATTGTTTTTCAACAGAATTTCACACATTTTTATCATGTTGCGTTCATTCTAGGCCACAAATCCTCCTCTGGCACTGAGAGGAGAGGAGACGTGGGTTGCTTGGGATTTTCTCCAGTCTGTCACGTCATTTAGCTGCCACAGTAAAAACACACCGCACTCTCTGCTTAGTCATAGCAGACCTGTGAGGCATAAAAATGTTTTTCTTTTTTTTTGTCAGTACTCTGGTAACATTGGGCCTCTTTAGAGGCTGTAAAAATGACCTATGAGTAGGTAATAAAAAAAATCCTATCAAAAAAGCTTCCTGTGTTTTCCCGATACTGGGATAACCAGAGTTATAATTTTGTAGTTGGCACATATTAAACTACCATCCAGTCATTAAAACTTGTCTCAGGGTAAAATTTTCCTCAAGGAAAAATGTATAAAAAGAGACAGTTTCCTCATACAACCTTTTAGAATGGTCCTCACAAGGCACTTTGGGGCCCTTCTTTGTGGCAGTAAAAGCAGTAAGAGTTATTTCCTGTTTGGAATCAGAGATAGTGGCTCACATTCTACATTCATAGTTTCTTTGTTCTCTCATTTAAGAAAGTGATTTTTAAAAAAATAAAATGCTGATTTCTATAGGTTTTGTAATCACAGAGTAAAATGTAGAGAAAGACTGGGTAGGCAGGGTCCTGAGAAAGTCGCTGGTGGAAGGTCAGTATTGATTTTTTTTTTTTAATGGAGAAAGTTTGTTTTTTTTATATTAGTCCCCAACAGCAGTTCTTACTGAACACAAGAACAAAGCAACTAGTAAGGTGTTAAAAAGCAGTCACTGTGCTTACACTAGAGATAGGTAGAACTCTGTGAGTTTGTGTACAGCCTAGACTACATAGCAAGTCCAAGGCCACTCTGGGCTATACAGTGAGATCCTGTCTCAAAATAATAGCAACAAAACAACAACAACAACAACAACAAAAAAACAAAAGCATCTCATTCTCTAAACAAAAGCAAGATAGAAGCCCCCTCCTCTCAAAACCCCAACCACGCCGACTTACAAAGATTTCACTTTATAAAATTAAAAAGTCACTCATAAGGATTTCATGTATATTTGCCAGGCAAAGTGATCTTTGCAGTATTAATACATTTACCCCACACCACCCACTGCCCTTTCCTCTACTTTCTTCCTAGGTGCCATCCATGTTGTGGGGGAATAAATTAGATCAAATCTCTAAAAATGCTTTGAGCTTTGAGGAAAAGACCTCTGAAAATACAAGTTGTCACTACGTTTGTCTCTTATAAGCATGCTCAACCACAGATGTCTCCATCTTAGCTCAGGCCCACATCAAATTTCTGATAGTTAGACTTTGGAAAACAGTGGGAGCTATCTCCTGACTTCTAAAGAACCACAGATCTGTAGATCCTAGTGGGAGACAGAACAGCGGGATCGTATGCCCAGGAAGCCGCATGTGTATTCTTTATCATCTGGTCACCCTCTCCCTTCTCAACTATACTCCAGGCCCCTCTCCACATGGTCCTGAGGCCTTGAAGTCCCCTGTAAAATTTATTAAAGGGGCCATTTTCATTATAAGGGATGTTGGCATCAAAAGGGGACACCGGTAGCTCATTGTCATCACTTCAGTCTATCTCTCTCATTGAGAAGTTGGCATGAAGGGTTTGATGTACAGAACAATATCATCCGCTCTAATGATCTGTGCGCAGGAAGAGGAGCTCAAAGGCTCCAGCCTCTCTGCCTCACACTGTGCGAGGGGAAGTAGTTGGCGCTCACGTTTGATTGGAAGGATGGGAAAAAGGCTGCTAAGGGAACTACACAAGGCCATGGGAGTCGTAACAAGCCTGGTGAAATTGTTTCAACTCTTGTCCTCAACTTCAGCTGTTGTGACAATTGTGTCAAAGATTTAGGCAGGGAGTACTGGATGTGGATGGACGCCGGGTGGATGGAGGGAAGGACTGTGGCTGCAAGTCAAGGTACCAAAACTGAAGGGAAAGAAGGAAGGAAGGAAGGAAGGAAGGAAGGAAGGAAGGAAGGAAGGAAGAAAAAAAGAAGAGAAGGGTTGGGGGCAGGCTTTGTAGAAGGATAAGATTACTGACATTTATTTGTAAACTATTTTAAGATACACTTCTGGTCTGGAAAACTGCTTTGTCCTCTGCATTCCAATTTCTTTATATTCAACATCAATACCATCACAATTGGTTGACCGTGGATTGGAAAATTAAAAGCAATGGAATGTTCACAAAATCATACCCACCTCAAAGCAGGTGAGCAGTTTGCTTCCAGAGGCTAAGGGGTTTTCTGACTGTGCCTGGGCCGCGTGCCATCATTCCAGAGATTTCATTTAGATTGTCTGTGAACAGGCACGTTTGGGTTGTGACTTCTCTACAAGGGAATAAGACACACAGGAAAGTGTACCTGGCTTCCCTCTGGGACCTGTGTCTGGGGCTAAGCTTAAGGCAATGCCTCCAAGTTGCTCTGAGGAAGTTACCAGTGTTTGTGCTGTCTCCCGAATGGAAGGTTCAATTGTTCCACAGGCTATGACTGACTAGTTAGGACCATGAGAGATGTTAACTACCGAATGCTGCAGATGGCACCTGATTTTCTCTTCATTTCCCTTTAGATAGGGAGTGTCACACAGGAAAAGAACAGTGGTGGCTTTTAGCAGAGGTTGCAAAGCCACTCGTATACATGGAAATTTCATCAGCTTAGAATCCACAGTACTTCTAAAGCATCATCCATCTTTTCGTTGAAATAAAGAAAACGTGTTTTTAAAATATGTTTGTAGTGGAAATGGAATTCTAGCACTTTCCTCCTCCCTTTTCTCCTTCTAACGCCCCCTAGCTACCCTCCCTTGAGCCCCTCCTATGCCCTCTATCAAGTTGATAGCTTATTTTTCTTTGATGTGTGTGTGTGTGTGTGTGTGTGCGCGCGCGCGCGCGCGCATATGCACATATAAATATATGTAAATACAACCTGCCCCGTAGTGGTCCAGTGTTGGGTCGTGTACCTATAGTTTCAAGGCTCATCCCTCTGTATTAGACGATCAACAAGGCGGATCATTCCAGGGATAGCAGTTCTCCTTCTCCCAGCAGTCATTAGTTGTCTGAAGTTTGTTGCCTAGGGGTGGGACTCCACGAAAAGAGTTTCTCCTTCCACTTTTACATGTTGCTGTAGCTGTTGTTCCAGGCTTGTTTATGCAGCTATTTCTAGGACACAGTATTTCACAGGAGCTGTTCTGGTATTCTGCCTTTTGCGTTCTCTCCTCCCCACCTTCCACCATATTCCCTTAGCCATAGGTGCAGGAGCCTTGGTGTAGATGCATCCAATGGGGCTGGGATACCCAGCATCTGTTGATCTCTGTGTTGGGTCGAGTTCTGGTTTTCAGTGATGATATCCACTTACTTTAAGGGGAAATTTCTTCGATAAAGGGTGGTAGTTACATTTACCTGTGGGTATAAGGAAAAGATTTAGGAAGTAGCAAGAGATTGTGCTCATCTACACAACAGTGGTAGATTCTTTACTAAGGTCCATGACCTCACTAACCCTAGTTTTCATTTCCAGGCATGACTGGTTGAATGGGCCTTGAGTCCCATTAGTCAGCTGTTGCTTGCCACTGACTCATGAGGGCCACTTATTGCAACTTGATGCATATCTTGTTATACTCATAATTGTTGTGGTTGATAGATCTTGTACCTAGGTAGCATTATTTCATTGCTTCCCTCCCTTGGCAGCTTGTATAGTATTTTCTGGAAGCATGGAAACCAGATTGCAGGAAGGAGGCTTTCAAGTTAGACCTAGCTTGAATCATTCAAATTCTATGCCCTAATTGTTCAGTGTCTTCTGCAAAAGAGTCCCATCCTCAAACTCTGAGAGGCAACCATGAGCTACATTGATAACATATATTGTTTGGAAAGTTATGTATACTAATCCTGGTCAACCATTCTAAAGCACATTTCTCATTCTAGTGCTTGGAGGAGGGCATTGTTAGTTTGTAGTTTATGTGGGAATATTGTTAGTCCAAGTGGCTTAACTTCCACATATGTATTGTGTGTGCCTGTGCACACATACAGTGTATTGTGTATAATTTTATCTAAGTATAAAATAATATGATTTTGATGCAAGCAGCTAGATTTTGGCTGCAAAAATGCTCAGATTAGAGTTTTGTTTCTGTCTTTCAAAGGTTGCCTCATTACTAAGAAATTAAACAAATCCAGTAGGCATTCCAAAGAATAACCTTATTACTCTCTCTTCTTACACACAGCCTGAAAGAAAATTTTGCTTATATTTCATGGTTTAAAATTTGCATCTGCAGAATGGGGGAGGAATGACTCTTATTGACCTCTTGATAATAGTATAAGGCAGGTAGTTAATGTCTTTAAAATCTAGGGTAAGTAGCTGTTCAATCAAGAGGTTTTGTAATATTATTATTATACCAATCACAGAGTGAGGTCACACCAAATAATTGTTTTCTTCCCTGTCTAATGATACATTCTTAAGCTTCTTGGGGAGCCACTTTCATCACAGAGTTAACTGGAGTCCTGTTGATTACTCTTTGAAATTGAATGCAAAAAGATTGCTAATATCCAGTGGGGAAACAGGTACTCTCAGGCGCAGTCGGTGGGAGTGTAAATTGGAACAGCCATTTTGGATGGTAATTTGGTAAATTCTATAAAAATTCAAAGTGCTCAAAGTCCTCAACCAAGTATTTTCATTGGTGAGTTTCTATTTTAGAGACAAAAGTGCTCATGTACACAAAGAAGAATATACAGGGATTATTTTTAAAATTTCTTCTTCTCCTTCTCCTTTTCCTTCTTCTTCTTCTTCTTCTTCTTCTTCTTCTTCTTCTTCTTCTTCTTATTATTATTATTATTATTATTATTATTATTACTACTACTACTACTACTACTACTACTACTACTACTACTACTACTACTATTACTTGTGTGTGGTAAGTATTGGAAACTCTTACATGTCTGGCAGAAGTCAGGCGATGGCTCAGCCATACAATGACATCCTATACAGAAGTTAAGATGAATAAAAAAGAGATCTGTTTGTACTGATGGAAGGCTCTTTAGAGGTGTATCTGAAGGAAGAAAAACCCTACTATGCCTTTTGTCACATAAGATACATTTTATAGGCACATGTGTACAAAGGAACAGAATGTTTGGAAATTCTTGGACTGTATGGCAGATTAGTGGCATCTGGGAAAGAGAGTCAGCAGAGTGAGCTGGGCCACTGTCTCTTCCTTTTATCTATTTTTCATATCCTTTAGGCTTTGCAAAACACAGAAAACATCTATAGGTAATTATACACAGGATAATAATTGTAGATATACTTCAATTTTTATTAAAAATTATCAGAAACAATCTTGAATTTCTTGCTTCTGTGTGACTTTAGGAATATTGGAAGGAGAATAAAAGTTGTCAGGGGAAGGCTGAGTAAATTGTCTTCACTGACCTCAGTTTCCTTCATCACTGTGTCTCCCTGTTTTGTCTTAAGACACCAGAAGCCTTAAGAAAAAGGAAAACAGAAGGTAGTGTCTTTGAAAGTGTGCTCCACAGAACATTTGCCTCAGAGTTAGCTAGGAAGTCTGTCATTCAAAACATAAACTGTAAGGCTGGTTTCCTGTTTTTTGTGTGTTGTTGTTGTTGTTGTTGTTGTTTTTGTTTGTTTGTTTGTTTGTTTTTGTCCTGGGTTTCTTGTTTCCTGGTTGGTCTAGGACTGAGTTTACTGTCCTAGTTTCATTCTGTAGCTGCTACAAATACCCTGACAAAAGGCAGCATGAGGAAGGGCAGGCTTATTTGGTTTAGAATCTCAAGTTACAGCCCACCATTTCAGGGATGTTGAGGCCAGAATTCAAGCAGCTCGTAACCTTACTCCTATCGTCCAGAAAAAGAGAGACTAAATGTGTTCTTGCCTGCTTGCATTCAGCTGGCGTTTTCCTCTAGTACTGCTGGGAACCCCTGTCTAGGGACTGCTGCCACCACCCACCCACCCAATGCACTGGGCCTTCCCCTCCCCCATACCTGCCCACAGGCCTGCGTGCACTCCAGGTAATTCCTCATTAAGAGTCATCGCAGGTTATCTTAGCTTGTCTTGAGTTGACAATTAAAACTCATCTGTACACTTTCCCTTCAGAGATATCAACCATCCCTACCTCCATCCACCCTGCTCTGCTCAGAGACCAAGAACAAGTGCAAAGCAGTAAGCTCAATGTGTTTCCTCATCTGTGGTGAGTGGTCCAAATAGGGTACTGGCTCAGTCAGAATCTACTGCAGTTCATCAGGGGTTGGAGGAAAACTGCTTTCTCCAGGTAGCAAATGAAGGCTCCCTGGAAAGAATAGCAAAAGGAAGCCAGAGGAGTCAGGAGGACACCAACCCCAGGTGAGTGAGTGAATTCAGAAACAGGAAGTAGGCCTGGTGTCTGATACTGATAGCGAAGTTGGATAATGAACTCCTTCCATCCACTGAGCCTGTTTCCACTGGGATTTTCTTCATTTACAAATGAAATCATAATATTATGAGAGGTCATAGGACACAGGGTCAGAACCAGACTTGAACCAAAGTACCAGGACTTGAACCCCAGTCACTTAGTTGCTGGCTCATTTTAGAAAAATAATATGAAATAATTTTGTTGCCTACCTCACAAACAATGTTAGGGTTTAATGAGCTAATACATGTAAAGGCTTGAAACATGATAACACCAAGTGAAGTATTACTGTAGCAAGCATTGCTGGAAAAAAAAAAAAGAGAGACAGAGAGGAACACACACACACACAGAAAGAGAGAGAGACAGAGAGAGAGACAGAGAGAGAGACAGAGAAAGACAGAGAGAGAGAGCGAGAGAGAGAGAGAGAGAGAGAGAGAGAGAGAGACAGAGAGAGAGAGACAGAGAGAGAGAGAGAGACAGAGAGACAGAGAGACAGAGAGACAGAGAAAGACAGAGAGACAGAGAGAGACAGAGAAAGAGAGAGAGACAGAGAGAGAGAGAGACAGAGAGAGACAGAGAGAGACAGAGAGAGAGAGACAGAGAGAGACAGAGAGAGAGAGAGAGAGACAGAGAGAGACAGAGAGACAGAGAGAGACAGAGAAAGAGAGAGAGAGAGAGACAGAGAGAGAGAGAGACAGAGAGAGACAGAGAGAGAGAGAGAGAGACAGAGAGAGAGAGACAGAGAGAGAGAGACAGAGAGAGACAGAGAGAGAGACAGAGAGACAGAGAGAGACAGAGAGACAGAGAGAGACAGAGAAAGAGAGAGAGAGAGAGACAGAGAGAGAGAGAGAGACAGAGAGAGACAGAGAGAGAGAGAGAGAGAGAGAGAGAGAGAGAGAGAGAGAGAGAGAGAGAGAGAGAGAATTGATTTTCAGGCAGGTTTAGGCAATATGAGCCTGACAAAATAAACATGATTTTTACACTGCAGGACTCTTTGAAGGTTCCAACATGGTCATATGCATTTAGAGGTGCCAAGACTGAGATGTTCGTGTGGAAATATCCAGTTATTCATCTACAAGAAGCATGTGCTTTTTTTTTTTTTAATGAGAAATACCTTGAATGACTGGTTAATCTACAGAGTTGAAATACTGACTTTGGGAGAATATTAATTAAAGTGGGGTTCAGGGTGTCAGATGAACAAGGGTCTATTTGTTTGGTTCCTTTATAATAATGGCCTTGTTTCTGCAGCTGTAAGATAGAAACCTGAGGTATTTTGTCCTATCCCTATCTGCAAAAAAGGGGAGGGCACTTCTGTCTGATGCTTAGTCTAGCTTGGAAACCACATTTTCATGCTCAGACAAAGCAATTAGAAATTCCACGCAAAGGGCTTGCAATAATAATAGCTGCCATTTATTGAATGGCTATAATGCACTAAGCACTTGGCTAAACTTTCCATATTCATTATCTCATGTAATTAACTCACCAGTCATACACCATAGGTAGGATGATTTTTCTTTTATGCAGATAAGTTAAAGATGTTGACAAAGAGAAAGATGGAGCGAGGAAGAAGGGAGAGATGAAAGGAGGGAGGGAAGAACAGAGAGAGAGAGAGAGAGAGAGAGAGAGAGAGAGAGAGAGAGAATGGTTTGCAATTGTAAAGTCATTAGGTAGCTAGCTAGTGGCAGAGCATGGGTTTGCAACAGACCCTGCTAACTTATCATAGTAACCAACACATTAAGCTGGTATAAGGAACACCCCCATTAGAAATTACTGTAGAGTAAACCTCTAGATCTTTATAGTCTTAATGTAGAGACCCCAGTAAAACCATAAAAAAGTTAGTGCATGGACAGATGAGGGCGCACAGACTTGCTCTAGACTAACTAAAGTTATTTTTTTTCCTTTGTGTCTCATATGGATTTTAAAGCCACCAGTATCAAAGCTCCATCAGCAGAGATGCTGTAAAATCAACAACATGGCTTCTCTATTAAGGCGAGCCTGCTTCTTACGGCAGTCAGATCGCCTTTCAGGTTTCCATGCATACTTGATAATTCAGAAACATTCCCCTGCACAGTAATTAAAGATGAGTTTCCCAGCCCTGTTGAAAAAAACTCCTCAATTTAGCTCTGACAGGTTAGATTTTATAATGAGGTGAAAGGATACCACTGCTGAAAAAAAAAAAAATTCCACGGACTCCACTACTCACAAAAGGATGTCAAATATCATATGCTTCAGTGTAGTGGCTCACGGTGAAAAGGGGGGCTGCTGTCGGGTTTCGGGTTCTCCTTGCTCTATCTATATTCTCAGAACAAACGGCAGTAAAGAAATGGAAAGTCTCTTTAAGGAGTCAAACTCTCAGTGGCCAACTGGGCCCTTTTCTCTTGAAGCAGAAGAAGATGCTAACACATGTCCCTGCTCGCTGTCTCCTTGAAAGAGCCCTAATTACAGCCTGGACCTGTTTGATAGGTGCAGGGCTGGAGGGTGGAAACCTTCAATCTGGCTCCTCCAGTCTTTCTGAGAGCCTGAAATGTTTATGTAAACCAGTATTTGGGGGGATGTTTTTAGTAGACTGTCAGTCCCTGTCACTCCCTCCTGTTTCCTTGTTTGGATGTTTGGCAAAATTATTGTGATTGTCATCTTTGCCCTGACCAAAAGGCTACAATCAGCTTGCTTTATTTCCTGGTCAAATTTAGACCATAATATCCATGGAGTTCATAACACACACACACACACACACACACACACACACACACACACACACACAGACACACATCCGTTTAAAGACAAACAGCTGGAGGAAGGCCAGTGTTCTGCTTTGGTGTGCCAAGCAGATGAGACCCCTGTGTCCCCCAGGGCTTGAAGCCATTTGTTCTTTGGAAGCAGCTAACAGGTTGGACCCTAGTTTGTTTCCTGTGGCTTCATTTAGACACAGGCAGCTGTGTGAAGATGGGAACTTGCTGTCTTCCGCATTGTTCTCAGAGATTTCCTGAATGGGACTCAGCTAGTTCCTTGTATTTCCTCACCAAGCTGAGAATATTTTTAGTGTGTGTGTATGTGTGTGTGTGTGTGTGTGTGTATGTATTTAGTACTATAAACATATAATTAATAACACAGTAGCCCAATTATATGCAGCATTGGTATATCTTATCACAACACATACAATGAATATACTTACATTGTAATATAAAGACATTTATAATTTTAAATGTCTTCTGGGATGTTCATAGCTGTGGTAAGTGTAAGATCAAGCAACATGAAGGAATAAAGTATCTTGGAACACCTAGTATTTTTTTGTTTGTTTGTTTAGCTCCATATCACCAGGAACTCCAATGTCTAAACAAAATCAAATTTGTCCGCTGGAAAGTTTTTTTTTAAGCAGTCACAGTTATAGGACAAATTGCAGATTATGGAACAGCAGGTAGCCTTATTTATCCACCTTTTCATCTCTGTGGAGCACACAGTAACCTTGAGAACACCTTTAAAAAATTTCTGAGTCTTAAGTCACCGATTTCCTATTTACTTTCAATAATAATTCAGGTTTTATGTCAAAATACTAATAAATATTGCCAAAAAGACAAATTATTTCTGGACTTTGTTTCTTTGGAGGGTGATATCATATTAAAACTTGGCAGAAAATGTGTTTGTTAAATATTAACTTCAATAACTTGAAAGGAAAAATATTGGGAACCAAAATATGTTGGACAAATAGCATTATATCTTAGCAGATCTGGAGGGAGCCTAGTCATAAAGTAGGATCTTTCCTGATTTATGTCCCGCTGGGACAGGACGATTTCAGTATATTTTGTTTGTTTGTTGCACGGTCCTCTGCATCAGTCTGGTGTTTATTGCATTTTGCCATATATTTAATCTTTATTGCTTTTCCTCTAAATTGTTAGATTTATAAGTTTAGGGTCCATAGAGGACTGTCCATCCCAATTTGTAGCAGTGCCACCTAGAGGAGAATGATGGCTTTTACTCCTTAAATTTGTACTGGGTAACGGATGAAGAGCATGAGAGGAAAATGGCAACCATTTTGTAAAGCGGCAAGGTGTCTAAAATGGATGGAAACCAAAAAAACTCTACTTCCTGTGCCTCTTTTGTTCCTTATTATAAATGGAGGCCATTAGCAAGAGGGTGATAACCAAAGTGCGCTTCATTCATTCACTTTCTATTTGCAAAAGTATCTACCATCTTGTTTTTTTTCTGTTTATCTGCAACATCTTTTCTGGCTTCTTAGGTTGTTGATAATAATCCTGCATTCTAGAATTTTTTTTCATCTTAATTATCATTTTTCTAACTGTTTTCTCCCCTCCCATTAGTTCTTTCAAGTTTTCTCAAGATGTTTTAAAAGTCAGGATAGAAAGCTTTATTTATATTTAGTATCAAATAATTGAAAGTGTTATTATATTAGGCATTTCTTAAATACTGTATTGTATTATATATGTATAAATTTTTATTTTATGTATGTGGGTGTTTTGCTTGCATTAATACTTGTGCACCATGTGCACAATACCCAGAGCCCACAGAGGTTAGTAAAGGTTGTCAGGACCCCTGGATCTGAAGTTATAGAGATGGTAAATAACTATGTGGGTCCTGGGAATAGTCCTGAGCCCCCTGGAAGAGCAGCCAGCATTCTTAACTTCTGAGCCATCTATCCAGCCTTGTGTGTTGTGTTTTACTCCACCTCCCTAATTTCTTTGGGCTTTATCTCATGCCTTAGTAATTAAGTTGTTTGATTATGCTGAGATATTTTTCTGTGTGTGCCCAGCAAATTAAATGTTATCTTATTTTTTTCCCCAAACTTTCCAGTGAGACAAGTGTTGAACTGGAGTCGTGGCACTTGGCTCAAGTGGCTGAGTTACTGACCCTCTACCTACTTTTCATCTTTATAAGTATAGAATCTTTGAATTAAGGAACTTAATACCATACCCTTGGGTAAAATTATCAACTTCTAAAACTATTTAATCATCTATAAAATATCATCATTAGAAAATAGTACTTGAAGATTAAGATTTCACATATTTTTTTTTTAATCATGAAGTAAGCAGTTAGAAATTTAACTTCTGCTGGAAATTTAATTTCTCCTGGATGGTCTATTGGATGCTCTTCTCCTTATTTGGTCTCAAATTTCAGTGAACTATTATTTCTCCTGCTGTGAGGAGATTCATACTAGAAGCAAGTTGTGTGCATCACTGAGACAAAGCTATACCCCTGAACCACTCGTCTCCCGTTCCAGGGACAGTTCCATACCTCAGTCACCTGGCATCCAATCATCATCATCATCATCAAACTTAGCCTGCTCTGCTCCTTGACAGACAGCTCTCATTCCAAGGCTCCCGTGTGGCCAGAAGGAGGAGTTCACGTGAATTATAAATGATGAATTCTTTGTCTCTTTTATTCAACCTCTTTTTCCTCTCCAACATGTCTCTATCATCTGATGATCATGGGATTAGAAATGACTGAGAAGGTGACATCTGCACAGAGTTTACTGCGTTAAATGATCTCATCCCTAATCTCCAGCAGGAACTCAAGTGGAAATGAAAGGATCAAATGGGGGAGTCCTGGCTAAGCAGGGCTTTGTACAGTACAAGCTCACGCGGATATTCTGCTTTGTCGTTTTTTTTTTTTTTTTAAGTAATTGTGCACCTTCATTTCTGGCATCTGAAGAGAAATGCTTTATTGAAAATTCCTTGAGAGCAACAACCATAGCTTATTCACCTCTGAAGCCCTCACAGGGCTTAGCACGAAGTTCCATGCATGAGAGATGTTTCATAAATCTTGGCTGAAAGAAGAGACTCCTTCTTCCAAATGGCCCTTCCCAAAATAGCTCTTCCAGAAGTAAAGGGCCCTCTTTTTTGTGCTCAGTAGACAAGGTTCCAAGTAGTTCAGCTCATGTCATTAGGGTCATACAGATTTTCCTTACCAGTCCCCCAACACTTTGCTAGAGATTCAAACTATAAATAAGGTGATTTTGATTTGAAGTGTGAAGTGACAAATATATGTTTCTGCTATAAGAACCCAACTAATACATCATATGTTTTTGAAAAAAGACAACCATAGCTTTTAAAATAATACCTAACTCATATTTTCAATTATTTTTTCAGGGGTAGGAAACAGGCTATATACTTTGTTCTGGATTCTCACAAATCCTCCGCCTGAAAAACTTCAATGCTTTCATAGAGAAGAAGAAACCAAACTTGGGACACTCCTAAGAGGAAGAACATTTTTTTCACAAACATTGTGAGCAGAGCTGTAAACAATCCTTCTTAGCTAGCTGAATTGTCCGCTTGTGTCAGGATCTGATGTAATCACTGACACTTTTTCACAGCAACACGTCCTCTGGCTCATTTATTTAACACTTAAGGAGCGGTTCTTGTAGGCCAAGACATGGTGAATTCTTGCAGATGAGAAATATCAATTAAATGAGTGCTCATGCCTTATACATGCAGTAGGACAGAGATTTTTAGGGAGACTGGGGGAAAAATCAAGTTTTATAAGAGTTGTAAGTGACTTCACCATAGGGTTGGAGGGCATAATCTTCATTCTTAGTTTTGAGGAGTGCCAGGCAAGTTTAGCATGCTAATAAGTCAATGCAAAAATATCAATAATACTATAGGAGATTCTAAGAAAATATTTAACTTTTCATATTGTACTTACATAAAGAACTGTCTTTTGTGTTTGATCATTATTAAAGAACTTTGCTTTTTACCTTTAAATAACAAAAAAAAATTTTTTTTAGATTAAAGCCTGTAGTAAGCATAGAGCAGATGGCTGAGTTTACCCAGAGGTCTTAGTTACGTTAGAAAAATAATTAGAGGCACATCACAGTCTCAGTTTGGTTAATACTCAAAATAGTCCAGGTGCCTTTATTCTTTTAAACCGAGCACTTTGGGTGGGTTTTGCTTTGCAAGGACAGACAAACTAGGTAAAATCACAAGCTTTACAACTTCTAACTAAAAGTTGAAACTAATGTATTTTACCCCATGGCTAAAAATTAAAACAACCACAACCACAACCACAATCACAACAACAACCAGTAAAAACTGTTTTCCATGTTATACTATTAGAACCACCTGCCGTTGCTTAAAACCCAAGGTAAATGGAAAAGACTCATTGTGGGTGTGATAATCCAGGGTCTGAAACGTCAACTCTGAGTAGCTAGACAAAGCACCAGTCATGAATGCCTTGGAATGTGTAGAGACTGCACAGCTTGGGACTGCTGAATTAGTGTTTCTATATAGCCAGAGGCACAGAAACGTTTCTAAGTTTCATTGCTTTTCCCCACTAAAATTTCTGTTATCTTCTAGTCAACTATGTCATCTTTCCTGGTTCATAGTCATTAGTGTGCTAGCCTGCATTGTCTTTTATTTCAAGTTGTCAAGCATTCCCAGAGCGTGTCCATATATGTGCACTTGTGCAGGTGTGAGTATGCCTCTGTGTGTGTGTGTGTTTGTGTGTGTGTGTGTGTGTGTGTGTGTGTGTGTGTGTGTGTGTGTGTGTGTGTAGTACAAGGTACCAACATTTTCTATACTTTATTTTTTAGGGCCACTGATATATGCCACTCTATTACACAAATAATAACATTTAATTGGGCCTCTTTGTTATAGGCAACACTCTTCTTTGCAGAGTGTCCTGACTCTGTATGGAATGTGCATCACATATTTTGTTTTACCCAAAACTGAGAAGTATGAAGAATGTTGTTTTCTTTTCCTAGTTTTTCCACTGACTTCTCTTGAGCTATGTCTTGAATTCTGAAGGGCTATCCTATATGTGCTGGAGACAGTAGAGGATAGAGAAAATAGGAGCGTTCTTTTCAATTGATAACCACTGGAACACAAAAGCATTTGTGGGAAAAGCCCACCCCTCACAGAGGTGAAATGCAACTGGCTGTAAAAAGCACTATATGTTTTATTTCCATTTTATCTTTGCTTTTAAGAGCAGCATTGAGGGGCTGAGCAATGGCTCAGCAGTTAAGAGCACTAGTTGCTCTCCCAGAGCCCCCCATGTTTAATTCCTAGCATCCTTCCTTATACTTCCCCTTTTGGAATGGGAATATTTACCATGTGTTGTTCATATTGGAAGGATGTAGCTTGCTTTTCAGATTTTACATGGACTCACATAAGATTTTGCTGTGAGTCTCAGAGTAGACTTTGGACTCAGATTCTGCACATTGCAAAAACTACTCAGGTTTTGACACTCATGGAGAGGAACTAATTGCATTCAGCATTGTGAGACAATCATGGCCATGAGTCTTTGGGGGCCAAGGACACAATAGTTTGGCATGGATAGGAATTAACAACCTCAGAGACTTAGATGTTGGGTTCTGATGGTTCCAATCATTGAGAGATGATAGGCCGATGAAAGTCCTTCCTTGATGAATAGATTATTCACCTATGAAATTGTAAGTCCATGGTATTCTTATGAGGTGTGACTTGGTTGGGGGAAGCAGGTCATATGGGAGGCCTGCTTGCCAAGAGTGTGTATTGGCCCTACCCCTCATTCTGGTTCATATGGCTCCTGACCACGTTGAGATGAGCTGCTAGGCTCTGCCCCACCCTTCTGCTGTGTTGCACTGTCCCAGCACAGGCTTAGAAATAGAACCAAATGCTCACGGATTGAAGTCTCTGAAAGGATGAGCTAGAATGAACCCCCATTAAGTACTTTCCTTGGACATTCTGTCACAGGGATATGAAGCTAACCCCTTCCCCAACATTTACTCTGCTCATATGACAGACTTTTTCTGAGGTCATCTGGACCAGGGCAATGGCTATCCCAGTTTGTTCTTCTGCCTCACTTCTTGCAGGTTTTCACCTATCCACCATATTCCTAACTGATTAAACTTCTTAATATCCTTGTGTCATTTTATACTAAAAAAATACTTTAATGGCTCCCCAGTCTTCTTAATAAACTCTAAACTCCTTAACTTTGCATTTTGTGCTAAGTGTCCCCCATGGTTGGGCTGTCTGCCAGCTTTCTTGACTTTATTTCCTTTATCTCTACTCACTTTTATATTCTCCACCTGTGGTTCAGTCCAGACCACTCACTATCTGTGCACTTTCCTAATTTTATGTTGGCTTGCTTTGTCTATCAGCTCTCTCTGTCTCTCTGTCTCTCTGTCTCTCTCTGTCTCTGTCTCTCTCTGTCTCTGTCTCTGTCTCCTGTCTCTGTCTCTCCCTCTCCCCTCCGTCTCCCTCTCCCTCTCCCTCTCCCTCTCCCTCTCCCTCTCTCTCTCTCTCTCTCTCTCTCTCTCTCTCTCTCTCTTTCTCTCTCTCTGTGTCTCTCTCTCAGCTCCTTTATCCCTCTTATCCCATAGTAAATGGCTCTAGCTCAAATTAAACCTTCCCAAAGTTCTCCCTCATGGAAATGCTCTATTTTCATCCCTATTTGCCTTTTGTAAAGAGGGAGATTGTATTTGTATTATCTTAGTATTTTGGTACTATGAACAGTTTGAGGAAAGAGTAATTTGATACAGCATTTCTTCTATTTTATACTGTGTGATCCTTAATTACACAAAAACTACATTTCTTATATGTACTTTATAGGAAAGAGTTTATATTTATTTATGTGTTTTGCATCCCATAATACTTATCCCTATCATAATATATGAAAAACACTTACACATTTATTGAGTATGGGAATAAATAAATTAGTATCCCCAGAAGAAACAACTAGTTTATGGAAATATAGCTCATATCCCAAGCCTATCTATGTATGAATAAGTTAAAATCAATACCTCTGCGTATCAGTTCTTCCAGCTAGTTTGTAGTTGCTCTTATCATGTAAAGCATCTCCAGGTAATTGGGTACAATGTGTTTATGAGCTGTAAGTACATTACTGCTCCAGACTGAAATCTTCAATCCAGATTAGTAACATTGCTCCCTAACGACCTCTGTGTCTCCCAACAGAAGTTATCACGAATTTCTCAGAACTGGAAATCAATCCTTTCTTCATTTTTACCTAAATACAAAAAATACTATCTTCAAAATCGCGACTGTTCTGTGGCTTTAAAAAAAATTCCAGTTTTAGAATATAAACACGTTGTGCAACTTTATCCTAGTCTGACATAGAAAACCATATGCCTTAAAATTCTTTTGAGACTCAAACAAAACTGGGAGAGTCCACTGCAATTTAATCAACACAGCCAAACACTGTGTATGTCAGAGCTCTCATAAAGAGACTGGCTATTATTGTGCCTCATGGCAGAAGTCCCATTTATGTGAGATCCCCTTTTCCAAAGATTCTCCAATAAGCTACCCCTGAAACAGAGAGGCTCCTGAACTAGGTTGGAGAGCAGCTCCCATTTAATAGTGCATAACAACAGAGCCAGGGCTGTCAAGCCCTGACAGCTCAAATAAAGGAAGATTTCAAACAATTATGAATGAGATTTGAAGTTCCTCATCTGAAACACACCACAGCATGCTTATCACAGAAGAAAGGTACTTTGGAAACTGCCTGAAAATTCATCCAAGAGGAACGGAAGAAAATCATGCCAGGTGCTCATGCCAAACCAGCCAAGAATAAGTCATAAAGCGGTGTTGTGAAGGGAGTTGGAGATATGGATCTGAAGGGAGAGGAAGGCCAGGGCCCAAGAGATGCCATCCCTACCTTTTTTTAAAAATCAAACCTCTAGGATCACAAATGTTGAGACCCTTCCATGTTGGTTTGTGTGTTATCTCGAGTCAAGAAGTGTTCTTCTTACTAGTGTTTTAAAACAGGCATTTTCTAGGTTAATGGGGCCCACTTTGGATGGAGATGTGAGGGCTGATACTGGTATCATTACACCAGTGTTTAAAGACATTTAAATAGTCCTAACATCATTCTGATAGAGAAATCCGAGACTGCTTGCTGCAAGTGAATGAACAGTTACAGACGCTGCTCTGGTCAACTTCAAGGTGGAGTACATTTTCCCAAGCACACCTCTTCTCCTCCCTAGACAGTCATATCACCATGCTCTAATAGATGGCCAGTTATAAAACCTGTTACTTGGGGACATGTTGCCCAGTAAGTCACATAGGGGATTTTTAGATTGCGTTCATTACCGTTGCTCATATAAGCGTCCGTGTTACTGCCTGCTTTGTAACTCATCTCAGACCGTTTGAAAAGAAGAATGCGACTGGTGATACAATAGAACCCAAGCTATATTGACTACTTGCTTGACTGACAAATAGCTTAGGTTTCTGAAGGAGGAGAGAGAACTCTTTTGCCAATGGCTGTATTCTGCCCATGCAGTGAGCATTTTATTCACTGAGCCATTTCCCCTCGTCTGCTTTTCTAATTTCTGTTACTACTTATAAAATAGAGAAAAGCCTAGAGAGCAACTAATGAAGAAAATGAATGAGCAGCTTTGTCTCAGCTCACATAGGTAGACAAGGACAGCACCAGGACCCTAGCACTGTCCTTCTCTATTCGATATAGCCAGTTTGGTGTTGCTTTGCCCTTGTGTCTACTGCTGTGACATCCATTGGTCCACTGACATTTTTCATTTCCTTCTTATGTAATGCTGGCTTTGAGATAATATAAACAAAATCTTAAAAGGTCTTAAAATCCTCTACAAGGTGACAGAGTTCTGGTCTGTTGACGGCCAACAAGGTACTAGGGTCAGCAGCACCTTGTCCTCATGGAAACCTCATTATAGCGCCTAGCACAGGGGAGAACGGCTGAGTGTGAATGTGGACACGAAAATCTGGGCATCTTCTCAAAACTCACCAAATATTTCCAGAGATGGTCAAAAGAGAAAAATAAAATAAAATAAAAAGAGTACAATTAAAAAAGTGTGAGATTTTTCTGTTGCTCACTGAAAAACCCTGTCCCAGAATGAACGTTTCATAGCGGTCATCTGCCTTTTTTTTTTTTTTCCTTTGTCTTTTTTCTGGGAATGAAGTGAAGAATGTTTTGGAGGGCTATACAGTGGCTCAGTCAATAAAGTGCTTGATATTCAAGCACAAGGATTTGGTGAAGCTCTTGTTCACTGAAAAACCCTGTCTCAGAAAAAAAAAAAAAAAAGGCAGGTGACGTCAGAGAAACTCACATCCCAGGTTGTCCTCTGGCCTAGATGCATGCAGGCATGCATGTAAGCATGCATGTCATTTTGGAAATGGAATAAAGAGAAATGCTTTTTAAAAGCTATTGCTGTAGGCTTTGAACTTTTTCAAACCTACTTTATTGGGGTTCTTTAATGCTTATACCTCCCTTCCAACCCACCTCCCCTAGATAGGAGAGGAAAGAGATTAATGGGAACAGGAGAAGTAGACCTTTTTAGACTCACTTCCTTGGATCGATGCCACTGGTGTGGTCAGCAGGATCCCAGCCGACCTATTATACAGCAAACCAGCAACTCAGTGACGGTGACTGTGGCCGCAGCTGCTGGAACCCGGAACAGCAGTTGGAGCCTCGAAGCTTTCTCTAGGAGGTCTTGTAGTGGAGTGATGAACAGCCAAGACTAAAAATCCCCGCATCTTGTTTGGGGCATGTACATACAAACACACACACACACACACACACACACACACACACACACACACACACACACACACCCCTCCTCTCAGCATCCATACTAGGATGCTTGTCAGAAGACAAAAACCATGCCTCCTACAAGAGGTGGTTCCTCTGCCAGTGGACAAACATCACCTATTCTCTCACAAGTCTGTTTTCAGCGGAAAAACACTGTACACCCTTACACAAGTCTGTTTCACATCCCACACTTGGCATCAAAACAAAAACATGTTTACATCCACGACATATTGCTTTTCATCTTACGATGTGTACATTGGGTAAGTAAAAGTAGACTTTGAAATGTGGTCATTCCCTATCTTGAGGTGTGGTTGACTGAACAATCAAGACAGACGGCATTCAAAAGCAGATGCCCATAGGGTATCAAGTCTCTTCTTGGTAACCTGCTGTCCTTCCTCTGAGTGCCACCAGGTCTCCCCCTCCAGGGGACATGGTCAAAAGTGAGGCACCAGAGTATGTGAGAAAGTAATATCCCACTCTCCACTCTATTGTGGGGAGTGTTCTGTCCATTGTCTAGATCTGGGTAGGGATTTAAGGTTTACCGCCTGTATTGTCCTTGGCTGGTGCCTTAGTTTGAGCGGGACCCCTGTGCCCAAATCTGCCTATCATAATGTTCTACTTGTAGGCTTCTAGGACCCTGGATCCTTCTACTTTGCCATTCTCCCATGATTCTCTCATCTAGAGTCCCACTAGAATGTCCTCCCCTCTGTCTCAGTTTCCTGGTAAGTGAAGGCTTTCGTGGGACATGCCCCCTCAGGAACAGTCATAGGGGAGGGGAATAAGGGGAAAATGGGAGGGAGGGAAGAATGGGAGGATACAAGGGATGGGATAACCATTGAGATGTAACAAGAATAAATTAATGAAGGAGAAAAAAATGAAAAAAAAAAAAAGAATTCCTGAGAATATTTATAGAGTGTACCTCTGGTCTGTCTCCAAGTTTTCCAATGATGATTAAATTAATGGAAAACATTGCCTTGCTCTTAATGAGTACCACACTAGTTAATAGTCTCTGAAAAAAAAAAAGCAGATGCCTCATCTACCCAGTGACCAAATTGGCTGATTTCCCTTTTAGTGTGAACAGAACCGTTGTGGCTGCATTTGGCTTGATGCTTAGGCTTAATAATCTCCATCCTTATATAACATATTTTGCAATAATCAAGCTGAGGATTGTCTAATGTCAGGATTCTATGTGTTGGGTTAGCTTAGCTTAGTCTAAATCACATCAGTGGCTAAGCTTCTCCTAACTTTCTTTTCGGACATCAAAGCCCTATGTTCATATATGAAAACTATAAATATAAGTGTATGTATGGGTGCACTGAACTGCCTTCTCTGAAGTCAAAATCTATTTGATCAATGAAAAGCAACCTGGCCACTCAAGAATGAATGAGAAAAAATATTATCCTTAATAATTCATGACATTTTGTGCTCCATGGGTATCAATATTCTTGGACAAACCAAATTCGTTATTTCATCCATCTTCCCTAATTAAAAAATACAAAGCAGCTCAGAGCCTTTAGATATAAGAAACAAACTGTAGAAAAAATCACTATGCAAGATTATATTTTAGAATTTAGACACTTTCAAAAGTCAAATTATGTGAGCACATGTTAGCTAAATAATTAATAATAATAATAATAATAATAACAACAACAAACAATCCACAAACACATTTTAATTTCAGTTTCTCTTATAGCAACAATCTCTTTGTAATATAATTATTCAAAAATATTTTTTAATCCTTTCAGGTGATGGATCTAGAAACTTCTCATATCAAAAGGGAATTGGGAGGTTTTTTTTTTTTTTTTCAGTTAAAATCTTGAGGTACCTCAGTTAGTTGAAACACTTGTTTTTCCATGAGGTCAGTAGCATCACCATCAATTCAACCTACCCTCTCACATATTCTCTACACTGTTTAGAAGTTGTTGCCATCAGGGAGTCTGGGTGCAGTGCTGAGGCCAGGGAAGCTGTGTGGTAGCCTGGTGGATGCTGCTCACTGTTTTCCTCCATCTTATCAGAAGCTGGAAGGTATGTGGAGTCTCACTCCCAAAAGTCTCCGAATGCTCCCTCAGTTCTGCTTGCCTTGGTAAGCAGTTAATATCGATATTTTGCAATAGTTTTTAGTGGTTAATACTGAGCAAAGGTACCCTGATTTTCAATATTTCACTAATCTGTCTTTCTGCCTAGTGACATGATACTCTGATTATTTCAGAGTGCATGTATGTTCCTATTAATCCTGTGGCTTGTCTTTGTTCACAATCTTTGAATGAGTAAAAATGTTATTAAAATAAAAATTCAAGGATGACTTCTTTCGTCCCAAAAACCTTTCTAAGGAGTAGTAGCCTCCCCGTATAATGTACTGGCTCACCCTCTAGGAACATTTGCTTTTACCTACTCTGTTAGAGACTTCTGCTATAAATAAATAAATAAATAAATACATTTTAGAAACGCAGTAACTGAGGGCTTCTGACTATATTTTAGAGCGTGTCTTCCATACTACAAAAAGTGCTAGTTTCACATTACCGCCTTTTCAAAAAGTGTTCATTAAACGACAAGAAATCTTTGTTGAAAAGTGCTGTTTAACCTGGGGGAAGAGAGAGTCTGAAGAGTGTCCAGACAGAGGAAGGAGACTAGCACGCTCATATGCAAACGCACCCAAGGAAAATGGTAAACCTTGCCAAGGTCATAGTCAACCAGCCAAGGGCCACGTGCTACCAGATGGACCCCGAGTGCTGATGGAGAATTTCGACTGCTTGTACAAGGGACTGGTCCAGAGAAATGAGTTTGGAGTTTATAAATGAGAAGTGAGCTAAATCTGATGTGATTTAAGACTTCCCTTTTAAAACTGGGCTCCACGGGCAGCCCAGTAAAATTCTTATTATTCTATGTTATGCAAATGAATGTAAAGGGCAGAAAAAAATGTAGGAAAAAATGTTCTTCATCTTAGGCCCTGATCATAGAATGTTTTCCATTAATGGTTCCATTTTCAGTTTGCTGGAAGAACGGAGGCAGGAGTTCCCTACCTAACAAGGTGGAATTGGTTTGAGAACTCACTTCCTGATTTTACACTCTTGGTCTTTTACCAAGAAAATCTTTTCTTGAGAGGGACAGACATAAGAACCTTTCAGTCATTTGTTACGGACAGAATATAGATTGTCACTCCATTGACCTAGCTGCCAGTCCTGCCATCCCACTTGTAAGATTTTTCACGATGACCAATGCTTGATAAAGAAAGTAAGCACTTAGGAATTAAGAAACAAAGCTCGAAACAGGTGCTCAGTCAATATACGAAACTATGTTATGGGCCAATTTAGCTAGACCCAGTCAGGCACTTAGAGGAACCAGTTTTTCAAACAAGCTCTTAGATAAACATATATAGTTGCCACAGTGGAGAAACTGAGGAGTGGAATCATTTTGGTATTGTATAGCTAGATACAGTAGATGCACTTGAAATTTTTGAATAGTGGTTGAATAAAAAATATAACACTTAAAATTATGAGTGTATGGTGTATGGTGTGTGTGTGTGTGTGTGTGTGTGTGTGTGTGTGTGTGTGTGTGTGTGTGCACTTTCTTGTGAGTGTGTTGCACACATGCCACAGTGTACATATTGAGGTCAGAGGACAACCTTCATTGTCTGTGCCTTCCGTGTTATCTGACACACGATACGACAGCTGTTTGCCACTGCGCACATAGCTGGCCAAGAGCTTCTCAAGATTCTCCTGCCTCACGTCATGGGCATCTCACCGCAGGAGCACTGGGGTTACAGATGTGCACTGCTACATCAAGGCTTTACATGAATTTTGAGGACTTGAACACCGGTCCTCATACTTGTATGAGACACGTAACCACAGAACCATCTCCCTACCTCAAAAGGCAATACTGTTACGGCACCTTCAGTTTTGGTTACTCATATCTAATTTTTAAAAAATTGAAACTGTTCTTCAGAGGCCCCTGAATGAGAAAGGCCACCCTGGTGTTAACTGGGTAAATCCCACGGCTATAACTGACAACTATTGCCCAAGTCACAGAAGCAGCTGTGTTTGTAGATTTACCCTGCAGTGTTCAAGCGTCACATGAAAATGTGGGGTGTCCAGTAAAAATTGAACTTCGGAAAAGTAATAGTGAAAATTATAAGTAGCTTACACTAAGACTTATTTGATATTTAACTGACATTCAATCTTAAGCATTCTTTGTTTTTATTTGTGAGATCTGGGGATTCATTTCATACTCAAGATTCTCCTTTATACAGTTTGTCAATGATCAGTTACTTTTCTATAAGCTGAAGCCTTGGCTGACAACTTAGCTCACCCCTTCTGCCCGTATTCTTTCTGAGTTGCTTCTTGAGCCTCTTTCTACAGAGAGTGGGGAGTGAAGCTCAAACTCCAGAAGCACCCTAAAACTGACTAGTGCACCCTAAAACTGACTAGCTAGTTGTATGAGCCACGACTCCTGCGGGCTGCGTGAAGAGTATCTTCATACTGCTCCAAGTTCTCTGAAGGCAGATGACCTTGTCCAGTTCTGCAGCCCAGCCCAGAGGGGGGCAGTGAGTTCTGCAGCCCAGCCCAGAGGGGGGCAGTGAGTTCTGCAGCACAGCCCAGAGGGGGCCAGTGAGGTCCAAGCCTTGCTTGGCTGCATGTACAGTGTGTGAAGACAGCCCTATGTGGGGCAGTATAATGAAACTACAAGAGGAAAGCATTGTATTATTTTTTTTGTTTGTTTTACAAATACTATGCTATTACTTTTGGATTAGATTTTTGGTGGAAAAACACTTTAATTGCCAGCAATATGTTAGCTTTGTCATTCAGGGTTAGAGATAAGAAAATATGGGCGAGGGTATAAAGCGTGAAATAAGCACACAGAAAAGTTGCTCATACACGTGCCTTATGCACGTGAACCCCTAACTTTTGAGACCCGCAGCTTCTTCTGAAAACTGAAATGGCTGGAGAGAGGGATATGAGAGCAAAAGAGAAGATTTTTGCCTGGACTGGAGCAGAAAATAATGTTGAGGCAAATAGAACACTTTCAAGACTTCTGACAGTTCAAATGATTCATAAATACACAGGCTGACAAGGGCTGGCTTGTCCCTGCAGTTCACTTCGCTCAACTCTGCATGGTTCTGTAGGACAATGAAATTCAATGCACTTAGAATTTCCAAAAAAAAAAAAAAAAAAAAGGAAAAGAAAAAAAAAAGTGAGCTCAGATTCTTTTAAAAGCATTTCTATGAAAAAACGGATCATTTACATGCCAAAAGCACTTTTAATGTGACATATTTAGCACATGTATTATTTAGAAGGAAAGCTGCTTGAACTTGGTGAATTTTAAAGTCTGTAAAATGGCACCCTGCTGAGCAGAAAGGTGGCTGCACTCTCTTATGCGATTATTTGGCATAATAGACTTGTACATAACTTTTGACGAAATTAAAGGTATGACATTTACTTTCGTTTAGCCCCATAAATTGCACTTTAGAACATAAAGAAGGAGCTGATGTATGAATTTGTTTTTCCTTCGAGCTATTTAACAGATTTTTAAAAGAACAGTTTGGGAGTTCATCGATTGAGCAGTACATCAAATAGGTATCTCGGGAGGTTGGATGAGGCTTGGCTATCACTTAACTCTTCTGAGAAAATTTCAGGGAACTTGAAAATGAAACCGGTAGATGCTGCTCAGGCCTGTTTTGTTTCCTGTTCCTGTGGGGGTGATCTTAACCCAAATGTGGGGGTGTCAGGTTGGCCTCAGCTTCAGTGGTCTTACCGTCAAGGAACTGGGGCTTTACGTCGGCTGTGAGGATACGGTGTCTGTGGGGTCAGAGTCGGACTCCGATTTCTAGGAGATAAGAAAATTCAAATTGCAAATCAGATTTTGTACATTTCTCCTCATATCCCATACCTCAGGAAGTCTCCTTCGTATGAGTGCATTTTCATGTGTACACAGAGCACCGAGATAGCCAGATCTTATAAGAGAAATCACCATCTGCTGAAGAAAAAAGAAAGGCCCATGTTCCCTAATTGCTAACAATTTTGCCTTAAATGACAAATTATTGATAAAGCGCGCGCACACACACACACACACACACACACACAGAGAGAGAGAGAGACTGAGAGAGAGAGAGAGAGAGAGAGACTGAGAGAGAGAGAGAGAGAGAGAGAGAGAGAGAGAGAGAGAGAGAGAGAGAGAGAGAGAGAGAGAGAGAGAGCTGTCTGCTCTCTGCCTGGCTGGTCTGAAAGCACCTCTTAAGGTATACTCCCAGGAAATGGCTTATGCTATCAAAGGCTTCTGGATTATCTCTGTTTAACAAAGAGCAGGGTCCAACAGCACTCGGTCTCTGTGAATTTAAGGACGTAAACGTCTTGTGAGGCACTTATTAGAGTGGCGGGTGTTACACGGGGTTTCTCAAGGTTGCTTCCAGAGGTTTTTCATTTCTTCACGTCGGCTCCCCTGCCCGCCCCCTTTACTCCTCTGCTACCCAGAGAGATCTTAACCTCAGTGTTTAAAGTTGCCACAGGCTTGAAACTTGGCACTCAGGAATTCAGCTTGGCATTCTTGAATTATTTATCTGTGTTTCCTTTAGAGACAGAGACACTTGATTAGAAAACACAGCTGCCTGGTAGGCTACACCTATGCTGCCGGTCTAATGGAGCTCTGAAAACTACAGGAAGTTTTTCCCTATAAGGAAATTTTGTACCAGTCAATCCACAGGAAGGTATTTTCCAGTACTTTTGATTTTCTCACTTAGAACAATCAAGAATTTGAGTATAAGAAATTAGTTGCTCAAGTTGAGTGTACAAAAATCTGTGCGCCCTTGTCTCTATCGCTGTTGCAAGAGCTTTGTTTGGGGAGAGATGGAACTAAAAGTGGATTTACAGCCCAAAAGGTGCAATTATGGTCATTTAAGCCAATAACATAATTGTGTATGTAGCGTATATATTTATCAGACATGTGCAGCCATTTTGAACTCTTTATGTATTATCATAGCCACTTTGCAGCTTTCTTGAAACAATTTTCAACATCATTTAAGCAAAAATCACTGAGAAGGTTAAATGCTAAAAATATGCTTTGTAAATTACATTGAGGTTATGGCATAAAGCCTGGAAAAATCCAAGGCCGTTCAAAAAAAAAAATAACAACTATCTCTTATTCTTTCTCTATTTCCTTAAGATTAATTAACAGCAGAAGTTTAATTAATTTTTATCATCATCTGACGTTCTCTGTCTTTATTTTGAGAAGCAGGGTTTAAAAAGATGTCTTCCCCAAGGACTTCAATGCAAACTGTTTTAAACTCTCCCCAGCATCTGTTTGTTTCTTTAGTGGGCATCACACTAAATTTCCATTCTCAGAATAAACACCACCCCACCTGGGATTATAACAACTTTTCATCTTTAAGCCCAAAATTTAGTGATGTTTGAAGTCTGGTTTGTTTCACACCTTTAGGAAGCTTACTTTAATGTGGGTGGGTAGAGTCCCTCATCGGTCCTAGGTCCTATCCGCGGCAAGCCAACAGTTGCTAATACTCAAGCGGGTGCTGGTGAAAGGCAGAGCCGCTTTTCCCGAGCATGAGGCAGAGTTTTAATTTGTAGCTGATAATTTGCTATTGGAAGCTTCCACTGATTAGTCTTCTGACTGCACCAACAGTTTGTGAGGTGGTGTGAATTACCTGCTGTGTATGTTTTTACCACTCACTCAGGGATGAAAATGAATTACAACCTAGCCCTCAATTAAAGCTCGAAATAAGAAAACCTCAAACTTCTTTTATGTCCTCACTTCTAAAGAACAGAATTAGTTGCTTCTGATATCACTGGAATTGCAATTCACACTCTTTGAAACCCTGCAATGGATCTTTCGGCCCCCGTTCAAACAAACACGTCTCAGCTGTTACCCAACCCCATTGCCTTTGCTCCAAGTCAAGTCATTGTCCAACAGCTGAGAATTGAAACAAACTCCATTTGTGAAAATGAACCGTGATTTATTGATAATGCAGAATGCTTGTAAGTGTCAATTCTCCCTTCCCACAGAATTTATTGTGTTGGGTTTGGTCCCATTAATTATAAGCTCTAAGAAATGGAGTGGCGGACTTTGATTTAATTTGTCATGAATGCACTGTCTAATTTTCAGTAGCACTGCAAAGAAACACAATGCAAACTTGGAAGAAATATTTTTTTTTGACACATTGTTGTTAGGTCTCTTGAGAAAATGCCCATCACTTCTAATCAGTTTGTTGAAAGTCCATGAAAGCTGGCATTGTGCTTGATGGAGAATATTGACATTTCAAAAGGGAACAGGCAGTTGAGTCCCCCGTGTGTTTATTCGACAATTCGTGTTCTTATTAGCTGCCTATTATATGTTGTATTTGCTTATGCCACACTCAACAGAGAGTTCATGAGTCCTGGAGTGCTTTCATTCCACACAGAAACACAGCTTGTCCCATGCATCTCAGAAAAAAGTGTCCCGTCCAAGAAAGGCCCACATAAGAAGTCACTGCTGCTCTACAGTGTGTTATCCTCTTGGGGAAAGAGGGGGATGGACGCCTACACATCTTCTCACAGTGAGACCAGCATCACTGTAAATGGCAGAGGAAGGAAAGCAAGCGGGTTCTGTCCTGCTGGGATGAGCTTTCTGCTGCGATGCTTAGGATGTCTCTTAAAGGTGTCCACCTCCTCATCCTATTAAGATTGTCGCTTTCCCTTTTTAATCATAATTATTACCTCACATTAATTGTACAAAATTTCACTGTGAAATTTCCATATGTACATACATGTTCTTTGGATGAGACTGAAAAAAAATGGAATGTTCTGTCTGAATTCTAAAAGAGGGAAGCTAGCTGAGCTGAGAGAAGGCTCTCAGCTAGGGTCACATGCAGTGCCACAGGTAGGAAGGAAAACAATAGACAGTGGTAGACAAAGCCTGTTATTTACGAAGAGACTGTAAACACCTTGATAATGGAGTTCTTTGTGTGTGTGTGTGTGTGTGTGTGTGTGTGTGTGTGTGTGTGTGTGTGTGTGTGTTTTCTATAAGATATAGTTTAGGATTATATTCAAAATTGGTCTAAACTCTTGTTGTTGATGGGAATCTACACTCACCCCACCCCACCCCGGGTTGTAACTGGCTTACAAGGCCCCAGAGAGGCCACTTGTGCTTCCACATATAACTCTCAGCAGAGCTAACTTTACTCCTGAGGTAGCAGAACCACATCAAATTTGCCAACGAATTTTCACCCTATCTCTCTCTACTTTAAATATAAAACTTTGCTGCTCACGGCTTTGCCCTGAAGAGTCACAGGAAACATGACAGGTGCAGCCCAACTAGCTCATCACCTTGTAAAGAAGAAAATCATCACTCATCAAGTCCTTCCTATACCCTGTGGTATCAGATGAGATGAAAACAATATGTATCCGAATAGTACGCAAGGCTCTCAGAATTCGTTCTCCTCCTCAGGACCAGAGAAGGAGACGCATACATAAACTCTAAGGGTCAACTTAGCATTCTTTTTGCTGGGGTCCTCCTCTCTGGAGCTGGTGCATTGTTAGTTGACCAACCCTTCACGTGTTGCATTCGTGTAGAGAACACTCTACCATTGGTTTTGTGTTGCTTGCGTGTGATTACAAAGTCTTAAGAATGATACCTTCTAAGACATGAGAATCGTATCTTTGCCAGGCATAGAGATGCTCACCTTTAGTCATAGCACTGGGCATGCAGAGACAGGTGGATCTCTGTGACTTAGAGGTCAGTCTATTCTACGTAGTGAGTTTCAGACCATCCAGGCCTATACAGTGAGAAATGGTCTTAAAAAAATATGTATCTTTATTAATGTGGAGACAACAACTAAATGAATATCCAGGGTTCGTGTGAATTGAACTCGGGCCACTGAATGGTTGACTGTATTATAAATGGCGTGAATGGTTGAGTAACAGTTAAAATTGGTGCCTGCATGACTGTCTGGGTAGAAGGCAGGCAGAGCTCCCGATGTCACCATCTCTCTAAGGCCAGCCAGCCGAGAAGAGCGCCCCCTGTGGGCAGCAGCGGAAGCGTGGCATAGACAAGAATACAAGCTTGCTGCCCAGGCAATCTCAAGAGATGGCTTTGCTGGCTCTTTCACTTTTCTTTATCTCATTTACTCTGATGCCCCCTTATCCTCTCACTTTTATTTTTTTTCTCCTTTTCTTCCTTTCCAGAAAATGCCCTGTCATTTATCTACCATGTATTATTATAGATTACTTTTCTCTTGTCTAGGATTTGAGTAAATTTAAAATGTACTTTAAGCCTTAAATATGCAACAGCGTTAAGGATGGTGGAAGAAATGTATTTGCAAGGTGTATGTGAAAAATCATATATATATATGTCACAGGGTTACCCGTGTCCTTCTACAACAAGGGGATCTCCTCTTCTCATGTAGTTCACTGAGGCTTGGCACTCACTAGATCCACTCACACTATTTGGCTGCCTTATTGTAGGAGAGTTTTCATTCATCCTTCCTCCCCTCCCTCCTGCCTCACATTAAAAAAAAAAAAAAAAAGGAATTGTCTTTGTCAGCTTAAAATTGGTGAGTTTATCAATTACATAGAAATTAGAAGTTATGAAATATGATCTTGATATATCGAGTTGATTGTTTTTACAGCCAGCTGCATCCTGTAAAACAGAACTAATAAATTATTCTTTGGCTGGTTTTTTTTTTTTTCCACATGCCAGATAAAAATCCCAAGCACTCCAAAGGAAGTAATGCTGCTTTTTGAGTCTCAAACACTGAGAGGAAGTTTTAACTGCTAATATTTCAAAGTTTTTCTTTGAAAAAAAATGGAAATATGAATGATTTCTGATTTGTGTAACACTTAAGTGCATTTTCTTCCCTTACCGGCAATTTATTCCACTTAACATGAGATAGCATATATTATCATAAATTAAGATGATTTTAAAAGATGGAAGTCTAGTTCAAAAAGGTATCATATGTAATTCTAGAGCACTTTGAGAGAGGACTTTAGACATGTAAAACTAAGAAACTTTTTGTTGATAGTGGTGTAAGCCTAGCTCCATTTTTAGACAAATCAATTAAGATACAAAAACAATTGTAATCGATATAATACCTTGATATTTGCTTTTTAAAAAGAATATCTTATTTGTCGGTTAATTAAAAATAGACATTGAAATGAATGTATTAGCTAATTCTACTAGTTTTACTGATTTGTCAAGTATGGGAGGTATGAGAAGAAAATGGTGTTTAAAGTATACAATAGATGCTTCTAAAATGATAGAAATGGAAGCACCATATGATTCAACAGTTCCATGCCTGGATATAAATCCAAAGGAAATGAAACCAGTATACTGGAGAGGCATCCAGACTTTTTTTTTTCTTTTGAAACACTATTCACAATAGCTAGGAAATAGAATAAGTTTAATTGTTCATCAATTGGTGAATGAATTAAGAACATTTGACCCATCTACACAATGAACTACTATTCATACGTACAAACCCTATCATTTGTGAAAACATGGGTGGGGCCACATACAGCTGTGTTAAATGATATGAGGCAGGTGTGAAAAGACAGGTCCCACATGACCCCCTGATATGTGAGACCTAATGAAGTTCATTTTATAGAAGTTAAGAACATTAAGATGCTCTGAGTGGTGGTTACCATAACAGATAATAGCAGAGGAAAGAAAGCGTGGAGAGCGTTAATCAGTTGTCTCTACGTTTCAGTGAGACAGATGTCCGGAGTGCTACTGTGTATTTGAGTGACTACCGGTAATATAAATTTGTACATTTCAACAAGCTAGAAGAAATGATTTTGAAAGAAATGCTAAGCATTTGAGAAAGCAGGTCTGTTTCACCCAATTTAAGGCCTTGGTTGCCTCTCCGAGGTTAAGGTCAATATCCTCCCTATTGCTGAAGGTACTGCACACATAGAATACAATACTTGGATTATTCACGAGACATCTAACCTGAAAACTGCCTTTCTGTGGTCTAGCTTCTGTGGTACGAGAATTTTCCAGATACCAAGAGAGAGGTGCTGTTAGTCATCCTACTCAGCCGCAACACCTATGAGCTACAACATTGGCCAGCTGGGTAAGACACCTGTAAAGGCACAATAAGTGGCACTTACAATGTTGGTGACGAACAGCAGCTCTCTAATTGGCCACAAGGTTCACTGAGCAGGAGGGAAATCATGGCTGGTACTACTGCCATTTTGATAGACCAGGATAATCTCTTACTGCATTTTGAATTTTATCCTTATACCCACAGATAAGTGACATTACTACTCCACATCAAAGAACTTCTCTTCATAGCAAAAGGAAGCCATCGCTGAAAATCAGAACTGGATGCAAAGCAGAGATCAAAAGATTGAAGGGAGCCCAGCCCTAGCAGGCACATTTTTATCCCAGCTCCTATATCTATGGTCCACATGAACCCCATGCTCACTTGTTAAAACATGAGTCCAGCATGTCAGTAGTGAGGGGATATTAATAGTTTTGTGGGAGACCTAAAACCTGTTTCTGGGATATATGGGGATGGATTTTTTTTTACCCTACTTAAGTATGATACATGCTAACTGAACGCAGGGCATTTTGTGTCAGGGTTCTATCAGTCACAGTATGGATGTAGCACTGGTACTTAGTATGGCTTATCTCAGTCATCCAGCCTCAGGGGAGATACAGGATAAAAGGGGGGATATTGTAAGTGTAGATGGTCTGCACTGTAGCTGAGGGACACTGAGTTTGCAAGGTGAGCCGTTTGATACAATAAATAATAAGCAAACTGATACTTGTCTTGTTTCACCCTCCAAATGTGGGAACCCATGTCAAATTCTGCCATGTCAGAAATCCTGGGCTTAGGCTGTATGCTGTGACCTTCGAGTTGCTGACCTTTACCTCATGAGGGCTTGTGTTCTAGGCTATCCTTGGACTATTTACCTTTGAAAGAAGTAGAGAAGTCTCAACTTGGAACCACCCAGAAGATCTAGGAAGCTCTTACAAGGAACTACTCAGAGAACTAGGAAGTTCTACAGGGAGGGATTTAGGCTATTGTATTCTTGCCCCGGGGGCTAGAGTGAGTGAGATAAGAATAGATCCTATTGACCTTGCCCTATATATGTTCCTGCTGGTTGGCAATAAAGTGAATCTTGATCAGAAATTTCCTGACTTGATTCATTATTTCTTGCGTCTCTGTGTCCTACTTTCAATCCCCACTCCCTCTTTCAGGTGAACCCTGATTAGATTTTTCCTGCGGGCTGGGACCCGGCATCCAAAAATGCTTCCTATTAGTATAAACCTGAGGAAGGAACCAAAGTCATGAATTCATAGTGTGCTGCTCAGAAAAATTTACCTAGAGCACAGAGTCTACACATGTGCATCTCCTAGCACTTAAAAAGGAGCAAGTGTCAGGACTTGGGGCTCATCGTAAAGTTAGGGGATTGTGATTCCATTCCTTCTCAGCTATAAAATTGTTTGATCCTTGATTAGTTTTTTTTTTTTTATGTCAACTGTTTCTTTTGAATGCCTGATGCTGCTTTTCATGATGGACCAACGCAATGCTGAAAGTTCCACAAAGCACTTGAAGAAGTTTATCTCTACTCCATATTAGAATAACTCAGAAAGATTTATTGTCTGTCCTTTGCGTTGTTTCTTTAAAAAAACACACTTTCTGTCTGTTTCCAGTGATTATGTTGCAGTATAGAAAACAACTTTTGACAACTCTTTTTGCATAGGATATCACAATCTCACTGTTAATATATTTTGCGGTTTCTAAATGATTTAAGATGTAGGAGAGTCACCATTAACTGTCATCCCTTGGCAGATCCTGGATTAACAGGTTATGTTGAAAGAAACACGTCTGTGGGTAGAGGCTCCTTGTGGCCCAGTAGGGATGTAGGTGGAAGTCTCTCTTCAGAGCCTAGGTTCCTTCTATTGCTTCCCATTTCACTCAGGGAACAAGAAGACGGGAGAGCTGGAAGGAAGAACACCCTTTCTGGAGCTAATCATAAAACATATTCATATTCAACAAAACTAAAAGGGACACCTGCATTTCCATAATTTGACACACCCAGAACTTTTGTTGGAAGTGTTTCCCCCCCCCACACACACAAAAAGGAGTCCTTGAATAGGAGTGAGTTGATGAATAAAAGAAGTTTATGTTCGTAGTTGGAGAGGGTTACTCACTTTCGGTTGTTTGAGATCACGTTGAAGATAGTACCTAGAAACAGCTGACAAGAGAGGAGAGGAGTTAGGGAAAGCGATGCACAGAGAGAAAGGTGCTAGCTAGTAAGTTACAGTATCAAGTGCCACACAGGGAAGTCTTCCTTAGGAGGCGATATACAGCCTTCTTCAGAAGACAAGCAAGTTTGTTTTGGCAGATGAACTTGGAATTCTACTTTGCAATTTAAATCTTTGCTAAAAATTGCGTTTTTAAGGCAGGTGGCTTCCTTGAGCAGGTGGCCAGAGCAGCAATCACTGCATCCACAGGGAAGCATTACGATGAGGCAGAGAGACAGCAATCCAACGAAACAAATGAGGAGAAGAAAACAAATCTTACCTTCTCCTTCTCTCCTCCTTCGGGTATGCTTCCAAATCACTGTAACCCCACGTTCTGTTCAGGAGAATATATTTATAATGGGGTTGTTCAGTTTTAATCATAAAGTCAGAAAAAAAAAAGACCCCTTGTCATTTATTTAACCCCGGCTTGATAAGAGGTTGAGTTTGCTACTGAAAGTGTGTTACAAAGAGCTGAGACAGTCTAAGGTCGCCAAATGATGGCTGTCATTTTTGTATTCACTCCAATGATAAAAGAGCTTTTAAATGTTTGGACATTCAATCTGTGCAGCACCGCGACCTGGACATACCCTTTTACTAAACACTGGCCCACTAAATCCTCTTAGAATGTTGTTTGCTTCCAGATAAATCAAACCTGACAACGGAGGTTAACTTCACTGATTCATTTTTCAGCCGCAAATGATTAATAATTTTTTTCCAGAACGAAAGCTACAGACTTCTTCTTATACGGTGGGACTACGGGGACTGATAACTCTTGGATGTCATGCGAAATGGGGAGCCATTTCTCTGGACCCCGACGCTGTTAGTTCTCCACTAAGCCGTTGCTACCTTCCCCGCCACTGCCACTGCCACTGCCACCACCACCAGAGGATCATCCAACAAGGATGACCTTATCAGTGAGCTGGAAGTCAACACCTTTCTCTAATGAGCCTGAGGAAGCCATTTTCTGCAATTGGTACCCGGTGGCCCAAGAATACATCATGAATCCTTTCCCACACCTAAGCCTGTACATTCTGTAGCCGTGAAAGATCTGCTGCTGCAGTAGTTAAGATACAGGCTCTGCCACCAGATCCCCATGACGGAGACAGACCTCGTGAAAGGAAAAAGAACAGAGAAAAGAAAATGGCTCCCTCTTCCTTGGGTGCAAAGTGCTTTGCCCTGAAAAGATTAAGGGGCACAGTTTTTCCATCGTTTATTTCACCTCTCTTTATTCTGGACATCTTGTCCCACGGTGGGTTGTCCCTTCCTCTACAAATAGCTTTGGTGGGGGGGCGTGGTTTCCCTAAAGACGGCTAAACAAAGCCAGCACACAGTTCTAATACAGGTGTCTCGCAGTCACCTGCTTGGTCCAGGAAACTTCCATAGCCCCCTTGGTCACTTCTTGTTCCTCTATTCGCCCAGCCCTTTGCTAAGAGGATTTCCAATAATGCCGTGTTTCCAGAAGAACTGAGCTGGGGAAGGGCTTATTTCTGGAACTTTCCATTTTGCCATTCTTACAGTGAACCTCTGCGATCATACTTCGCACCCTCAGAACTGCTTCTGTAGCCCAGAAGGCAGAGATGTTTCTGAGGACATAGCACGTATAACTTCCCTTGACACCAAGGGCGCAGAAAGAGTTGGTAAAATAGATGATTGATCACTGACTCCGAGCTCAGCCCTGAGATTTTTCTATTAGGTTTGGTAGCCCGCATTATCTTCCCACCTGGAAAATTTAGGCGTTTGTCCTCAGTATCTTTATCTCCTGGCATCGACTCCGATAGCCTGGCTTTGGCAGTTGCAGTTGAAAAGAATAAAGGGACAAAGTAAAGCAAAATATTTTTCTTAGGCAATAAATGATAATAATAATAATAATAATAATAATAATAATAATAATAATAATAATAATAATAATAATTCATTTGGATGTGTTCCTTGTCCAAGCTTAAGCTTGAAATTAGTTCTAATTTGATCTCTGTTGCTTTTGTCATGTATGGTCTAATCCCATGTGAAAACCAGCGTTCCATTTTTCCATGATCACATGATGCCACATGGTACAGTGAGAGCTCATCCTCTGTGTGGGTGCAGATGAGGCAGGCATTGTACAGGAGCATGGGATGGCCCCTCTTCAGCTGTCCATTTCTACTGTGTAATTCTATAATTAGGATAGAGACTATCTGTCATACAATGCTTTTTGTAATTCCATGGGAAAGGCTAATGAGTCTGGACAACAGACAATTCTGAAACCTCAGTATCACAGATGTTTTGCATTCTTTTCCCTAAATCCCCTCCTAAGTGGTCAAGCTATGTTACAGGGCCCTCCCATGACAAATTTTCTTTGAAAAATTGAAACCACTTTGGTGTTATCCAAGAAAGAAAGAGAGAGAGAGGAGAGAGAGAGAGAGAGAGAGAGAGAGAGAGAGAGAGAGAGAGAGAGAGAGGACATTAAGGTATATTGAATACTGATGTGCTGTTCATACGTATATCCATGTTGTTTTTAAACAATCATCTTGATTTAAATAATGTTCATTAAAAGGCAATTTCAATCTGTAATCCTCTTTGTATCTTTCCCACTTTTCATCTTTTCTCTCTTCATTCTCTGTGTTTTCCATTTAACCCTCCTTCCCCCTTAATTCAGTACCCATTCTACTGTTCTCTAACCCATATGCAAATTGCATTTTTAAAAATAGGTTTTTAGATTCCCTATGCAGGATCCCACCCAAGTCATCCTAATACACCTGCTACCTATCTCAATCACTTCCCTTCTTCCTAGCACAGCAGAAAACGAGGTTTTATAGGTTTCTTATTATTGTGAGCTTTTTCTGGCAATGCATCTTGTTGTGGAGCGCAGGATGATTGGCATAGTGGATAAATTAAATAGGAGGCAATTGAAACGACTCTTAAGCTAGGCGTCTATAGAAGGCATGCTTAGTATGTGGGAGATCTGGGTTCACACCCCTGCACCAACTAAAAACAATGGACAAAAGAATGAACAAATAGTGTTCATTGAATGACAAAAACGAACAAATAAGTAAGTATATTACGGCTCAGTTGATACGAATTCAAATACAAGGAAAGAGGAATCATGCTAAAGACATGGAAGAAATGGGAGCACAAGAATGGGTACAGGGAAGTTCAGAGAATATTTAAAGAATATTTAGAGGGATGGAAGGATTTAGAGGACAGAGGGAGGAGGTCAGAGGGATGGTATTTAGATATATTCTCATTTACAGAAGCAGTAGTACTATTTCTAGGCCAAATTTATTTTGTTCTTTCTCCACTTTCATATTCCTTACTCTATTTTCAAACTTTAAAAAAACTTTAGTCTCTATTAAACATGTTTGTAATCTGTGTGACCATGTATCCAGAATCTTTGCATATTAGACTCTGTTACCTATGTTTTCTGCTAGCTCCCGGTCACAGCAATGGTTATATATTTCAGCTTTCTCTCCAGGTCATCCTCTTTGGATCTCTAACTTTGAGAGCCTTAAAGGCCTGGATTGAGGGAGGTTCTTTTACTTGCTTCTGTAGGCTCAATTTTCTTAGCAAATATATTTTATTACAAACTTATTAACTGAAAGTACCTCACTTATAACCCAACTAACCTAAACAAGGAAAAGAAGATTAAAGAATACAATAATGAGACCATAAGGATATCAGTTCCAAAGAACAATTCTCCTGGCTTAGGCAGCAGGATTTCTTCTGCTGGAACCTGGGGCAACCAGAACCTGAAACCTCAGCCAGAGCCAGGAGCCCCAAAGCCTTCCCTCAAGCAGTTCTCTCTAGGAGCCATTCGAAGTGGAGCGGATGAACAGCCAAAACTATCCCAAGTCTCCAAAGGCCGGGCGTCTTGTTTTTGGCTCATTTTTATACCTCCTCTCAGAATTGTTCAAGGATATTTTCCGGCTGGTTAATAACCAATCACCCCACATAATGGTTTGACTTCTAAGGGGATAAGCATCAATTGTTCGCTCACAAGTCTTTTTCTCATCTGCCACTTGTGATCTAAACAACAAACACATGTTTCTCTCTCCTTCATCCTTCCACTTGTGAGAGTTATCCTTTCGTAAAAGCATGAACTCATCTGAAGGTCTTCCAGTAGTACAGGCATTTGAATTCACCTCCAGCCACCACGCTTCTCAAAGTCCGTGTCCTCTGCCCCCATGGGCACCAAGGTCAGTGTACTATAGGCAAGATCCCGCTCTTGCTCTTTGTGTGTGAGAGGCTTGTCTCTTGTTAACCTTACATTAAGGGTGGCACCTTCTGAATGCTCTGTGTGGGAGCTCAGCATCAGTTCTTGGTGAGCACTGTGTGACCTACACACTGCCTCTCCCTTGTGGTACAGCTAATAAAAGGACCTTCAGGGCAGCAGGGTCTGGAGAGTGCTCTGGGAGGCATGGATGCTCTTTACCCAGCATGCCTTCCTCTCTCACTTCTGTTTTGGTTCTGATATAGGCCTTCTTGATATCTCAGCAATTATTTTCAAAACATTACTTTTATACGTTGGCAAACATGTAGGCTGTATTTTGTCATTCAGAGTATTTAGACTTCTTTGTGCCGCCAGAAATTAAAACAACAAAGGGTAAATTTGGAGTCAACATTAGGATTTACTTATTATCTAAAAGGTTATATACCTCTGTGTGTGTGCATGCATATCTCCTCTCTCTCTCTCCCTCTCTCTCTCTCTCTCTCTCTCTCTTTGTGTGTGTGTGTGTTTCTGTCTCTCTCTGTGTGTCTCTGTCTCTGTCTCTCTCTGTGTGTGTGTGTGTGTGTGTGTTTCTGTCTCTGTGTGCCTCTGTGTATCTCTGTCTCTCTGTCTCTGTCTCTGTTTCTCTCTGTCTCTGTGTGTGTGTGTGTGTGTTTCTGTCTCTCTCTGTGTCTCTCTGTCTCTGTCTCTGTCTCTGTCTCCCTCCCCCTCCCTCCCTCCCTCCCTCCACCCCACTCTCTCTGTAGTTTTTTGATACAGTAGTTCATGGATCCCTGGAGTCTATCCTGTTGCCCTCACTTTCCAAGTTCTGGGCACACAGGTGAGTGTTACCTCACAGGATTTTAAATAGCATTTATAGTTAATTCAAATACACTGACTTTTTCTTTTTTTCAAGGAAGGCGGTGAAATGTTCAAAGCTGTTATTTGAAAGGCGAGTCAGACAGGGGAGTATCAGAGTCTGAGATGAGTTCATTAGATGGTATCGTGGCGTACGTGGGCAGGCTGGGTAAGCACCTAGAGGATGGATGGAAGAGAGGCTTGAATTCCAATGAATATGGATGAGAAAAGGACACCGTCTTTCACCAGTAAAACCAGCTTGTTGGAATACAGAGTAAAAAGATGTTAACTGTAGAGGGGCCTTGGATGCTTGTATCTGCAAGTCAAACTGAAATATTAATGAAGAACTGTGAGGAAGCATTCCTTTCTCAATTGTCCTTAGTCTGAGCTTATTTGGACTGGAGAGTATTAACCTACCACAGAGTATAAAGAAATTCCCAGGAAACACCACATGCTTTTTGTAATAACTTCTGTAGTAGATTCCAGAGGGGATTAAATCGTTTTCCCTAATAGCTGAAAATAGATTGCAAATTCAAATTTAATCTAGTCTCCAAATTGTAATCTTTTTGAAATACAGTAATCTGAAATGAAATGTACCTTTTCTGAGCAACAGGATGATGAAGCATATAAGGTCACAAAGGCAATAAAGGTGAATGAAATACGATAAATATGCCATATTTTATCAGTGTATTTAAAACACTGTGGGGGTATCAGGTGTACAACGCTTTCTTTATATTTGTTGCAGACATGCCATTTACTTGTCAGCTTCAGATTTCATTCAGGTTCTTTCTACGGGACATTCACAGTTCAATTCTATTCACCTGAAGCAATGGGTTGAAGGTTAGGAACAGACTTGAGAGGGATTATAGCACTGAAAGGTGTGGACTTAAGCGAGAAACAGTGGTATGCTGATGATTCTTTTGGTGTGAGTTTTGGTATTCGATTATAATTTTCTTTCTTTTATACTCCTTCATTTTATTTTAACATCCCAGTTTAATCAGAAAGGGCCCTGAAGTAGTTAGTAGTTGTTAGAGCTGAAAGGTAATGTGTGTGTGCTATTTTGCCTCACAGAAGTTTGATTCTGAAGTCCTTTTGTGCATCTCTTTTATATGGTTACCTATTTGCTGTGTGTTTAACATAGGAATATAGCTATATAAATGAATTTATATAACTTGGCTTCATGGTTTTGACACCTGTTCCAGTTTTGGGTTCATTTTGATTAGTTGATTACAGCTTATTTGTCTTGTTTCTTTGATGTCTTGTAAACTTTGATTAAATGCCAGACACCAGTAATTTTACATTGATGGGTACAGGATACCCTTATGTTTCTTGTGTTCCTATGAAGAGTCACGTGCTTTGCCAGAGGTTGCAGTGAAATTACATGAAATAAACATTTTAAAAAATGTTTTGTTTTTTATGCCTAGCAAGGCTTGACCAAGGAAGCACTTCATCGCAGTGTAGTTTTGTCTGACTTCTGAGCCTGGGCTGCCTTTCTGGGTACACTCTGGATACCTTGTGGTTTACAGGGCTTTTGCTATCTTTCTTTTGGGACAGTCAACTATTCCTGGCCTGTGTTAGGCCCTAAGGATCGTCTATCTATCCTGTCTGGGCGACCCTTTCCCTACTATGCCGTAATGGTCACTGAGCTGAGGGAGATGAGGCTTGCTGCCGATGTAAGGCCTCTTCTGTGTGACTCTCTTGCATTGGGGACAGCACATGAGCAGGTTAGCTACCTTGGACTCTTCCATACCCAGTCTAGCCTCCCCAGCTCATCAAGATAGGCTGGGCTCCGCACAGTTCTGAATTACTGTTCCCTGCAGCAGGCAGAAAATTTCTCTAAACACCTTGCTGTGTTTATTTTAACACTTACCTCATTTTTTTTTTGCTTCTTCACCCTGTGTTTCCTAATATCTGATTTTTTTTTTTCAGAGAAAAAGGTTTCATACTTTTAAACATTTGGACTACTATTTCAGGTTTGGGAGAGAGCATAATCGCAGTCTTTCTGTTACCCCATTTAATTCTGAATGTACGTTTTTCAGTCTCATTACAGAAACTGTCAAATGACAGATCATTGGGTTTCTATGAGAAATGCTGGAGGAAGTTTTTAACTTGCAGGGGAGTAAAAATGGAGAGAGGAGGCCAGGCGTCATCTGGATAAGACAGGACTACAGCTTTCGTCCCTAAGCTGTTTTCAGACCTAAGAAGGGAAGAGAAAAGGAGGGTGGCTCATGGCACGCTGTCCCAAGAACACAGGAGAATCCGGTTTTATGCTGGTGCTTAGAGACTGTAATGGTCCGCAGCCAGATTAAATGGCACTTGATTTCAGATGGATGACTTCTCAGGCTTACACACACACACACACACACACACACACACACACACACACACACACACACAGGCATGCGCACATGCACGCACACACGCACATGCATACATGTACATGTGCACACACATAAAATAAGCCTGGGGAATCTGCTCGGTGGTAGAGTGCTTCTCTAGCATGTACAGACCTTGAATTGATCCCTAGAAGCACAAGACTAAAGGAAAATGATTTCTATAAGTTTTTGCAATATAACACTAATAGCTAGCCAGCTACACGGAAGTGAGTGAAGCTGCCGACAAGATGATCCAGTCTTCAACAAAACCATACACTTCTATAAGACATAAGTTTCATTCACCAATAAGTCAGACCTTGAATGTTAAGCACAAAAACTTAACATTCCCATCACTTTGCATTTATCTTTGTTTTGTCTCTCTGTATACCTTAAGACATAGAGGTTTGGGAAAGGGAATAAAAAGAAAGAAGAAAAAAGCCACAAAAGTTCTAGAACCCATTGTTATTTGACTTTATGCATGACTGAGCCAGGGTTACTCTGAAAAGCCAAATCCATAGCTGGACTGTGGATGATGGCACCAAAGTGCTTGCATTCCCTGAAAGGCCTGGTAGTGCTTGCCATCAGGTCCTTTACTGTGCAGCTGGAGCAGTGCATCAGCCATCATCTCGTTATGTCCTCTCTAATTCTTAGATTGTGAGTGTTATTAGTCCCATGCAAAGGCCCCATACATCACCTCTGGTGCTTGGCTGCCTAGTTGATTGGCAGAAGCTTCTTAGCATTGGACTTCAGAACAGCTTTATATTCAGGCAGGGTGAACAAGTAGAGTGGAAGTTTTTCTGTCTCGTATCCAGAATGTTGCTCAGTGCACACGAATTGACGTGAAAGTGTGAATCGAGACAGAGATCCATTTAGAATTCATGCAAGAGAAGGTGATGAAACGATTTAGATTTGGGGGTGCTACATAGTTTTTGCATATTAGATTCCTACTTCCCATGAAATTGGGAGCAGTTAGCCCTCACTAGCAAGTTGAACTTAACTTAACTTGCTGTCCAGGAACAACTTTGATGGAGTAAGATACTCAATGATCAACCATCCTCCTGACATGTGCAATTGAGTTGCTTATGTTGTACCCAAGATGTCACAAACACTTGGCATTAGTCACCTTTAGGGTTCAGAGTATGAGTGGATTTCCTTCTGAGTTAGATTATTCGGGATTAGACTGCAGTTACAAACTCTGAGAAGAAACTGGGGCAATTATTTTTATTTATAAGCCACTTTTATTGATATAAACACTTTAGGGAAATTTCTTTCTTTCTGAGCTAATTTTTTGAGCTTTAATTAAAATTGAAGGGTCCCTTGCCTCTTTGGTCTATGAACCTATGAATGTGAGATTCAGCTTAGGAGCTGTCTGTGTAAGTGATAGGAAGGAATTAAAAAAAAAAAAACCCACAAAACAGAAACCTTTTGCCATGTTGGGAGGTAAACCGGGAGCCAACGTAAATATGTTCAATGACAACGTGAAGCGATGGGCCATCCTATAAGCAGGCCGGCAGGCATTCTGGATGAAGAAGTAGGAGGGAAAGTAGAACAGCGACAGGCTGTCCTTTGGAACTTTGAGGACAGTGGGTTTTTTAAAAGCTTAAGCCAAAGGAAGGAGGCGAGTAGAGGCTGGTTACTATTCACCTACTAGAGAACAAAGTCAAGTAACCAGAAAAAAATATACAATGTATATGCCATCCATCTGTACAGTTTTTCCATATTGTAGCTAGTGCATGCTAAAATGTGTGTATTAATTGTTCTAGGACTTTGCAAATGACATTATTCCCTCTGTCCATTCCAGAAACAGACTCAAACCGGAGCAGTCAGCTCGCTACAAGTTGGTCACAGAATTCATCATATTAGCACTTAATGGGACACCAGTGAGCATCTTGCTTGTTAAACAAAGCCTGGGTGCTGGCATCTTCCTTAAAATGTTGGCCACAATAGAGAACATGGGGCAAATGTTCAGTCCACTTCTGACCGGGATTGGCTTTTCCATTAAAAAGCTTCCTCCTGGGGTTCTGAAGACAGAATGGTGCCTCGCCTCACTCGAACAGCATCATGGGGATGCTGTGTGCTGACCATAAGCCTACATCAAAGCGCCGTTCCAGGAGCTGTGTTAACACCTCATTTACACTCCCCACACCGCAACCCGTGGCATTCACAGTACGGTACACTTAGGCGTCACCCATCCCTCACCCTGGGCTCAACGAGTCTTTGTTTCCTTTAGAATTTCACGTTTAGAAAAGAGAGAAAAGGAAGAGGCGGGATGAAACTAGGAGCAGAAGGATACCAGTTTGCCTCTTAGTTCCCTATTCTACATCTGCATCGGAACACTGTTTTTAAATGTGTGTTATTTATTTCTGTTACACATCTCAAAAGGGGGTGAGGTTGGGGGGGGCAAAGGATCAACTGTGTAGTCTGTTGATGGCTGAATGTAAGAAATCTATAGGCATAAGAGTAATCGCTTTTAAGACATTACCAATTCTCTCCTCCTTTCCTCCCCTCCCCCCCCATGATGCTTAGCCATACTGAATAAATAGTATAGATGGAGATTTACATAACAGACAATTCAGTGTTTAATCTACTGTGTCTCAGATCATCCTGCTGACCATCTTAGAAAAATGTTCAAAACTGTGCAGCTTCGGCATCTACAGTACCAATCCGATTCAATCCGTATCACAAGGATTGAAACATAAATGGAAGTGAGACTTTAGAGCTGATGCAATGATCAAGCCTAATGCAACTCCAAACTGGCCTGGAGATGCAGTCATGCTTTTAACGCATGTTAATTTTTTTTCTAGCTTGTATTCAACAAAATTTGTTCATTCTATGACAGAGGATCCCAATGTGCTGGGCGGGGCGAGGGGAGGAGTGAGTTATTGACCTTCACGGATGAGATCTTTTTTTTCAGAGGCATGTCCACGAAGATATCTATGAAAATGCAAAACTGTAAAATGAGATTTTTTTTTCATTATTGATTGGTCAGTTGGTAAAGGGAGGGGCACAATAAGAGGAATGTATAGCCCCCTCACGTTCTGGTCTCTGAGGTTGCACTAGAGGGGTTATCCATTTCATCTGAACTGACAGGAATTTGAAATGTTATAAATAGGCTTCCCAAGCCCAACCATTATTTACTGTTTGACTGTAATGTCGGTGTCTTTCTCCTTCTTCAATATTGTTTGCACTTTACCTTCGTGAAAAGGCCTTGATTGAAGCATATAAGGGGAGACATTTCTATCTCTCCGCGAGATCAATGAAGATGTGTTTACAGGTCCCCAGCACAGTGTACACATCACAATAATGGATCTCAGTCAGTGTTGATAGAAAGCTCTTTTTCTTTGTTCCTTGTCAATCTTGTATCTATTACTTGATTGCATCATAAAAGGCCATTTGGCCAAGCACTGAAACAACAACTCTATCAGTCAAGCTGAAGTGGTTACCTGGACTAAATCTATTCAGCCCTTCCCAAAAGCCACTTTTCGTCTTGAAAGCAGCCTTCATTTGCCTCTCCTTCTAGAGACCGTTTCATAGCTGCCCTTGCTTACATTTTTAAATGCTTTCTTTCCTCGCACAGCGGTTGAAACTAATGCATGGTTGTGAGTGAATAGGGTGGAAATTTCTATTTAAGTAGAGAATTGTTCACATGATAAAGAGACCCATTAATATACAGAAGGGAGACTTAAATTCCTTGAGAGAAGGAAAGAAGTCTGGGTACACCTCAAGGTCTCTTCTTCCAGTTAATAAAACTGGGTTGAGAGTTGGGGGAAGAAAAAAAAAAAGACAAGCCTATGAACTATCCCACTCCACATTTACGTGGGACAACTTAGCAAATCACTCTCCGAGCCTGGAGATGAGAATTTCCCCCCTTCTGGTCATTTCACTGACAGCTTCATTACACTAAATTGGATATTCGTCCCTTAATCATTTGACCTCTAGAGCAGTTAAAGGTTGACTCTCACTCCCAGCCATCTTGAGAATGGCCCAGGATATCTGGGTCAGTACTGATTCTATGCCCCTGGGCTCAAATTATAATTATTTTTAGACTAAAGCAAGAGTTAAATTGGCACATATGATGGAGATGATCAGATAGGAGAACATTTTTTTTTTCAGAGAAACTATTTGTCACTGTCTCTTCACCCGCCCCACCCCCCACCCCATTAACCTAGCATCACTTATCTGGCAAACCATGGCCATGGAACTTAATAGAAATTCTTTGGGAAGTAGATATATCATCACTAACTCCAATGCACAGTTCCTGAGTTGAGGTGGTGGGAATACATTTTACCACAGCACACATCTCGTTACTATAACAGGCACTGGAAAGTATATGTGCAAAATAAATTTTAGAGAGCAGAATTAGGTCCTGAGATATAGGAAACTCACCATTAAGGAAAATTTATACTAAATTCAGTTTTAATATAAATAACTTCTTTATGAATGCATGACCATCTGTGAACTAATTTCTATTATTAAAAAATATTGTTTTTATTTTATGTGTGTGAGTGTCCTGCTTGCATTCATGTAAATGCAGCATGTGTCCTCAGAGGCCAGAATTGGGTGCCAGATCCCCTGGCATTGGCATTAAGGGCAGCTTGTAAGGTGCCATGTGGATGCTGGGAACAAAACCTAGGTCCTTCTGCAAAATGATCTAGTGCTCCTAAATGTGAAGACATCTCTCCAACTTCCAAGTGGTTTCTTCTTTTAAAAAAAAAAAATATATATATATATTTATTCATTTTTACACATATGTTTATATATTTACACATATATACAATAAACTACCTACATCAATAAGAACAACAAAACAATCAGGAATTATATAAATGTTACATTCATAGTCTTTTGGCTCTTTCTATTTGGCAACCTTTAATAAAACATCTTTCCTGTCTTGGAGAGTCTAAAATTCTGAACGTAAATCAATATCTATCATATCTCATCTCTATCAACTTAAAATATCTATGTAGACCTAAAACATCTTAACCCCTAAACAACTAAGCTTAATTGTAAAACTAAATTATCTGGTCTTCAACTCCATCAGAGACTTGAGAAGGAATAAAACTAATTACCTGAGTATACAGGAGGTACAGGTTAGCAGCTTCCAAAATAAGAAGATGGCAGAGACACTTTGCTGCCTGAACAGTCACCCATAACTCTCTGTAACCTTGGAGCATCACCTTCAGCCTTCTGGCCCGATATATCTGACAGACATATTTTTGAGGCAGGAACTATTGAGGACTTGCTTACTCTGTCTTGGCAGAGTTTGGCCATTGACTTGGCCTGCATGCAAGCTTGCCAATTTTTAGGCAGAATTCTGTTTGTTGTAGAAAAGACATTTTGCCCAATAGCTGATTTGCCACATTTGAAGCCATCTCTTTAAGGAGGTTTTAACCTCTGTAAGGAGGAATTAACCTATTTCATTGTCAATGAATCTTTAAAATAATAAAAACATCATTGAATGCCATATTCTGTATGTCTCTGAGGGTTTTGAAGACCTTCCAAGTTATCTCTGGGATGTTTCTCCCTAGAAGCATCTCAAGGCAGAGCAATGCACAGCAATGTGATGTGAAGTGATGCAAAGTATGCGAAACATTCTCTCTTTCTCTGTGTTTTGGGCTATTTATCTCCTCTCAGAGTCCATACCAGGTCATTTTCCAACTGACAATGACCAAGCCTCTGCATGAGGTAGTTCCCAGCTGACAAAGATCATGCGTCCTCTCCCAAGTCTGTTTCCAGCAGACAAACATCACACATCCTTGCACAAGGCAGTTTCACATCACATGCTTGGGACCAAAATAAAAACATATTTACATCTACTACAAAGTACAATTGTTTCTGCCCATAGACTCTTGGATTTGGGGGCTTTCATTGCATCATGGCCAGCTCACCACAATGGATACAATTTTTTTTTAAATGGGATTAGATCCTTATCTTTCTGACAAAGAAACTGAGGCCTGGAAATATTAGACACTGTGCTAAATTTCCTGTCGTTAGCAGTTGTTAAAAATAGGCTTTTGAACTGGTGCTTCTAGATGCCCTGTCTGGTCCTTATTCATGCTTACCACTAGGGTGGTGGGATTGTCCTAAAGAATCGAAGATCATCTGTGAAATCCACATTATAGTGTAAAATATGGCCTTGGGATGGCACCGTGGTTCAGTGGGTAAAGTTCTTTGCCTCTAAGCCTGAGTCCTGAGTTTAGTTCCCAGGATCCACAATGTGAAAGAGTAGAATTGCCCTAGAAAGTTGCCCTATGACCTCCACATGTATGCCATGACATGAAGCCATTCAACACACACAAATACATGTAATAAAACATTAGTGTGTGTGTTTTTTCATTAGAACTGTGGAAATCCATTAATTTGTATATATATACAAATAAATGTATATATGTCTGCATTTACATACATACTAATTCCTTGATTAATGAAAAATCAATCTGATCACAGATATTACTTCAAAATATTCTGGCTTCCTTTTGTAGTTGTAATCAATCAAACTTTTGATTTTTAAGAGCACACGTTTTTTTCCCTATAAGCCAGCTCTAAGACTATATTTGAGTACAGGAGGCTTAGTCAGGAGGTAATCCAGGAGACATCATTAGGAAGTAGACAAATGAATCAAAAAATAATGAACAGCACCTGGTTGAGAAGTGAGAAGTGTGCTATTAATGTTATTACTGAGTGTCACTTCAATCAGAGACTTCTGGATTACAACAAAAGAAGTATTAGTTAAAAAAAAAGTATTAGTAAAAAGAAGGGTTAGTAAACTGAAGGGCCACAAGAGTGGGCAATTAACCAGCAGCTGGATTGCTGTGCTTGAAACTGCCAAGGAAGTTCCTCTTGGCACTTGGAAGCCTCTTGGGCTCCTTGTCTACACTGGGCTCCTGGTTCAGAAAATACGTTCAGGCAGACATCTGCAGCTCCAGCTTCCATGGATCAAAGCCCAGACCTTCCTGGAGAGCTTCTTGTGTTCAGTCCACGCTCTAAGGCTGATGAAACTGAAACTGGAGTCTGATGTCAGTAGAGGATACGTCGTCGTCATCATCATCATCATCATCATTATCAGCAGCAGCAACAGGAGGAGGAGGAAAAGCTGCAGCAAGAGAAGAAGCAGAAGCAGAGGAAGAGGAAGAAGAAGAAGAATAAGAAGAAGAAAAGAAGAAGAAAAAGAGAAAGAAGAAGGAGATGATGAAGAAAAATAGAAGAAAAACCTCCACTCAAGAAGAGCAGGCAGCCCTATTACTTTTTCTTTCATACCAAAGATAGGAAGGCAAATCTTTCTTCTTCTTTTTTTTTTTTTAGTTAATCCTTTTTGTCAGCCCTCATAAACACATCCAGAGGCATGCCCTTGTATCTGGCCAAGTTGACATTTAAGACCAACCATCACTGGCAACCATTTTTATTTCTTCATAATTACTCTTCATAATTTCTACATAATTACTATGCCATCATTGCGCCTTTTTTTCTGTAAAAGTTTTGAGATACTATTTCTGGGTTCTCCTAAGAGATACTTCAGTCCTCCTTCCTCCCATTGCTTGCCCTCAACTATACAAGTCTAAGCAATGGGTAGGGAGGAAGGAACTCCTTCAAGAGCAGAGAACAGATAGCCTTAAAAAAAACACTTAGAAATATTTCTAACAAGTTGGAAAGAAGAAACAGAGGAAATCTGAAACATTCATACATTATTTTACTTTATCTAATTTGTAATGAAGAGAGAAATAATTTGGAAATTCTTTATTCTTTTATTAGTAAATAGACTGATTATAGCTTAATACTTATAGTATGAACTCAGGAGAACTTAAGTTAGAATCTGCTTCTTCTAGTAAGGATCTCTCTCTCTGTCTCTCTTTCATTATGTGTAGATGTCTGTGTGTGCGTATGTATGTGTGCATGCATATGTGCCTTTGTGTGGGTGTCTGTGTGTATGTGTGTGTGCATGTATATGTGCCTTTGTTTATATGTATGTGTGCATGCATATGTGCCTTTGTGTGTGTAAGAGTCCAGGTATGTGCATGTCCCAGTACTGATGTGAAAATTATAGGACAACCACAGGTGTTGGTTCTTGCTTTCTGACTTGTTTGAGATCTCTTTGTGGTCTGTCTCTGCATACTCCAGGCTAGCTGGCCCATAGAATTCTGGGGATTTTCCTATCTCCAACTCCTATCTTCCAGTGCTAGGTTTACAAGTACATGCTTTTTGGCATGGCTTTTTGGGCTCCAGGGACATAACTCAGATCTCTGTGCTTGCATCCCAATTGCTTTTCCCACTGAGCCGACTTCCTAGCCCCACTCTAAGAATTTTCATTAGCGAAATGCCAAGTAATGATAGTATGTGCCAAATACTGTTGCTTAGAGTATTGGATTGATTCTGGCTTCTAGTATTTTATAAATGTTAGTTCCAATTATCACCATTATTATTATTATTTCAATAACTTAGTGGGAAAAATATAGGGGAAGATAACTCATTTTGAGGTGTGTGTGTGTGTGTGTGTGTGAGAGAGAGAGAGAGAGAGAGAGAGAGAGAGAGAGAGAGAGAGAGAGAGAGAGAGAGAGAGAGAGATATTTAAAATAAAGAAAATAAGATAACAATGAAGGTTAAATATCATGGGGGAGGAGATCCTCTTCTGTCACAGACCTAGGGAGGGGAATAGGGTGAAAGAGGGAGGGAGGGAGGAATGGGAGGATACAAGGGAGGGGATAACAATTCAGATGTAATCTAAGTAAATTAATAAAAAAATGTTAAAATTCTGGAGAAAATGAATAAATTTCTCATAAAAAGGAACTGACTATATTAACTTACTTAGCTGACTCAATTAACATCTCTAGAGTAGAACTTTGAATGGTTTCCTATTAACTGGCATAGTTGAGTTGGAATTGAAAATCCAGAGTGGAAGGAAGGAAATAGATATTGAGACTGTGCAGATTTTTAAATATTTTATTATGTTTCTTTTTAAACATATATATTTATATTATTACACATGGATAGAATAAACTACATACAGCAGGAAGAACCACAAGACAATCAGGAATTATATAAATTAAGAGGCCTAATTTACTTACAACTGATGACCATTTCAAAATTATGCAACAAAATTATAAGTCTCTTTACTGGAAAATGCTTTAAAAATATGTAATTGAGATAGACAAGAATGTGTCACCACAGGACCTTCAATGCCACACTAAGGCACATACTATTTGACCTTCTAGTAAGGTATTGTGACTGGGTGCTAAGTGCTATGCCTTTTCTTCAGTAGACATCTGCATGCAGCATTGTATACAGTTTCTGTGCAATAGCTCAAACAATGCCTAGGGAATGGCTATCATTGTATTCACATATGTGAGTCTGGAATTGAGTGGTGTGGTACCCAGTCAAGGAAGAAGTGGTACTTGGATGCTGAATACCTGAGATGCTCATCATCATAAGAAATCAGAACGGATACAATATCACTTCACCCAATAACCTTCAAGAAAACTAGGAACTGTTTTATTTATGCTCATTAAAATATTACATACAGATTAAGGTAACAGGTATATTCAGAATTAACACATATACACTTTAAAAGTGAAACATTTTCCAAGAAACTTCTACTATTACTGGGTCACTTTAAATTATGACTCAAATTCTTTCTTCTTCTACTTAGTAGTTAATGGGGAGGGGCTCTATAAATAAAGTGGCATTTGAGCTGGTGTTTAGGGAAGAAGTTTGTGAATAGAAGATTCTGAGACATTCATGCAGGTCCTGATTTGAATAAGTTTTAAGTCAACATTAAAGTCTTAGGGACCAGTACTCCTGGCAGAGATGTGGGTGTCTATTAATTCTTGAAGATGATAACTCACCCTAGATATCTGATTAGCTTCTTTTCTTTAGTCTTTATTAACATCAAGAAGGAAGGAACAATATGTGTTTTGACAAAAATCTAAATATATGACATGTATTTGCTTTGGGGAAAGTAGAATGGGGTGAGTATGACACAGTCAGAGGTTTAGAGACAATACAGACACAACCTCAGCAAGTGAGGGAAGACATCACAGCTGATTGACATGACCTCATTCCCATCCAGCCCTGAGAGAAAGATTTGCTCTGAGCTGTGAGTTCACGCTTCTAGTGACCATTTCCCTGTGTCTCTCCAAACACTGGCTAGCAAACTAAAGTGCCCTTAAATTTAATATAAGAACACTCAATCATAAATCTAGAATCTGATATACTCTAAGACATAGCACAGGATTTTGATGGTGACTATATATTATATGACAAAGTTTTGGTAAAGGGTAGCAGAATTTAAACAAAGAATTCTAAGAGATGTGTTTTGATTTTCTGGATAATGCATCTAAGATGTTGAATGAGGAAGACTTAAGCCAGGGACAGGGGAGAGAGGCCAACATAGCCTATTTTCATCTTATTATGGAGGGTTATCTACATTTTCATACTTTATGGCATATGATGGCAAGATAATAGGTGATTATTTTGTGAAAAAGTTGATGAACACTTTTACTGTTCATATATGCATATGTATGAAACAAGCATAAGCAAGTGTTTTGATGGTTGGTTATTCTGGACTGGAAATGGCCTAGATAGAGTATCTCTACTTACTCTACAAAGCATGATCCTTGTAGCGAACATTGTACTAGGCTGAGAAATTAAAATAGAGCATATTTCATAAGACAGCTGACAGTTGACAGTGGAAATACCGTGGGTATGTGTACATTGTTAAATAAAAGAAAACAGTGTTGGCTAGTGAAATGAGTGCCACAGTGACGGTAACTGGCTGAAATTGGTGTTATAAAGATCAACTCTAAGCTTCATCGTTTTGCACATTTTGGAACTGAGAACAAAACATTACAGTAGTAGGGTTTATTTACTTTCTTTAAAAAATTTTATTTACTATTTGTATTTATGTATGTATATGCACACATGGATAATACTGTGTTGTAGAGTCATTTAGAAGAGACTTGATACCCTATGAGCATATACAGGGGGAGGTAATCCCCCTCAGGAACAGTCATAGGGGAGGGGAATAAGGGGAAAACGGGAGGGAGGAAAGAATGGGAGGATACAAGAGATGGGATAACCATTGAAATGTGACAAGAATAAATTAATAAAAATAGGAAAAAATAGTATTAAATAAAAATAAAAATAAAAAAATAGAATATCTGAGCTCCATGTGGTTCCAAAGATACTCTGTTAACTGCAAAATCTAATCCCTATATCCTTGCCACATCAGGCTGGGAGTCTCTGGATACCTTTTCTCTCATGACGGCATGGCAACCTCCTGGCTAGGAGGTGTGTCAGTGCTAGAAATGTCTACCCAAGGCTGTCACACTTTCAATGAACAGGCTGAATCACAAAGTGCCTGAATGTGGGTCAGACTCTCTTAACTATGGAAACATCCCTTTCCAGTAAATCTGTTGACATTCTCCTTATGCAGTCTAAGAATTTTTCATACATTATTTATTTTTAATTAAATAATTACTTTATGTGTGTGTGAGTGTGTTGCCTGATGCATGTCTGTATGCTATGTGCATTCCCGGTAACAGAAGGCATTGGCTCCCCTAGAACTGGAGTTACAGCTTGTTATGAGGTGCCATATGGGTGCTGGGAATAGAACCTGGGTCCTTAGGAACAGCATCAATGCTCTTCTCTTCTGAGACATCTTTTCTGCCTCAGTAAATTCTTTTATACATTGGGAACATACCGTTTTTAACATTTTGACCATTGCAGCTTTTCAATTCTATTTTACTTTTATTTGTCAATCTGTGTCGATCAGGGACTCAGATTATCTACTGGGAGAACAGACTATGTAAGTCTGTATCTGCAAGGCACGAATCTCAGCCTTTTAAATATTACTCATTTCACTTCTGTAGACAAAAGAAAATTCTTTTATTTACAGCATGGTAAGAATTTGGGGAGAAAATGTGTCAATCAAGGGCCAGTAGGATGGCTCAGTAGGTGAAGCAGTTGCCACCAAGCCCTTGGCCTGTGTCCAATCCCCTGGACCCACATGGTGGAAGGAGATGGCTTACTTTTGAAAGTTGTGCTCTGAGCTCTACAAGGGCACCCTGGCAAATGTACACACACACACACACACACACACACACACACGCACACACACACTGAATTTTAAGATGGTAAATTCCATTATTTCATTGCCTCTGTGTAAAAGACATGCCTTCTAATAGATTCGCCTTTCTTAGAGATTGACTTTTCTTAATGACAGCCTGTACTTTCTTTTCTATCTCACTATCAGGTTTGATATCAAGATTTTGCTAGACACGTAAATGTCTTTGTGGCTATCTGGTTTTATCTTTCTATTCTTGGATGACTTTGCCTAAACTTTTGTTAATTGTTGCAAGAAAGTTTGGCTCTAGGGCTTCTACTGTGAAAAAATATTTTTGTGTGTGTGAATAGTGAGATGTCATGGTTTTGATTAAAAGATAAAAGAAGATGAAACAACACAGAGAGCTTGGTGTGGTAGAGATGATGCCAGACCATAAAGGATGCCCTGAAGTTTAAATGAAGGAACAGTGTGACAGTCCCGAATGTGGATGTTTGAAAAAGGAATTTAAGTACCTAAACCAAACAAAGAGCAGTTAACTTTTCTAACAGTCTCTATAGGGCTGAATGGCACCTTCTGTGGACTTCCCTCTTTCCCCCAGTTATTTCTGGAATCGCAAAGGAAAAGGAACAACAGTACCAAGAGGAGTGCTGTCACCTCCCTCACAGATCCTGCCTGTGTTCCTGGAGTCGCAGACCCTAGCAAACAGTCAGACCTCTTGTTGAAAAAACCAGAATCTTGTTTGTCACCGTGAAGTACCACGCTTCAGGGTGAATTTTGATCATCACTCTCTGTACCAAGCTCCAACCCATAGATCCTGCATCGTTTCAAATGACATGAAAAGTTGGTTCTAGCGAGGATGAAGTCAGAGAGGGAATCTCAGAGCTGGGTCTCTCTCCACTATTGATGCTCTGATGCTGGACACACCTGGCCCCTGTCAGCCCGGCTGTCCTTGTGTGGCTAACATGACACGGGAGCTGCTCTCCAAAATTGTATGCAGACCTAAGGCTGCATGATTTCAGTGACTACTTCCAGGTTATGATGTGACACCGCTTTGGCAGATTGAGCTGACTCAAGCATTTTCTTTTGCTCACATGAAGTTAACTTTTGAGCTGTTTGCCTTCACGGCTGCATGGTTTCACCTTAGGGGTGCTTTGTTGCAGGGGTTAATTCTACGATCCTTACACAGGCTGTGGCATGAGGTTAGCTGAAGCAGCAAGTAGCTTAGTTGTTTTTATTAACAAAAAATTTCTCATTTCCTCCTCTTTCTTAAAATACCACTCCAGTTTTCTTTTTCTGACTGGCTAAACAAACAAACAAACACCAAACAACTGAGAGAGATATGGGGGGAGGGACAGAGAGAGAGAGAGAGAGAGAGAGAGAGAGAGGGAGAGAGGGAGAGAGAGAGAGAGAGAGAGAGAGAGAGAGAGAGAGAGAGAGAGAGAGGGAGAGAGGGAGAGAGGGAGAGAGGAAGAGAGAGCTTTCAGCAAGGAAAACCCCACCAGGATGCTAATGCTTCAGGACAAACTGGTTTTTCATGACCTTCAAGAAGTACCTTCATTATGATGGCCTAATTTTTTAATCTATTTATAGTAAGAGCATGAATGCCATTTATTTCCATTATTTTTTGTGATGCTGGAAATTGAATCTGCGTCTTAAGTCTGGCAAGCCAAGCTCCATTTCTGAGGTTCACACCTAGGCCTAAGAATATGGAGGTAATGATCTACAAACCCATCTATGATGCACTGATTTCTAACAAAGAGTAAAATATTTATAATTCTCAAGGAATCAAACTTTTGGGTTTATATGACATTCACAATGGACCACAGTAACTCGGTGTCTAAGAAGTCTCTGACATACACCACCCCGGGCAGAGAAGGCACAGCTTTCTAGAATTACAACATACAGGTATTATCTTCCTAGTCTTTCTATAGATTATTCCCAATAATCCATAATTATTATGTTTCCTCATCTATTGACTTTAATTCCACAGCATGTAATAATTTAATAATATATTTAAATTTTCTTCTTAAGATTTATTTGGATTTTTTTAAAGTTAAAATACAAGGTCCTAATTTTCACCCTTCTGTTTAAGTAAAGAAGACTGTAAATGATAGAAGAAAGAGTATGAGAGTTTTACATAATTTCAGAACACAGGGAGGAAGTCTATTTGGACTTTGTGTGTGTATGTGCGTGCATGCGTGTGTGTGTGTGTGTGTGTGTGTGTTGTGGGTGGAGAGGCATGTTCACTAGCGAGACTATAATTGGGATTGACTTAGAATCTTTGAGCTTGTCTTATGGAAGGGCATAAGAGCGGCCAATATCCCAGGTTGACACTAAGAGTGAGCAAGCTGTCCTCTCAGGCCAGTGGCTGTTCCTGGACACTTCTGTGACTACTCCAGTGGTTAGATGTTTTGACTTTCTTTCTCAGCTACAAAAGGACTTGTTAATGGAATTTTTTTTCATTTTTAAAATTATGTTTCTCTTTTAACATATACATTTATACTATTACACATGAATAAAATAAACTACATACAGCAGGAAGAACCATGTATCTCGCTACTCTAAACATTGAGTCACAAAACAAACAAGCAAACAAACAAACAACAACCCCCAAAACTCTAAAACACAGCAATTGCAAGGATAGCCATTTTCAGGTATTTTTAATAAATCATTATTGTGGATGATTCTGAAAGTTTTAGTCAGGTGATGATTTCAAACAAATATGTGCTTTCGAGGTAGAAGAGATGACTGAAGCCAGTATAAGCATTTGCTATGGAGCCAAACAATCTGAATTCACTCCCTAGATCCTGTTTAGTAGAAGGAAATAACTGATTCTTGTAAGCTGTCTTCTGACTTCCCCATGTACATCATAGCAAATGCTTGCATCCCGACACACATCAATAAATCGACACATAAATATATAATAAAACTTTAAACATGGGTTTATAATTCCTTGAGAATGTCTTCTTAATTGGAAAGCGCCATTGTTAGACATGAGAGCCTTCTAGAGGAGACTCCACCATTGCCATTTCACCAAGCCAACATTGTTTCTGACTATATTCTACATATATGCACCCTTATTCATCCTTATACCCACAGAGACTGCATCTCTCACCATCATCAAAGAAGACTCTTTTTTTTTTTCAACAAGCAGAGGCTACTACAAAATCCACAACTGGTCAAAAGGCAGGGAATAAATACTTAAATGATATGAAGTGCCCAGCCCCAGCTGAGGCATCAAGAAAGCAATTCCCATGCCTAAGGCCCAGGAAACATTATAGAAGAGGGGGCAGAAAGATTGTAGGAGCCAGGGGACCAGGAAGACTGATGGGAGATAATGTTTCCAGACATGACAGGCAAATTGTGCACATGAACTTTCAACAATGTTGCTGCTGCACAGGGTCACACCAGTTGACATGCCAATGGATGTGAAGGAAAATATAACAAGGCCCTATCCCTAAAAGAAGAGCTACAGGCAGTCAAAGGCTACTGAGGGAAAGCATATCAATTTTCTCCCAATTTTAAGTGGGCAGCCCTAAACACATGTACATACGGACAACACTAACTGGGTTCTAATAGCTTGTATATGTGTATAACTGTAACAATTATAGAAGGAGAGGCCATGAAATTAAGAGAATAAGACATGAGAGGAGTTAGAGAGAGAGAAAAAAGTGGAAATGATATAGCTATAATGCACTTATATATGAAGTTCTCACAAATTAAAAGACTGGAAAAATACCTATTTGAGAGTAACATTATTTCTTTAAAGCTGAAAAGATATTAATATTTTCAAAACCTTAACAAACTTGAGGCCAAGTTGAGTTCAGGTTTTATGCATGTGTGCGCACATTTACACATGAGGGTAGTGTGCATAGCAATCTAGTCACTAATTTACTCCTCATTCGTGAGTAACACTTTGGGAATTATAGTGTGCGTACTTCCAAATCCTGTTTAGACACAGAAGGAGTGCTAGGCACCCGTGTGACAGTCATATAAACAGAACCAGCAATGTGAAGATTTGAGAGGGAAGTCATCAGCCACATTGGGGGATACATTCTGAGGAATTCACAGGGAACTAGTAACACCTGTTGGTTGTTAGTGAGAAAGAACAGAGACGCTGTTCCCTGATGTAAGACAAGAATAACAAAAGCAGGGGTATCTTCTATTTCAGGCTAGTGAAATCATTCTAGCGAGAACAAGGGCTTTAGCTTAAGGAAAAGGAGCTGTGGATCCACATTTTCAGGTGACCTTACCTGTCAGAACAACAAGTTCTACACGGGAGTCAATGACGTTCGAAAATAAGGGAGAAATGCTAAAAGTGACATTTACTCAATAGGTTGTGCAGGATGGGTGGCTTTTGCTTCCTCTTCCAAATTAGTTTCATAAAAGTTATATGTGAACATAGTTTTATACTGTCAAATAATTTATAAGCCTTTGCAAACTAATTCTTCAGGCCTCGTCCTTCTGCTTGGTAGAAGACAACGTGTTCACACTTGTAACTTCAGGTTCTTATTGTGCTTAACTCTAAGTCACACTATTGCGTTGATAAATTCTGATTTTTCAGACACTTCCATCATTCCAGGGCAGCTATTTGAGGCTTTTGATTCTCACTAAGCTGTGATGTTCTGAATTTTCTGAAGTGAGACTTGTGGCTCCACTTTCATGTACAGTGCTGGACAGCAGGCACCACTGATGCTGCCTTCCACGAGGGAAGCACGGGAGAATTACATAGTGGGAAACTTTTCAGTCTTTTCCTTCTTTTTTGATTTCATTGCTATTTGGAAGATTTCTCAAATTTTCTTAGTTTCCACAGCAGTTTTACATACTCCTTTCTCTCTGCTTTCTAGGAGACGCCTGTAGCTTTTTACCTTTAGCCTCCTGATGATGGTTTCACCTCCGATTTTTGCTTGAGCTTTTTAATTCCCAAAATATTTTATTTTTTATTCAATTTCATGTTTAGATCACACTATTTTCTACTATTTATAGTGATTATATATATTTACCTATCCCAAGATCTTAATAATAATTTTTGAAGGTGTGTTTTCCATTCAAAGTTTTGTCCCACGTGGCCTTTTGATTTCCTGGTAGAGTCTTTCCCTAAATATTTTAACAGTTCAATTAGATTGAAGAAGGAGAAATACAGACTGTCAATGAGTAGTCTGAGCTCATGGTCAGGGCTTGCCTGTTGGGGCTTTCTTTAAGATTATTGGCTCAGACACTTTGGTAGCTAATATTTGAGGCCTATTTTGTCCAGTCTTCCATCAGCTGCATGAGAGACGATTCGCTCTCATGTTTCCTGTGGCAACTCTAGCTGACAACAGTCTTAGAGCCAACAAGTTCGAGAACTCAGAAATCAGGATATGCAATATCTTTTTTTTTTTTATATCTTTTTTTTTATTGATTTGTTCATATTACATCTTTTTTTTTCTATGCTAATTTTTTTTAATTAATTTATTCATATTACATCTTGATTGTTAGCCCTTCCCCTGTTTCCTCCCATTCCTCCCTCCCTCCCATTTCCCCCCTTCTCCCCTCCCCTATGTCTGTGATTGAGGGAGACTTCTTCCCCCTATGTATGCTCTAAGATTATTGAGTCTCTTCTTGGTAACTTGCTATCCTTCTTCTGAGTGCCACCAGGCCTCCCCATCCAGGGGACATGGTCAGAAAAGGGGCACCAGAGTTCACGTGAGAATCAGATCTCACTCTCCACTCAACAGTGGAGAATATCGTGTTCGTCGGCTAGGTCTTGGTAGGGGTTCGAAGTTTACTGCCTATTTCTCCTTGGCTGGTGCCTTAGTTTGAGGAGGACCCCAGGACCCAGATCTGCCTGTCATAAAGTTCTTCTTGTAGGTTTCCAGGACCCTGTGGGTCCTGTTATTTCCCCATTCTTCCATGCTACTCTCGCCTAAAGTCTCAATAGGATGTCCTCTCCTCTGACCCACTTTCTTGGTAAGTAAGGTTTTTCATGGGACGTATCCCTTGGACTAGTGTTTTGATATAAGTGAGTATATACCGTTTGTCTCTTTTTGCTTCTGGGTGAACTCACTCATTATGATAATTTCTAGGTCAATCCATTTGTCCACAAAAACCTTTGAAGAAAGAGATTGAAAATGACATCAGAAGATGGAGGGATTTACCTTGTTCATGGATCGGGAGAATTAACATAGTAAAAATGGCCATCTTACCAAAAGCAATTTACAAATTCAATGCAATCCCTATCAAAATACCTACAAAATATTTTGAAGATATTGAAAGATTAATTCTCAAATTCATATGGAGAAATAAAAAACCCAGAATAGCAAAAACAATCCTATACAATAAAAGATCCTCCGGAGGAATCTCCATACCTGATCTCAAGCTGTACTACAGAGCAACAGTAATTAAAACAGCATGGTACTGGCAAAGTAATAGGCTGGTGGATCAATGGAATCGAATTGAAGACCCGGAGATGAACCCACACACATTTGCTCACTTGATTTTTGACAAAGAAGCCAAATCTATTCAATGGAAAAATGATAGCATCTTCAACAAATGGTGCTGGTCTAACTGGATGTCTACATGTAGAAAAATGCAATTAGACCCTTATTTGTCACCATGCACAAAACTCAAGTCCAAGTGGATTAAAGACCTCAACTTAAAACCAGAGACATTAATTCAGGATATGCAATATCTTAATCGTCTCAGTTTCAACATGGTATACCAGACATCCTCAGTCAATGATAACTTGGTAATTATGTCCAATTAAACTTTTAGCTTTTCCCCAGTATTGCAATTGCCCAGCTGCAGAAGTGGTGGAGGAGAGGTGCGTGTTGTATTTTTTTTCTTCATCACATTTTAAACCCCTCTTTCCATCTTGATGCTGCCACTAGCTCTCGCCCTCTTCCAGAGGAACATGGCGCTGTAGAATTCAGAATGTTTTGGCTCTCCGTTGTGAGATAGGCTGGTTTTTTAGGTTTCCCTAATTCTGCAAGAGAAATCAGCTGTTAATTTTCATGCCACTTGCCACTCTCTCTTTTCTTTTAGTTTTTAACACTTAGTTGTTTTGCTATTGAACCCAACATCTTTCCTTGAGATTTATGTTTTTTTTTTTAAGATTTATTTATTTTTATTTTACGTGTATGGGTCTTTTGCCCATGTGTATGGCTGTGCATCATGTGTGTGCGCCAGAAGCCAGAAGAGGGTACCAGATCCTTTGGAACTGGAGTTACAGATAGTTGTGAGCTGCTGTGTGGGTTGTGGGGAACTGAACCTGGGCCCTCTGCAAGAGCAACAAGTGTTCACTCTCCCTGTGAATTCTCTCCAATCCTGGATTTATGTGCTAAAGATACTTTTACTGTAATATTCATGAGGTTTAGAAAGGTAAAACAATTCTAACGAATTCTAAATTTTCTGTTTTAGCAAAATTATGAGATGTTGTCCTACTGGTATGAAAGCAGTGGAGACAAAGCAGCCGTGTAGGAGGTGATGATAGGAATCGTCATGAAGTAAAGGGGATTTGGATCAGAAGTAATAATAATCGATGTTTTCAAAGCAATGTTCAATAGGAACTATGGATTAATTTGGGTGGGAAGAAGGATGAAGAAGGGCTATGTCAGGCTCCTTTCCACTACTGAAAATCATTAGAATAAGATTAAAATTCAGATTTAATAATAGATAAGTCCCCAAACCATGAGTTTGTGTCCTTTCTCAAAGGTCGCGTTCAACTGGCATTCAGTGGCAACATTTAAACCCTATTGTTGCTAAGGTAAGCAAAAGTGAATTATATGGGCAATTAGTTACTAAATGTACTTAAGTTATTAAGTTATTAGGCATTATTATATTTACTATATTATATTTTAAAATAAAATATATTATATAGTTGTTAAATTATTGGAAGTGCTAAAGAGGCGATGGTATGCTGGGTCCAAGAATAACTTACAGAATGGGACTAATGATATGGCATGTCAGGAGAGCCTCCAGCTCTGCACCAACCATTGATGAGGAAAATTGAGGAGTAAGAATGGGAATTTGAGTTTAGGAGCCCATAGTGATAGCTGTGGTCCAGTGATAGGTTGGCACCACACGTGTGTCATAAAACTCACAAGATATCAGGGACCAGACCATTTCTATAGGTGGAGCTTGTAGCTGGGCCTTTTGGCTACTTTATTTGGGTTCTTATACCTACCACCCTTTTCCAAACCATTCACTCCCAAAACCCCAACACTAGGTTGGAGAGAAAGAGGGTTAGAGGGAAAAGGGGTTGTAGACCTCTTTAGACTACTTTCTACTGTTTAGGGGCATTGAGTTCCTTGGGGGCATGTCCAATCTTTGTCATCAGAATACAAACAACCAGCAGTATAGCAACCAGCAATCCCATAATAGCAAAAGCAGCAGCAGGAACCAGCAACAGCAGGGGGTGCAGTAGAGGGAGCAGCAGGGGGAACAGCAGCCACCACAAGCCCTCTCAGGCTCCCACATTTATTCCCTCTCAATAGTCCCCAGAATTTCAAATGTAAGCTATCTTCAGCTGGCAAAATCACACCCCTGACAGAGCACGAGACTGTCCTAGTTAGCGGCTGTGGACAATCTGAAGTAGCCCCATATCACACACCTGGGATTAAAACAAAAACAAAAATAACATTTTATGTTTTTAAGGAAATCAATACTCGCACGACTAAAGCTAGCATTTCATAAGCTTGTTTCAGAGAAGCAACAATTAAAATAGAGCAGATGGTCCTGTCTAACCTCCCATCTTTCCTGAGAGGATAGAGCACTAATGGAACTTAATTTCTCATCCATAAGCTTGATGCAGTGGAGTTAAGAATTCGTGGGTCTTGGCTTTTCAGTTTCATGTGTAGAGGGAGTTGTACTACAAAGATGATGGAAAAGATGCTGAGCAAGAATTCACACCAAATAAAATCGTCTCCTTTTGTAACTTAGTACACCAGTGGAGAGAATCAACAATGTTAGGAAACAATAAAAATATAACACAGATTACATTTATCTACTGCACAAAGAAGCACACCAGCTAGGGAGCGAGATCAGGGCTAAAAGTTCTTGCTCTGCAAGTGTGAGAGACTGAGTGTGAATCCTTAACGCTCATGTAAAAAGTTGAGTATAGTGACATGCATCTGTAAGCCCAGCCCAGTCCTAGGGTAGAAGAAAGAGACAGGAAGATAATTTGAGCTTGCTAGCCGTCATCAAGTGATACTCTGCCTCAAAGAAATAAGGTAGAGAGTGCTAGAGCAGACCTCTGCAAGCATTGATATGGGAATGCACACAGAGACACACGCATAAGGGTGCATCTCTCTGTCTCCGTGTCTGTGTCTGTCTGTCTGTCTCTCTCTGTCTCTCTGTCTCTGTCTCTGTCTCTGTCTCTGTCTCTGTCTCTCTCTCTCTCTCTCACACACACACACAGTGAAAATTACATCAGATTTATGACTGAACTGTGAATACCAAAAATGAAAAACACACTGAGCTTATTTTTTCTCTTTGTTTAGAGCGTAGACACTAAGAATAGACTCTTGCTGAGGACAGAAACGTAAAATAAAACTTTCCCTTTATTTATATTCTGTAGATGGTGATGCTTAAGTTGCTGGTAAGTGAAGGGTTAATGGCTGGAAAGCCTCAGGTGGGCAGTGGCTTAGAATTAGGCACAGACAATGCTGTGGGCTGTTCGATGAAGGGAGCTTCTGGTGGAACACCAGTTTAGCCATCTCCTTGCTGTCGCCACTGTGTGTCTGCAGGTGGAAACTTCCAGCCCCTAAGCTCTCCCTTTTCAGTTGTATGTGCCTTCACCCCAACCCCTGTGCCATGTATCCAGAGTCTCCACTTCTGCAGAGACACTGACACCAGTCCTCATCGTTCCAATTAAAGGAACAGCTCTGCTTCTGGAAGTGCCTGTCTTCTTTCTCTTATTTCCATACCACTTTATTGAAGAGGTGATATTTGGTCTGAGTATTGGAGGGCAAGAGTCACCTAGTTAGGTCGAAGATCAGAAAGGGCATCTGGGCAAAGCACTCTCCTAACTCCTGCCAAGAGGGCCTGTGTCTTTGCTTTCCACTGTCTATACTGTCATGATGGCCATCACATGGTGACACTGAGATGTCAAGAGATGATAACCAGAGATGGGATAACACAATACTACACATTCCCTTCTGGGGTCAAAAGATGTTGCTAGCAGTATATGAAATGCTTCTTCTCTCTAAATCACACTGCTCTTAGGGCAGTAGAACATGCTGTGCCATCCTGTGAAATCTCTCAAATGTTTTTGTTTAGAGATTTTGAATAAGAGTAAAGCCCTCCACGTAGCTTGTAGCTTTCTAGTCAAGCTTTTACAAAGGGCGATTACAAAGCTTTACAAAAGTTCCTCACCCCTTAACAATTTTTTTTTGAGACAAGATTTCTCTGTGTGATTGAGCCTTGGTTTTCATGGACTCCCTTTCCAGACCAGGTTGGCTCAGAGACCCACCTGCCTCTGTCTCCAAAGTGCTAGAATTAAAAGCATGTACCATCACGCCTGGCACAAAAGTCCATTTTACCAAACTAAAAAAAAAATGATACATAAAGCACTATTTTTGATGAACTAAGAATAAAGAAATCCAAAATATGTAGAATATATATTTAAACTATAGATGGACCCAACAGCAAAGCCCCAACACTTTGCTTGGGGCTTTATAGAATCCATGTTTAAAAGTGAGATTTTTCACTAATCAATGGATTTTACTGTAGCCAAAACAAATAGAAGTTACTCTCTGTCTTCAGTGATCACACCTTGCAGGTTAAGAGGCTACATTCACAGTAGCTAGAGGGAGATGCACAGATATGTGTATTGACTACACCAAGGTTTGTGAAAAGCAAAGAAGACTATTTACAGCTTTCCTGCTTACATTTATGCTATCAACAGAAACATGCAAGCTTGCAAATCCCACGTCTAAATTTGATTCACAGTGATTCGTGTCTTTATATTTAATAGCATAGTAGTGCTATGTATGGGTTTAGTAGAAAAATCAAATGTTTCCATAGACTTCACTCTCACTAGCCCTCGAGCCAATGAGACTTGGAAGCAATAATGTCTCAATGCCTTGGCAACTGTTTTCAAAGCATTGGCTGAGACACTGTGATCTTGCCTTGAAGACACACAAAAGTTGGTAAAAAACAATTACTATAAATTATTGGGGAATCCTCATAAGAAATTTGGCTTATCAGGATGTTCGGAACAAAATGGAAGGCAAAACAAATTTCAATATTTTGGGGTACTGACATGGCTCCAAAGGAAAAGATAGACGACCAAGAGAAATCTTAATAAAAGATGGTAGCCCACCGTGATTTAGTCCTAAAGAAATAGGAAGAGAGGGAGGGAATTATTTCTATTTAGCAACAAGAATCTTTCTTAATCATAGTCTGATCTAATGAAGAACTAGTTGCTCACACCATCTGCCCTTTTTCTTAATGTCTGGACACCTCATATCCCCACTGTTGATGCTCATCCCCTCTGCCCCTTAAACTGTTCTCCTAGGACTCCTGGCTGTATCCCTGGACTTATCCCTGCTCCCATGAGTCAGTTTTCAGGTCTTCCTTCTCCGTTCTGGGTCTCAAATGCAGGACTACTTCACCAGTCCTGTCTGTCCTTTGACAGTGGCCTTCTAATCTCCCTAATTGCCTGTACTCTTCCCCAACTTCAACCTCAGCTCCCTTTGACTCATGGTCACACATTCTTAAGTTCCATCATTTTACTCCAGTCCCTGTTCCTAAAAGGCAAACCTTTTTGCAATGAGATAGTGGAATAAGCAACCTCATGGTTTCTTCCACCCTTCTGTTCAACCAAAGCTGCTCCTATTCAGTTCATCTACAACCTGTACTCACTGAATATATGGGACACTCTAGCCCCACTCCACTCTAGTGCCACCCCTATAGAAAAAGCGCCACCTTTAAAACATCACCCTTTTTCTTTTTCCCAGTGTGTCTTATGCAGTCCTGGCAACTATTTTATAATGGTATTATAATGCTATATTTTCCTGGAGTAGAACTAGCTGCTTGTTCATGTATCTCTGTTTTCCTTACTATATTATAAGCTTATTGAAGTTATATAGTTTTCATCCTGACCTTCCTGTCACCCAGGTGAGAGGAACAAGATTAGTGTTCTGTGTATAGTAATTCTAGAATATATTTATTACATTGCTAAACTATTTTATAAAATAATATGGTGCAAACTGAAGGATTCAAACTGAATATTCACATTTCCTCCAAAGAAGTCAATGGAAGGGCACTAGGTTTCGGAAGCTGTCGTACTTATTAGGTGCAAACTAGATGCCAGATACCAACCTATTAGATTGGTTCAACCGCTGGTTCATAGCTGGACACCGTGGTCTGCAGCATCTAGGCTCTGTATTAAGAGCTTGGGAGAGAAAGTCAAATATGACATGGCTCTACTAAAGAATGAGTATAGTTCTCAGGAAGGCACGGAATGGATTGCAGCTAATGCAATGTGAGAAGAACCAATGCCACGTGGGACCCAGAGGAGAAATGTAGTGTCAGTAGTAATTTCTTAGCACAGATAGACAAGGGACAGCATCAAGAGAGGACACTTACGTCTGGATTTTAGAATGGGGTGAAAAATGGCTTGATGACAAGGTGTGAGGAGTGTGCTGGTGAAAGCTGTGGGGACAGGGTTGGAAGAAGCCGGGAAGAGAAACTCCAGCTGGACTCTACAGCCATGGAATTCCTGTTTTGTTTTGTTTTGTCTGAAAGATTGATTTTTTTTTCCAGGAGAAAATAGGATGACACTAAAAGCTGGGAAAGCTGGATGAAAATATTTACGGAGCGTGTTCCGGGACTCTCACCTTGATCATCTCCTCTCCCTTTCTCCTGGCACTTAATTCTGTTAACACGAGCCATCTTTTTTTTCCCTGTTGGGGAAAAAATCTAATAAGAACTGCCATAAATAAAGAAAGCATAAAATAAGGTAGGCTTCATAGTATGAGAGATTTGGGGATATTTAAAAAAATGGAGGCCAGCTAAATGCCTTAGTGAGGAAAGGCACTGGCTGGCCAGCCTGCTTTGAGTTTGGTCCCTGGGGCCTTCTTGCTGGAAGGAAAAGAATCCCCGACTTCCCTATGTGACCACGGAAGGCCTATGCGCACAAGACACAAAAGTGCTTCCTTTTCTTCTAGAGGACCCGAGGCTCATTCCATTTTTTTTCAAATGATGAGAAAATTCACCAGGAAGATATTTTGAGGGCAAGCAGGACAGCCAGTTCTATCAGTGTAAAGGCCCCAAGGCAGGATCGTGATATGGCTCGTTTAAAGGACAATGCAGAGAGAGGAGTGTTTCCATATCCTGCCTTCCCCTAACAGAATACCTGTAGAGAATGTAGCTGCGCGGAGTGCTTCTTAAATGGCTACATTCCAGAAGAACACACAAAAGGTGTTTGGCTTGACACTTTCCATTACACTACCTTCACCCGGAAGATGAACCTTTACATGGCTGAGATCATTCTACCAATACTGGAATAGACTCTGTGGATTAGTGTCCCTTAAGGATTCTGCACCAAGCCCCATCAACTGAATAATCTCTGTGGACAAATATACTTCCACGGGCTTTGACAAGAAACAACAGTGACACACGGTGGTGGCTGGTGGAGTGAATCAGTCGGTTGTGTTCTGTCTGCAGATAGCCCAAGAGGTACAGTAGACATTTCTCAGAGTTTCTTTCTTTGCAAAGTTGGTTGCCTTGTTAATTCAGGCAGGTATTAACTACCCAATATATTCAGCATGCCCTTCATTGTAAGCTGTCAGCCTGTGACACAACATCACATAATGTGACGTTACATGATACATAATGCCCAAGTTTTTTTTTTTTTTTTAAATCCAGAGACACTTCTTTCAGTGAAATAGTAGGTAGGTAATCTGAATATTTGGGGTAATTGGCTCTAGGAAAAGAGAGGCATCATTATCTCAGGCTCCCTAGTGAGCGTTAATTAGCCATATTGCTTCATTGTGTGACAAAGAGAGGCCCCTAGTAGTGCTAAATCTATAATGACACCCTGGCCTTAGGAGACCAGGTATTTTAAACTACCTTGACTGACTGACATGTATGCTTGGAAATGCCTCTCCATGAGGGGCAGGAGTTTGTTGCTGTGACGCAGAGAGGTTCCTTTCCTTATCTTAGCCCTCCCCGCAAGCAGTGCTGCACCTGGGGAGATGTCAGAATTCAGGGCAGCAGGGCTGTACTCCACCTGTGCCCTGAGAACACTCTGCCTGGGCTTTTGGGGCATCAGGTCCTGCAGACAGAGCTTCAATAGCCCTTAGCATCCGTGCATAGACCATGACAGCTCAGAAGGGCTGCCGAGCCTTGGAATCCTTTGCTTATTCACATAGCAGAAAGACTATTCGCTAGGTGGAAATTTTCCTAATGGTGGACCAGAAATAAACATGTTAGGCTTTACTTCCATAATCGTAAGGTAAGACACAAGCTGGCAGCAGCAGACAAGGCACCAGCACAGGGGTTTGGTTGGCCGCTTCACCCAAGATAAGATGCCATGACCTTCACATCGGACTGTGATGCTACTTCTGAAGGTGAGGAAATGCTCCATGGTTCTAATTTTAGCTCAACTGGGACTGTGGATTTCCATCCACCTTCATGTCCTTCCGCTAGTGTCCCTGGATATCAAACTTGAATCCTAGAGAGATAGACGGCCAAGGCCATAGGACAGTCTGGAGCTGAGGGCCAGAAGAAAATGCATGGATGGGCTTATATATGACAGCAAAGCCTCAGAAAGATACCAGGACCCAAGGGGAGTCACGATCTGTTCTTTCTAACAGGATGAGCTGAAACCATCACCTTTCCAGCTACCTCTTAGTGACTCAACTGATCTTAACTCTTAGTGAATCTTTCTCAGTGAACTCTGCATCTATGACCCATGGGTCCAAAGACTGAGTTAAGTATATAACTGAGACCAGCATGGCAGAAAGAAGGGAAGGTTTAAAAAAAAAGTTTTAAAAAAAGAAAAAAAACCTCAAAGGAAAGCAAATTACAGAATAAAGCCAAGACAGGAGAGTCAGAGTTGACTTCTGACTCTGAGTACGTTTTCTGGATATACCATTTAGCTGTTTTTAATTTTTTACAAACTTCTATTTGTTAGGAAAAAAAAAAGTGCTGGTCTTGATTTGCATTTGCACTTTCTCTAGCTTTAACCCCAAAGATGACTAGAAATAGATTCGCATTTAAGGTTAAGAAGAATTCTCCTGAGAAAATTTTTGTCTTGAGTGCTTTTAAATTGGGGGATTCTTAGAATTAGCAGCTCAAATTGGGGTGAAGAGTGGAAGCTGTGGGAGGGAAAGACAGATGAGAAAAGGGGCAGGCTCTGGGGTAGGTCATGGAACCCTGTGTTGTCAAAGCGGAAGCTGCTCTGCTAGAGCTCAGAAGGCTGTTGATCACGAGGCCAGTGAGCTTGCCTTCCATGATAGTCAGCAGTGGGTGGAGTCAGTCACAAGCATTGTGTCATTAGCTCGTCAGGAGAGCCACTCAGAGAAGAGATAGCCCTCTTATCTGTGGGAAGATTCACCTACGTTTAGTGGCTTCCCTACTCTCCTTCACAGTTGCTTCAGAAACTCCACTGCATTTGGCAGTTGAGCTGGTTGGACACTTGTGGTCACTGTGGCAGAAATCGTTGGCTCAGTTCCTGTGTCTTTTGGTTGCTCTTAAGAATGAGAACCACATGTGCACAGTCAATCACGTATAAGTATGAAATTCCCAAGGACAAGAAAAATTAAAAGATAATGAAAATCATGATTACGTTTTCCTCTGTCTCAAAGAGAATGAGGCACCTATGTTCCAATGCAAAGCTGTCAACTCTGCTGAACAGCAATGTGTGATCCCTATCCAACCAATCTGGTTCAAACTATGTTTGTATATATACTGGACAATACAGTTTTAGTGCCAACTCTTGGTGTGGTTACTACTGCTTCAAGATTTGATTTGGAGAGCCATCACCATAGGGTAGTTATCTGCAGCGTATGTCCCTCCCACCAGGGAAATGGAATAATTTTGAAATGTGGCTGTAGAACAGATATCACTTAAATTATAGGGATTTCTGACTTTATCCCTGGACATCTTGTAGGCAGGGTAAATTTTGGATCAAAGTTTTTGTGGGTAGTTTGCTGTAAACCTTATGGAAAAGTGGGAAAGAAGGATCGAAGGACCCAGAGTGTTCAGGAACTCGGCAAGAAGACCAACGGAGTCAATGAACCAGGGCCCAGGGGGCATACGAAGACTGGAGCACCAATCAAAGACCCTGCATGGATTAGAGCTAGGCCCTCCACACAGATGTAGCCTATGGGCAGCCCAGTCCTCATGAGGGTCCCCTAGTAAGGTAAGCAGGGGCCTGTCTCTGACATGGACTCTGTTGCCTGCTTTTTGATCACTTCCCTCTGGCCAGCTTGTCTTACCTGGCCTCAGTGGAAGTGGATGCTTTCGTCCTGATGTGAGTTGATGTGCCAGGGTGGGCTGGTGGTGGTGGTGGCTCCCCTTTACTGGGGAGTAGGATCTGGGGAAATAAAAGGAAAAGAGAGGGAGGGTGGGGCCTGTGGAAAGGAGGGAGGGGCCTACGATCAGGTTGTAAAGTGAATAAACTAAAAAAATTTATTTGAATTTTTAAAAAACCGTAGGGATTTAGGTTTTCTATAATGAAAGATTTTTTTTCTTAGTTCCTATGAATGTTAGATATTATCAGACTAAGGACCTGTATGAGAACCCTTCTTGATATGAGCATTTTAGACATCAAAGCATAGCCCAGCCCTCGCCTTGAACTGTTGGGAAAAGCAACACAGTGATCTTCAGGGAAAGGCCAGTTCCCCCGGAATGGTGCCTAGGAATTATTGGCCTTCTTTAGTTGTTTCAAAAGAGAATCGGAGAGAAGGGGGCAAAAACAAAGTCTCATTTGGCTGCCTGCTGCATATCCATCCTGGGGGAACACATGTTTACATTTTGCTGAATTACTCAGCTGCACAAAGGTTATTGAAGAGGTAAAGATGCATTAATATTGAGCTGTAGGCAACCACATGTTGCTAACGAGCCTATTGTGTCTTGGCTTGCGGAAAGGAATGTGAAACTGCCTTGTTCTATGTTATTTTTTCCTTCTGACAGTCCTGATGCACCGCCCCAGGCAACCTGAAAATAATAGCATAAGGTTAACTGACAATTGCAGGTATATTTACACTGATGTGCTAATATTAGCATGCTGCTTAATAATACAATTTGAGGTGATGCAGTATGCACACAAGTAACATTTCTTCATTAGAGATGAACAAGTGCTAAAAATAAAAGATTCTTCTTTGCCATGATTGATAGAAATATTTGTGGCCATCTTAATAATTTGACACCAAGAACTGATTTTTTTTCAACCCATTTTCTATTTGGATTGACAGAAGAATAGTCTGAGAAAGATATCACAGAACACACATACACTGTATGTTTGTATGCAACAATCTGTCGACACATGCACATCTGTGTATATACTTAATACCCATATGCACACAAATGCATGCACATATATGTATATATTTCTAATAATTATGCTACACCCACATACACACCTCTCTGTGTGGACCTACAACTATATACACATATACCTGCATGACCCTACACATATATACATACAATATATATGTGTTCCTTTCCCATGTGCACACACATATATGTGTGTCCCACACCCATATGTATACACTTACCTGGGTGTACCCCATTCCTGTGCATACATCTATGCATATTTTCTACACCCATGTGTATACACTCACCCTTTTCTGCATGCCCCACACTCATATGTACAAAGTCATTGTTGAGTATGTACTCATGTGTACACATCCCAAACATTTTATGCCTGGTGATTAGAAACCTTTCAATCTAGAAACCTGGTCAGAAACCTTTGTCTGTGTGTCACTGTACCAACTATTAACATCATTTCTGGCTACTTGAACTGGCATTTGGCTTGGCCTCTGGAGTTTAGTTGCTTGTAAGCATCATTCTTTTTGTTCAAAATTTGATACAGTAGGTTTCCTTAATTCTCTACCCACTTTTTTTTTTTTTTTTTGGCTTTACATACAGACTCTCCTTTTCTCTTGAAGTTAGCCAATGGGACTTTGCAGTGTACATTTTCCCCAGCCACCTTTGCTCACCAGCTTCCAGGTTTATTGTTCAAGAAAGTTCTCTAGCACACTAAGTGGTCCCCATCTCTCATCCCTGCACCCTTTGGTGGGAGAAGGACATGAGTTTCCTGTTATTTGCAGTCCATGGTCTTCTCCACCCACTGCTGGTTTTGTTTGTTTGTTTGGTTTGGTGTTTTTGTTTTTCCTAATCCTCCTGCTAGCCTTGTAAATCATTCTTTATTGAATGATTTTTAGTTACCTATGTATGTTTGAATTTGGTTTCTTGAGTTGATGCTGCTGCTGTGCTCAAGCACTGTGGTGGTCTTCAGTTATTAAAGTGAATAAAGCTCAGTCCTTTTCCCAGAGAGTCAAACCCAGGGAGCACATCATGCACGGATCCAAGGAGAAATTTGACAAAGGGTATCTACTTCAAATTGAGAGTGAAACAAAGAAGGCCTTCTGGAAATCGTGGTTCTTGATGTAACTTTCTATTATTGAAAAATACAGATAGGAAATAGAAAAAACATAAGAATCCACAAATAACCTTTCAACAGATATTTCACAAGTTCAAAGTCAATTCCCCCTCAATAAGTTCCACATCTCTCTCCTTGGATTGATTAGAAATTATGTCTAGATGATATAATTTCACTAATATTAAGAACATCAACAGCTGGGCGAGGTGGCACACACCTTTAATCCCAGTACGAGGCAGGCAGATCTTTGTGAGTTCGAGGCCAGCCTGGTCTAAAGATCAAGTTCCAGGACAGCTAAGACTACACAGAGAAACCCTATCTTGAAAACAAAAACAAAACACAAAAGAGTATGCATCATAAAGAACATCAGCACAAACTCACCACCCTCCCAGGCAGCAATGAGTGATCTTTAATGTGATGTGCAAAATTATACATTAACACAATACACACTCCATTTCCAGCCTCTTTGTGCTTCTACCAAGTACAACCCGTATGTTTGATATGTAGATAATTTTTCTACTCTATCGGGTTTTTTCCCTTGTACATAATTCCTTTAAAACACTTTCATTTTGGGGAGAAACATCTATTTAAAACCATAGAATTTCCTTCACTGTAGATTATTTTGATTAAAATTTTGTTTTTCTCTATTTTCTGTAACTTGATGGTTAGGACTAGAGTCTAATGTGGCTCAGTTCACTTTTGGTTTTGGTGGAGGCCAGGATTGCTTTAGAGGTTGTTGGTATGCACGTCTGTCAGAAGGAACTGAAGTCTGGCTGAGGCTCACTTACTGATGTCAAGAGCCATTGACAGTCTCTGCCCAGTGGTTTCTGAAATACAGTGTGCATCAGAGTCATCAAGGGCTTTCTAGCCCCAGGATTGCTGTACTGACCTCAGACTTTCTGAGATATGAATGAGAATTTACTTTCTTCACAAGCACCCAGTAGCCATGGGTGCTTCTGGGGTACATACTCCTCAAAATATGAGATTTACTCAGCTGAACTCGCTACTTCCTTAAGGGATGGCTTCAACAGTTTTCAGCCAAGACTCAGTCTTGGGATCAGAGACTCTCCCAAGGGGTTCTTGGGGTTCATAATTTCCTTAGGAATTCTTGGTTTTGTTTTTGTTTGTTTGTTTAGATTTCTAGAGTCCACATTCTTTGAAGATATGGGCATTCATTATATGTGATCAGGTCATTGTTTCCAGATACTTTGGAAGCAAGGGCTGGAAGATATTTTCTAAAAGAGAAATGTCTGTGAAGGCACACTGATGATCTAAATACAAATATAAAGATATAGCTCAAGACTACTTAGTTGATATTCTACAACTTAGATTTTATATATAATTTTTATTAGCTTATCTCACACTAATGACGCAAAAATGCCAGAATAACACTAGCACATTCATTAATGGTGTATTTCCCCATGCTAATGTAAGTTAAGATTTATTTTATCTTATCATTGTCATCTTTGAGATTTACAATCAAATTACCACATTTTAAAAGTCACCGTAATTGGGATGTATCTAGGTCAGTTTTAAACAATTAATTTCTACTTTCTTGAGAGTGTATTTTATAATTTAGGCTTGCTGAAGCTGGAGAGATAGCTCACTGGCTAACAGTGATTGCTCTGTAGTCATGAGGACTGGACTTTGAATCCTTACCATGCAAGTAAAGACCTTGGCATGACCCTGTAGAGTTGTGATTCCAGCATTGGGAAGAGGAGACAGGTGGTCATGAAAGCTCATTGGTCAGATAGCCTTGCCAAAAATAGTAAATGTTCTGGTGAGTGAGAGACACTGTCTCAAATAGCAGTGCATAGAGGAAGACATTTTATATCCTGATGTGGCACAACACACACCTGCACACTCAATGCATATATTATGCATGTATACTACCCTCTGACACACAAATAGTTTAATCCAAGTCTAGTCTGGTCTTGAACTTGTAATGTTCCTACATCGACCTCCCTGACTGCAGGGATTATAGCAACTTGCCTGGTTGAAAAATGAAGTTTTTGAAGTAATGTGTAATCAAAGTATAGCTATTATCTTGAATTACTCATCTCTAATTATTGTTTTATTCCTAAGAAAATTCAAGCATTTAAACACATTTAATGGCATTTAAGAACATTGTATTAGTATACTGATACAAAACATGGACAGGTCAAATAACTGGCAGATTTTAACACAAGAATATATATCCTAAGTCTAACAGATAGATATGACTATATCAATACATGAGGTAAAATAGTTGAATAAGGTCTTCAAAAGCCTCAGAGACACACAGAATATGACATTTAAAGTTGTTCTCACAATCCTAAATTTCTTTGACAACAAGACAAGTTAACTCCTGACAACACCCAGCCGACCTCCAAGAAGATGATGAGCATCAAAGAGCCTCCTTATGGACGTGGCTTCAAAGGTGGCAAAATAACCACTGGGCAAAATGTCCTCATTCTGCCACTAACAGAAGCTGCCTAAAAATGGGCAACTTAGATGCAGGCAGAGTCGACGGCCGCACTTTGCCAAGTCAGGGTAAGCAAGTCCTCAATAGTTCCTGCCCTGCGAACAAGTCTGGCAGAAAGATTAGGCCAGAAAGCTGAAGATGAGGCTCCAACGTTATACAGTGTATTGGGTGACTGGTCAGGCAGTAAACTCTCTTAAGTCAAATTGTACATTTTGGAAGCTGCTAACCCACACCGCTGGTTCACTCAGGAATTTAAGTTTTATTCCTTCTCAAGTCTCTGAGGGGCATTGAAGACAAGATAATATCATTCTACAACCAAGTTTAGCTGGTTAGGGGACAAGATCGTTTTAGATCAAGATAAAGAAGTTAAGCTATTAGAGTTGAGATAGGATAGATATTGAATCTCATTTGGAAATCCAGACCCAACAAGACAGGAAAAACACTTACTTCAAACGAGACAAATGCAGATGGCCAAGTCACTATGAATGTAACATATATAGAACTCAGTATTCTCATGATTGTCACATGGTTCTCCCTGCTGTATGTAGTTTGTTTTATACATGTGTAATAAAATGAAAGTATATATATATAAACATTGTAAATTTTAGTTTAATGATGAGCCTCCGCACGGACATTTCTGTATAACCCACCCCTGGTTTTTGGCTATTCTATATTAATATGAGCATTAATGCAATGCACCATGACTTCTCTAACCTTCTTTGCTTTTTCCCAAGAAGCATTTTTTATTACATCCTCATAGATTCAACGAGTTCTTATTAAATATGCTACTATATTGCCTAGGTTCTTGATATTTGTACTATCTCTGTGTGTCTTTATAGTCCATAGCCATGTTATTCTTACAAATATTAACATTGGTTCTACAGAAAAAAAAAATTGAATTCTTCCGTTAGTTCATATTTCAAAGGCTGTCATTCAGTTTTGTTACATGAAGCTGAATCTCTGATAGATTCTTTAGGAGAGATCTCGAGGGATGGGATACCAAGTACTTGCATAGTCATAACAGCTTATAGCATGCATATATTAACATTTTTATTTGCTTATGTTTTCCTTTATTAGGTTACTCAAATGCAAAACATTGTTATGTTCAATAGACTTATTGTTAAAATGCCTGATCATAATTTGTCTATCAATTTTGAGGGGTCTTGATGTCCAATATCTACATGTATCTGTGTATCTGCCTGTCTGTATCATCTTATTCTATCTTCTATTAAGCACTTGTCATCTATCTTTTATCCTTTTCAAATATTTTAATGTCTCTTGGCGTTGGTCATTGTGGATTGACCTCATAGCTTTGTGATTTGTTCTTTTAATATTTAGTTTCAAATCCTATGCTAGAAAATTTTCCTTCAATTGTTTTGTATCTATTGTTTATTGCTTTTGTTTTCTTCTTCAGAGGCTGCTATTGCACTTATGCCAGATCTTTACATGCCATCTATAAACATCACCCAATCTTGTGTTATACTAAGCCATCTTTATTTTTTCTGTTATCTATAAAAAATTCCTCTTTTCTATATTTCACCTAACATATTTTCTATTGTGCGTATTTGCTTTCACATTTCATCTTAACATTTAAGAAATAAATTTTCCTATTGTTTGTAAAATTATTTTTGAATTTTTATTTTCAAATAGTTCTTTCCTCAAGTTACTTAGCACCCAAGTTTTTTTTTAAGTCCTAACATGTGCTATGTAGTCTCTAGCTTTCTCATTGTAAGGTAATTTTGGAGTCTTGTTCTTCAGTCTCATAGGCAAACCTTGCTGTTGTGGTGCCTTTATACATGAGATTCTGCATATTCTCTCATGTTGTTTTAGCACTGGCTTTACTTGGAATTCCCTACTGATCCTTTGCAGCTGATCATTAGAAGGAAAACTGCTTTCCCCGCACTTCCAGAAAGGGAAGTAGAGCAGCGTATCAGTCCCTTTAATCGCAATGACGATGGCTGGTCTGAGACTCTTCCAGATGCTACTTTGCTAGTCTGCTCAATTTTTTGGGTTGCATTTTTGTTGTTGTTGTTGTTTTTTGGTTTTTGGTTTTTTTTGTTCTTGTTGTTTTTGCTTTTGCTTTTGCTTTAGAGACAAGGTTTCTTTGTGTAGCCCTGCTGTCCTGGAACTCACCCTATACCCGAAGCTGACTTCAAACTCAGAGATCTGCCAACCTCAGCCTCCTGAGTGCTGGCATTAAAGGCATGCACCGCCACACTCAGATTAGGCTTCTCAATTTTATCTTGATCTTGCCTTCTGTGCTACACTAGCCCCTGTGCTTATGGCCTTTAACCCACTATCCTCTTCTTGGTTCTAATCTTTGTTACATAAGAATACTCTTTATAAGACCTCAAACTCTTTAGGAACAGTGGGTCACACTTTCAACTTCTTGTAATAATCCTCAAGTGGAAAGTTCCCAAACCCTCTTTTCCCCACTAACCCTTTCCCAGGACTCCAGAAAATGAGTCAGTGTGTTTAGCTAAGAGACGTTACTGGTCTCAGTGTCTTCCCTCAAAGTTTCCCCTTACAGTTCTTACACCCCATGGCTGGAGAGACAGCTCAGAGGTTAAGAGTTCTTACACCACACAGGTTTGTTGTTTTTGAAAATTTAGCCCACCTACTTATATTCTGAAGTGTTGATACACTAACTACTTTTCGTTGCTGTGACAATACTTGACAAAAGTCACCTAAACAAGGAAGGTTTTATTTTTGGCCTGCCATCTGAGCAATGGTTATCACCCACATTTAGGGAAGATCTTCCCTCTTCGTTGAAACCTCTCTGGAAGTATCATAGATCTGCCCAGACTTTATAATGTAGATGATTCTACATCCTAGGAGCCATGTTTCTCTAGAGCTAGCCTGAAAAGGCTTAGTTTTCCTACTGTAGTTCCCCTGACTATCCCGGTAGACGGATCCATTGGGCCTTTGAGGCCTTCTAGAATACTTCTGGATCTGGTGGAGGGCAAACTGATGAGGTGCATTGGAAAGAAATCTTGGAAGGAGGGGGTATAAGAGAAAGGGGAGGGCTTCCAATTAAAACAAGCGTCAGGGAAGGTATAGACGTGTGAAACACCTTGACACAATAGTAGGGCTGTATTCTGTTCAGCATGCTGTAGTAAGAGGTGAGCGTGAGGTAATGGAAGGACTGAATGTCTGAAACAGATGGGGCTTGGTCACAGTGACTCATGTGTGCTAACCTGGCAGGTCTGAACAGTAAGTTATAGTGAACCACTGAGGATGGAAAGTGAGGAAGTAACATTAGATGAATAATTCAAACACACTTTCTCTGTCACCAAGTGTGGAGAACCATCTTGAAGTCGTCCCGAGGATAGACAAGACCCCTCCACTTACTCTATTAGGCAACTAGATTGAAATGAAAGTAGTGAGGGACTAAACCAAGGCAATACCCAAAGGCACAGTGATGCTACTTTCTTGGTGAGAGTTGAGTGTGAGGAGATGTGTTGTGTGAAGCCTGGGATGGGTGGTAGTTACCTCGATACTATCTGTGTTGTGTTTCTATGATATCAACAGCCTTGCTTTTTTGTGGTTCTTCTTGTTGGATTGCTGTGATACTTCTCAAAGTGGCGCTGCTGATTATTCCCAACGACACCACGTGCAGTTTTTAATGCATAGGATTTGTTCCTAAGCCTTCACAACTTTTATCAAAATTGTCTATAAAATGCAATGGCATGTTGTTATTTTTCATTTATGGATTCCTGAACTTGCTATTTCCTTTCCAGCTTTGACTATGAAGAGATCGTGCTATATAGCTATGCAAGTGCATACTACTACAAAATGTTGACATTCTCTGACACTAGAGAAAAATAAGGCAGAAGGAGGCAGAAGGTTGATATGATGCACTGGGTTCAATTATGTCCTCACACTAATTTAGGTTTGGAATGAAGTGCACAGACACAAACTATATTCGTATCCCTGTCTATATAAGATAAAATTCCATAGTCAAGCTGTTCAAAATGTGGTCAGCTGCAGCCACATACCCTTGCTCCATAGCTTGTAAGAAAAGCTAACTCTCTGACCCTACCTCAGGCAATTGACTCAAAATTTGCATTTTATAAAAAGACTGTGATATGAGTCGTCTGAACATCAAAGCTTTGGAGTCACTTTGCCAGAGCATGTAAGGAAAAGAAAGTCAATTAAAAGATTCCTAATGGCATTCTGCTATAGTCTCAGATTGGTGTATATCCAATCATCACCATCAGAGAGGCGTCCTCCAGCATCAGACAGGAGCAGGTACAGAGATCCTTAGGCAATCATTTGGAGAGTGAGAGAAAGAGTCTAAATTGGAGGTCTCCATCAGGTCTCTCCTCTCAGATAGCAGGGAAGCCTGCAGAAGAGGGAAAGAAAAGACTGTCGGAGCTGGAGGGGATGGAGAACATCAGGACGTGGAGGACATGGCCCACAGAATCAACTCAGCAGGGCTCACATGGGTTCACAGAGGCTGGAACAGTAAGCACGGGGCCATGCCTGTCTCAGGTATATGCAGTGACAGGTATTTTGGTGATTCTGTGGGACTCTTAACAGTGAATGTGACATTATTGCCTGCTCTTGAGACTTTTTCCCTCCTATTGAGTTGTATTGTCCAAGCTTGATATGAACTTTTGCTTTCTTTGTATTATTGTATTGTATTTTTTCCTATTTGGCTGTCCTTTCTTAGAAACCTACACTTTTCTAAAGAGGAAATGGAGGAGGAATGTGTCCTGGAGAGAGGTGGAAGAGGGGGAGCTGGGAGAGGGAAGGCAAGAGAAATTGTCTGGGGACATATTGTATAAGAGAAGAATAGATTTTTAATAAAAAAAATTAGTAATTTTTAATTATTTGAAACCAAAATATAATTACACCATTTACCTCTTCTCTTCCCTCCTTTTAGCCCCTCCCATTTACAGCCTCTTTGATCCCTCTCAAATTCATGGCCTCATTTCTTTGTTTACACACACATACACACACATACACACACACACACACACACACACACACACACACACACACACACACACACACCTGTTCAGTCCATATGTTACTTATATGTATATGATTTCAAGTCTAACCATTTAATAAACCAACTGGGACTCTTCCCTGGGGAACACTCTTTCTCCTCCTCTTACCGTTCTTTACTTGCCTGTAACTCTTTGTTTAGGGTTGGGCCCTTTTGTTTAGGTCTTGGTTCAGCAGCCATCGTAGTTGAGTTCTCAGAGGCGTAGCTTCCCCGACCACCTTTCTAGAGGACTCAGTTTCACCGTGGGCTTCCTGTTCCTCTAACTCTTGGAATCTTTTTTCACCCTCTTCCACGATGTTTCCTTTGCCTTAGGAGTAGGATCTGTGTTATAGATAGGAAGTCAAATTTTTGTCTCGAGCAATGCACCCCTTCCTTTTCAATATCCCACGGGAAGAAAAAGAGTGGATGCAAAGAGAGGAGACAACAAAGCAGATGAGGGTCTCTGCTCCTTATGGAGTCAGTTTTCTTAGGCCGACATCTGGCTTCACCACTAGTTCCTTATGTGACTGTGGGAGAGATGCTTAAGCTTTTCACAGACTGGTGTGTTCATCTGAAAGTAAATTACGAACTCTTACCTCACAAGGTTGTTGTGTGGACCGAATGAAATGGGGTGTGTAAAGTAGTTAGCTCAGCTCCTTATTTACAGGAAACACATAAATATTAGTTATTTCATAAAGCCGCCCTTAAGATGACTTTCCTACAACGTGGGTTTATTTAACGCCTTGATAGAAAGGACATCAAGTCATTCTGCTCAAATGGACAATGTTGCTGGCTTAGATGGCACCATGAGAGTATGTGAAGCTAATTCTCAGAGAAGATACAACTTTGATGTGATGGTATTTTTAAAAATGCATTTAGAATGTCTACATTATCACTCAGAAATATTTTATCCTAGAGTCCTTTTAAGAAAAACGAAATTCTCTTATCTCATACATCCTCAGTGGCCTATGCAGAAAAAATTATTCCCTGTTCCCTTAGAGAAATCCTGAATTTGAATGGTTTCCTTTCTTGTTTTCTGTCCATTTTGTTTTATGCTGTTTGGTGTCTGTGTCCTGGTAAGTCCTGGAGTCATGCTACTGTAAGCACTGAGTGACTGACCTAGCCATTGTTTATGAATCTTGTCCTTCTCTGAGGCAAGCATGTCAGCAAACAGCATCACTGCATTGAACACTGAGCTTGCACACAAACAAACAAACACACACACACACACACACAAAACATGCTACAAAACCTCCATTTTTATAAGCTTTAGGAACCTGTCTGATTTACTCTGTTATTACCCACACATTTTTAAAAAGCCATGTATTATTTCCTGGCAAGCATTTGAAACAAGAGGGGACCACGCTATGGAGGGTGGGATAAAGCTGGAGAAATTGGCTCCAGATTGTATTTACTTCTTATTACGGAGCTCAGCATCTTTATGTTCCCTCATCAACAAAAAGACTCACCCCACACGTGCATACACTCTTGGCGCTCTCTGTTTATGTTCACCTGCTACTCAATTAACACCCCATCAAAACGCACGCTTGCTGGGGGTTTATTGTTGGACCACTGCATTGCAGCCTTTAACCCCCTCTCTCACCTACATTACGCACAGAGTTAGAAACAGTCCCCTGACTGTGCTTAGAAAACACGTCTTTTCATTTGGTGTTTGTGTAAGGTTTTTCTTGGGCATATTACCCTGGGTGTTCATAATGCTGTAACTGAATCTACATGTGTCTGACATTTATTGCCTTCCATACGACTGTACAACTCACTTTTCTCTTTTAACTGTGACTGCTGACATGCTACATAAAATAAACTTTAAATATTACCTATAAATTAATTAACATTTTCCCTGAATTAGGAAAAGCCAATGAAGGCTTAACAACATTGACCTGGTGTATTTAGAAAGCCTAACTGGACTGAATGCGAATGACAAAGGGATTAATTTTACTCAGTTTTGTTTTTTCATTCATTGTACTTATGTTTATATTAATCAACCAAGAGATAATTCATTTGTAAAAAGTTAAGGAATTATAATAAATTTCAAGAAAAGAAACTTGTAACTCCCACTTAAAATTATTTCACTGATTCCATATTTGCAATTATTTTGTTTTTCTTAAATATATAAATAACTATTAACTCTGTGTGTGTGTGTGTGTGTGTGTGTGTGTTTCTAGAGACTGAAATCATGCATGCCAGAAAGTATTGTTCCCATACCACATTCCCAGCCCCTATTAATTCTTATACATAAATAATATAGCTCTGCATTAAATACAAGTTTGTAAGTATTGTGCTTTCATATATAAATAAGGATTTTGTAGATACACTATTTTATTTTAATTTTAATTTTATTAATTTATTCAGATTACAACTTAATTATTATCCCATCCCTTGTATTCTTCCATTCCTCCCTCCCTCCCTTCCACTTTCACCCTATTCCCCTCCCATAGGTCTTAGACCGAGGGGATATACTATTTTATATACATGTACTTTTATATAAAATGTGGTTACTGAGTCTATATTTTTACCTATTTTGTATCTTGTTTTCACTATTCATGTCCTATGTGATGGCTAGTTTCATGTCAACCTGACACAAGTGAGAGTCACTTTGTAATAGGTAGCCTCATAAGATAATATTTCGACCAGACTGACCTTAGGATAAAGTTGGCGGTCCCTCCCTCCCTCCTTCCTTCCCTCCCTCCCTCCCTCCCTTCTTCCTTCCATGTTGGTTTGAGTAAGAACAATCCATAGGCTCATATACTTGAATTGTTAGTCACCAGGGAATGGAATTATTTGAAATGATTAGAGGGATTAGGAGGTGTGGCCCTTTGGGGGGAAGTGTGTCACTAAGGGTGAGCTTTGGGGTTTCAAAAGCTCATGCCAGGCCAGAATCTCGGTGTCTCTGTGTTTCTGTGTCTCTGTCTCTGTCTCTGTCTCTGTCTCTGTCTCTGTCTCTCTCCCTGCCTATGGATCAGGTTATAAGTCTCAACTACTGCTTCAGCCCCTGCCTCAGTGCCGCCATGCTCCACATCATGATGACAATGGACTAAACCTCTGAAACTGAGAGCACTTAAATGCTTTTTCTTGTAATTGGTGCCTTGGGGATGGTGCCTTTTCACAGACACTTTGGTTTTTCTTTTTTCTTTTTTTTTTTTTTTTCTTTCTTTTTTTTTTTTTTTTTTTTGGTTTTTTTTCTTCAGGTTTGGCCAAATATCCAGTCTGCATTTTAGTTTTATTAGGCTATAATATACTTTTTGATTAATGGATGATGTGGGAAGGCCTCGTCACTGTGGGTGGTGTTAGCCCTAGGCTGGTGATTCTGAGCAAGCCAGTAGGAAACACTCCTCTATGGCATCTGTATCAGCTCTTGCCTCTGGGCTCCTGCATTTAGATCCTGCCACTGCTTCCCTCAATGGTGAACTGTGATTTGAACTGAAAGCGGAAATAAACCCTTTCCTCCACTAGTGAGTTTAGGTCATGGTGTTTTATCACCCCAATAGAAACCTAACTAAGTCATCCTGTAAGTGTATGAATTTTGGTTCCCATTGTGACTTCATCACTCAGGGAAAGCTAAGATTCTTGTCTAAAGCTATTTCTTCAAATGCAGGCAGTAACATTCTCATCTGCTTTATATAATTGATGTCAAGGTTAAGAAAGGTATGTTTAGTGCCCTCCATAGTGTGTTAATTAGCTTTTCAGCACTATCACAGGTACATAGATGACTAACTTCTTAGGGAAGAAAAAAACCCATGTCTTTGTCAGTGTGTTAGATGTCCCAGTCCTTGATCAAGATGCACCTATTGCTTTTTTGCCTTTGCTAGGGGTGCTGATTGGCTTTGCCTAGGAGTATGAGGCAGAGGAAAATTGATCACGTCCTGGCTGAAAGCAATGGAGAGGAAGGAGGAGCCAGGGTCTCATATCCCCCTTAAGGACGAGCAAGCACCTCTTAAAGACTTACCATCTCCAGCGTCAGTTCACTTCAGTGTTGTCTAGTTGGTCTTACATCACCTGCTTTCCCTTTGTTTCAGTTTCTTAGTTCCTTCTCTCAGTCTCTTCCAGTGCCATTCACTTTTGTATACTGTCAGAGCTTCTCAGAAGCTGCATTTCAAGTTTGTTCTGATTCCTGCTCCAAATTCAAGGTTTAGCTTAAGAATTTTTCTTGGAGGTGGAACAGGAAGGTAGACTGATTCAACAGCTAATAGCACAATTCACAGTAATATTTCTGCAGCTGTGTCATGGTGTGATCTGTTTGGACCACTGCAGAAAGACGTACTTGATGTCCTGTGTCCATTTCTCTTAGTCCTCACTCATTGGTTTAAAATTACTTCTTTAAAAAAAAAAAGATTTAATTGTATCTGTCGATCTGTCTGTCAAATTTATTTATTTATGTGTGTGTGTGTGTGTGTGTGTGTGTGTGTGTGTGTGTGTGTGTGTGTGTGCACTCATCTGTGTACATGTGTGTCTGCATGTCTATGTTTCTGCTCATGAATGCAGTATTAGTAGAAGCAGAGGAGGCAACTGATCTTCTGAAACTGCAGTTAAAGGTAGTAGTGTGCTGCCTACTGTAGGTACTGGAGGTTGAACTTGATGCTTTGTAAGAATACAATGCTTCTGTCTTAACTGATAAGCAATCTCTTCAGCTGCCTAAATTTTTGGTTGCTGTCACAGAAACATTGTTATAAAGCCCAACCTTTTATATCTATGCATTTCTTTGTGTGAATGAAAATAGAAATATGGATCCATTCAATTACTTGGCAATTATTGGTTGTTTTTTCCAGTTCCTCTGGGGGATGGGGCTTGGACTGAGTAGATAACAATGCACCTGGTCTATCAAATAATCAACACGGATCAATTTAAGGAAAAGACCCAGTAATTGTCATTGTTGCTGATTATAAGAGCCAGAAGGAACTGAGCAAGGAAATCTTCTATTTTCTTTCCTTCCTTCCTTCCTTCCTTCCTTCCTTCCTTCCTTCCTTCCTTCTTTCCTTCCTTCTTTTGGTGCTGGGCAAACTTTTCCCATTTTGTTCATTTTATTGTTAGAACAAGTTTCTTCAGGTGTAACAATAGCATTCTCTCCATGATTTGATTTGGGAGTTGGTCTGAGGCACTTTGCTTCATTTTATTTTTATAGTAGGAAACTTGAATTACCTTTTAAAGGATAACATGAAATTGAAAAATATTGTTTGTATTTTTATTTCTGACAAGTATTGATTTTTAATATTAAAACTTACATTTTAAAAAATTTATTTTTAATTTATATATTCACTTTACATCCTGATTGTGGCCCCCTTCCTCCCCTTTTCCAGGTCTATCTCTCCCATCCTGTTCCCTCATCACCCCTCCCTTTATCCTCATAAAAAGGGAGACTCCCCAGCTCACCTTAACACATAAATTTGCATCAGGACTGAGCTCCTCCTTTTACAATCAGTCTCTGTTCTAGAGCTTTCAGGTGTGCTTTTAAATTGCTGGTATGAGAATGCTCATATAAAGGCACTTATAAAGGCACTTAATGCTATGAAATTTCCCTTAGCACTGCTTTCATGGTGTCCCATAAGTTTGGGTATATTGTCCATTCATTTTCATTGAATTATAGGAAGTCTTTAATTTCTTTCTTCATTTCTTCCCTGACCCAGTGGTCATTGATCAGAGAGTTATTCATTTTCCATGAGTTTGTAGTTTTTCTCTTGTTTCTGTTGTTGTCGAAGTCCAGCTTTAATCCATGGAAGTCTGATAAAATACAAGGGGTTATTTCACTTTTATTGTATTTGTTGAGGCTTGCTTTCTGACCAAGCGTATGGTCAGTTTTGGAGAAAGTTCCATGAGGTGCTGAGAAGAAGGTGTATTCCTTTGTGTTTCGGTGAAATGTTCTGTGTATGTCTGTTAGGTCCATTTGGCTCATGGCATCTGTTAGTTATTACTTCTCTGTTTAGTTTCTGTTTCGGTGACCTATTCTTTGGTGAGAGTGGGGTGTTGAAATCTCCCACTATTAATGTGTGGGGATCAATGTATGATTAAACCTTTTACAAATGTGAATGCTCTTGTATTTTGAGCACAGACATTTAGAATAGAGATGTCATCTTGGTGGGTTTTCCCTTTAATGGGTATGACATGTCCTTCCTCATCTCTTTTTATTAATTTTGGTTGAAAATATACTTTATAGATCTTGGAATGGCTACTCCAGCTTGTTTTTTGTGTGCCTTTGTTTGGAAAACCTATTTCCAGTTCTTTACTCTTAGGTAATGTCTATTTTTGTTGCTGAGGTGTGTTTCTTGTATGCAGCAGAATGATGTGTCCTGTTTTCACATCCATTTATTGAGGAGTTAAGTTCATTGATATTGAGAGATATTAATGATCAATGATTTCTAGTTCTGTTATTTTGATATTGGTGGTTGTAGTGTGTTTCTCTTCTTTTGGTTTTCTATAGTGGAGTTATTTATTTCCTGTCTTTTCTTGGGTTTGGTTAACCTCCATTTGTTAGATGTTTCCTTCTAGTATCTTTTGCAGAGCTGGGTTTGTGCATAGACATTGTTTAAATTTGGTTTTGTCATGGAAAGTCTTGTTTTCTCCATCTATGGTAATTGAAAGTTGTGCTAGGTATAGTAATCTGAGCTGACGTCTGTGATCTCTTAAGGTCTTCTAGACATCATAACAGGCCCTTCTGGCATTTAGAGTCTCTGCTGACAAGTCAAGGGTGATTCTGTAAGTTTGCCTTTATGTATTACTTGGCCTTTTTCTCTTGTTGCTTTTAATATTTTCTTTGCTCCGTACATTCAGTGTTTTGACTTTTATGTGGCAGGAAGATTTTCTCTTCTGGTCTAACCTATTTTGTACTCTATAGGCCTCTTGTCTGTTTATAGGCATCCCTTTCTTTAGCTTGGGAAACTTTTCTTCTATGATTTGTTGAAAATATTTTCTGGTCCTTGGACCCTGGAATGTCCTCTTTCTTCTATTCCTAGTATTCTTAGGTTTCATCTTTTCATAGTATCCTTGATTTCTTGCATGTTTTGAGTGAGGATTTTTTTTTAGATTTAGCATTTTTTCACAGCTGTATCAGTTTCTTTTGTATCTCCTACACCCGAGATTTTGCCTCCATCTCTTGTATTCTGTTGGTGATGCTTACTTCTGTTGTTCCTGTCTTCCCTAAGTTTTACATCTTCAGGATTTTCTTAGTTTGTGTTTTCTTTATTGTTCCTATTTCCATTTTTAAGGTCATGAATCATTTTATTTATTTCCTTCTCCTGTTTGTATTTTCTTGTATTCTTTAAGTGACTTATTCATTTCTACGTTAAGGGCCTGTAACTGTTTGATTGTATTTTGCTATATTTCTTTACGGGATTTATTATTTCCTCTTTAAAGGCGTCAATCATCTTCATAAGCATATATTTAAGATAAATTTCTTGTGATCCAGTTGTGTTAGGGTACCCAGGGCTGCTTGCAGTGGGATAACTAGATTCTGGAGGTGCCATATTGTCTTCGCTTTTGTTGATTGTGTTTTCATGCTAGCATTTACCGTCCGATTGTCTCTGTGTCAGATAGTTGTCCCTGGTGCCCACTGGATTTCTCGAGGATTCAGGAAGAACCCTAGGCAGGAGGCTTGATGTTCCTGCAGCAGCTCTCCTTGGGATGGAGGGTATGGTTGTGGAATAGCTGCTGAGTCTTAGGGAATAGCTCGTCATTCTCTTTAGGTGGTTGTGTCCCAGTTAGAACCACAGGCAGAGGGTTGGAGTGGGGATGTATAGTCTGTATGATCCTAAGGATCAGCAGGTCACCTCAGGAACTTAGGATCCCTCCTCTTGCCGGAGGAATTCCCAGCATTAACGGCTCTGCCATTTGCTCTCTCTGTGGTCTCTAAGCTCAAGCTACACAGACAGTGTGAGCACTGGTCGCCGTCACTTTGGAGTGAGATCCTGTATGCTCCTGAGATCTAGGCAGTCTCCTCTGGGGAAATGCGTAGAGTCATGGACTGAGATGGGACCAATTCCCCACATCCCAGGAATTGGCTGTCCAGAGACTGGAACCATTTGATGCTCGGGCTCTCCTCTCACCTGGGAAACACAGACACTGGCTTCTTGGAGTCCTCAGCAAGGCCTCTCGCTCTCTCTGCAGTCACTGCCATTCTGCAATTCAAAAACTGAACCATGCATTCTGGTCACCACCACCTTGGTTCTCAAACCTCTCTATCTTAAGTATAGTTTTATTAACATTTTTCTCTCTACTTTTGAAATACGTTTGACTCCCTAATTTTATAGATTGATGACAGAAAAAATGCTTAAAATAATCTCTTGGTACTATCAAGTATTGTGATACATTAAATTCAACACATCATGCTTCCAAGTAGAATATTACCAGAAGTATCTCTAAGGTTCTGTCAAGGTCCTTGTTTTTCTTTGTCTTTATATCTGTGTGTATTGGGAGTGGTGGCTGTGGTGGGTGATGGTGCATGTATGTGTTCATGTGGATGTATGTACCAATGAATGTAGGTGTGCATGCAATTTTATGGAGGTCAAAGGTCAATATTTGTGTTCTTACCTAATCATTCTCCACCTTATAGTAAGTGTATTGCTTTTATGTGGAATCTAAATTCAGATCCTATGTCTTTTCCATCCCTATCAATACCCACTAATCATTAGCAGCCCCTCTCCTAGATTATGATTTTTTGTTTTGCTTTGTAACCCACTTATTTTAACCAGGATCATCTGTATGAACACTGGTTTGGAACTACTTACTGGAACCTGGTGAGTTCAATGGTAAAAACACAATTAAATGCAATGAGTGACTCCTCATAAATCTATCACGAGCAAATAGTTCAGCAATGAGTAGTGGGCCTTGTGCACCATATCTGCATCCATGATAGGACCACTGTTGTGCAGATGCAGTTCTGGCATCCTCAATTGATATGCGTTTATTATAGCAATGGCTGTGTCATGCCCAGATGATGACAATTTCCAGTGTTCCCCCTTTGTCCTTTTCTCTTTTACTTTTGGAATGTTCCCTGAGCTTCTGGGGTGGTATATGTGCTTTACCTAAGGCTAAGTATTCATCTTTTATTTATTCTCAGGATTTTGCACAGCAATGAATCTCTCTGTGTTTCTCACCAAGCACTGGAAAGAGAAGCTTATTGGATTAAGGCTGAGAGTAGCATTGACTACAGATATAAATATTTAGAAAGAGGTTTGATGCTATGTCAATTTAAGCAAATGATGGTGTTTTGACTAGGTATACAGTACCAGGAATTGATTCCTTCTCATGGAATTGGCCTAGAATGCAATCATAGAGTGATTGGTAACTCTCCTAGCAGTAGTGCCATTATTACACAAGTAGGCATGGCTTGCATAGAAGATATTTCTTATAGTTAATTGAGTTTACATCTGGGTACAATCAATAATACCTCTCCCACCCCCATCATCTGGTATACCATCTTCTGGGACTAGGAAAGCATGCAGCAGGAAGAAGCTTTCAGCTCAGTTCCAGCATGCAGAATACACAGAGAGTAATTTCAATGACAACTTGGAATGTGGATTATGGTCCATTAGGTATGAGTAATCTACTGTTTTTAATAAAATATATTAACTTAAATAGGTGTCATGGACACATGGCTTCAATTCACTGTTTGCAGATTGGAACTTAAGATACATGTAGTTCAAAGGTATTGAATGATCTGACATGGTCATTTCATGAAGCAGAAAACATGTTTGAGCCTTTGAGTCATCACATGAATTGAGGCAGGAACATGACAAGCTGAGGACTTTCAGTTCCTTTCTGAGAATGAAGTACTTTTTCCCTACATTGAAATTAGCCACTGGCTATAATAGCTGTGTTTAGTGGTACGCTCTGAGGTAAGCAGAACTTAACAGATTCATGTAACAGACTCTGGGCGATCAGAACGGGAACAAATGAAGCGTGCCATTTCTTTTTATTGTGCATCTGCTCTTTCATCTCTGTGTTCTTTAAAAATAAACTGCTCTTTCAATAAAACCACCTTATGATGAAGTTTACTATGTTTCCATAATATTATGGTGCAAATATTTCTTTACAGGCAGATTGGAGTAAGCAGAGGCAATATCACAGCTGAGTTTTCTTTTTCGTTTTCTCTACTTCTGAACTTTTCAAATACAGGTGGGAGTTGCTTCATATCTATATAGCTCAAGGCAGCACATGGGGATTCAGCATATTTTGCCACCTTGAAAAAAAGCTTTTGTTACTATCTTTAGTGCCTGAGAGGTAGTAAAGTATAGACTTTTATTGCCTGCTGGCACTCATTTGTTTGGGTTTGATTCCTTTATCACCATGATGTGATTATCTTAAAACTTTGTTTAAAACACCACCAAACCAAATAACCCAATAGAGAAATGGGGCGCAGAGCTAAACAGAGAATTCTCAACAGAGGAATATCAAATGGCTGAGAAACACTTAAAGAAATGCTCGACCTCCTTAGTCATCAGAGAAATGCAAATCAAAACGACACTGAGATTCCATCTTACACCCATCAGAATGGCTAAGATCAATAACTCAACTGACACCTCATGCTGGCGAGGGTGTGGAGAAAGAGGAACACTCCTTCATTGCTGGTGGGAATGCAAACTAGTACAACCACTTTGGAAAGCTATCTGGTGCTTTCTCAGAAAAATGGGAATAGGACTTCCTCAAGACCCAGCTATTCCACTCCTTGGAATATACCCAGAGGATGCACTACCACACAACAGGGACATATGCTCAACCATGTTCATAGCTGCCTTATTCATAATAGCCAGAACTTGGAAACAACCTACGTGTCCCTCAATAGAAGAATGGATAAAGAAACTGTGGTACATTTACACTATGGAATACTACTCAGCTATTAAAAACAAGGAATTTCCAAAATTTGTGGACAAATGGATTGAACTAGAAATTGTCATAATGAGTGAGTTCACACAGAAGCAAAAAGAGCTAAATGGTATATACTCACTTATATCGAGACACTAGTCCAAGGTGTATGTCCCCATGAAAAACTGTACCTACCAGGATAGTGGGTAAGAGGGGAGGACATCCTATTGAAACTTAAGGTGTGAGAAGCCTGGGAGAAAGAGGAAATAGAAGGATCCAGCGGATCCTGGAAAACTACAGGCGAGTCTTGGCCCTGGGGTCCTCCGCAAACTGTGGCAACAGCCAAGGAAAAAATAGGCAGTAAACCTTGAACCCCTACCCGGACTAGACGATGGACATTCTCCACTGTTGAGTGGAGAAGGAGATCTAACTTTCACACAAACCCTGGTGCCACATATTTGAACATGTCCCTTGGATGGAGATGCCTGGTGGCACTCAGAGGAAAGATAATAGGTCACCAAGGAGAGACTTGATACCGTATGAGCATATTCAGGGGGAGGAGGTCCCCCTCAGACACAGATTTAGGGGAGGGGAGGGGAATAGGGGGGAAGTGGGAGGAAGGGAGGAATGGGAGGATACATGGGATGGGCTAACAACTGAGATGTAATATGAATAAATTAATAAAAAAAAATAATAAAGCATAGAGTTCCTCAAAAAAAAACTTTGTTTAATAAATATATCAAAGAGGCCATGCCTTTACCTACCTTACAATTAATTATATATATGCACACATACAAGTATGCAGTTATATTTGTAAATATTAAAGTTAATTTTTAATATGTTTACTAATCTAGTAATCCATATCTTGCACACTAGTCACCTGTTTGTCTTAAGATGGGATTGTGGCAGAAGTTGATATGAACAGTAGACCACTGGATGGCCTCTTTCTTCTGGCTAGTATTTCTATGTGTTATATCTCTGCAAGTCAGAGAGTTTTAATCAAATGGAGCAGCTATTGGGCAATAATATTATGCTCCAGTTGCTTTTTAAAATTACATTTTGCTGGGTTTGGGGGCAGCAGGTGAAAAATGATGAATTTAGTGAGGAAGTAAAATAAGACTGGGAAGGGTGAGGCAGTCCTCTGGAAGGCAAGGTGGTTTTTATAATCTCATTATAAAGAGTGTGGTTAGTATGGTATTCTCAGTTAAACTGGAAGCTGTAATTCTTAACAGAGAGATAATGGACAACGAGGAACCCTAAATTTAATTAATATTGAAGTGTTTGCTTCTATATCTGATATTGATGTGCTATTAATGAACATGAAAATAATGAAATACTTAATAATAGGTATGGTGATATATATACACACATACAGGCTGATTTCTTCAATGGAATAAGAGATAGAAATTGTAATTACTTTGATTTTTTTGAGAATCTTGATTGGACCAGTCCTAGGGTACTTAATTTCGGTAATAACATTTTAAGTGTCTCTGAAGTTTTAATTACACCATATGAAGACCCTTAATTAAACTCACAAGAAAAAATAATTATTTGCATCACCTATAATGTCCAGTACTATTTAATTGTTGGCATGTGAATCAATAGAACAAGATGCCTGATTATCTAAAGGTAATTATTAATTACTTAGTATTGACAATTATGCTAAATCCTGGTTTGAAGAGCATATATTGTAGAATTTATGTACTGTCTTTGAATAGAGCTTAGAGTGTTGTTTAGACTTGGCTTCTGTATACGTAGTGTTGATTCTATTGAAATGCATATGTCGCTTTGATTATCCTTCAAGTGGTAAGGATGAATGACTGGTATCTATCAAGGCCATGTTGAGAAACCAGACTCTGTGCAATCTAGCTATTATTTCTGACATTCTAGTCTTTAATTCTACTGGCCCCACTCTAATTAGTTTTCAACTTTTGGACCATTTGTTTTGTTCCTGTCTCCTAAAAGCTTATTGACTCTATACACTGCATTATAATTTCTATTAAGTGTCCACACACAAATATGCATTTCAAACATGAAAATATGCATTAATATGACATTGATGTCACTTGTTTAAAATTTCCCTGCTGGCTCAAAAATCAAGACAAAGCAGTATAACCAAACCTTTGAATGTGAGAAACGTGCCTATCGTATCCTTATTGTTCTCTTTTGCCAATGTGAGAGCCTTGCGTTCATCAACTCCCTCTCAAGACTCAGCGAACTATGGGAAGAGAAAGTAGAAAGACTATAAGAGCCATAGAGGATGCATTCCAGGCACAAAAGGACAGACACACATAGGAACTTACAGAGAATGTGGAAACGTGCACCTGGTGCTTCTTTCTATCAGAAGGCCTGATAATATCGGATATTGAAAACTATTGTTGTAGACTAGAGTATAGAATAGAGTATAGAGTAGACTACAGCACTTGATTACTGTGGGAGAGCATCAAATTTGATTCTCAGTCATGAAAAAGATATTGTCAAATGGACAATCTCCAGATAGGATTTTCTCAATGGAAAGAAAAACCATAAGCCATAGTTAGCAGTTTATCTTAAAATATATAGGTTTGTGTTCAAAATCAGTAAGTAACTAAATATAATTAAAGGTATATAAATTTGGGTGATTTTATTAGAATTAAAAATGCATATTTTAGACAATTTTAGTTTTATCAACTTGGAATAAGTTTCTAAATATAAACCTTGATCATCAGATGATAATTACTTCCCTAAAGTCAACAAAGTATCAGATGCAACAGTATGGTATTATCTTTGCATTCAGATAGATTTGTGAATTGTGTTCCTTGTATATTTCTACTAGCCATTAACTACTCTAGTGGAGTACAAGAGACTGTGTTCCCCTGAAACTTTATAAATGAAGGGAAGGTTCCATTTTACTCCAAGATAAAGATGTTTTCTCATCAAGCAGGCCTACCCCCTTTGATTTCCTGCTTCTAATTAATGTCAAGCACACCAAACTTGATTTTTAAGTTGACCACTTTGGGGCTCATGCTCTAGAAGACAGAATGGAGCACAGAACTTGGCTCTCACATTGGAAGAATCTAGGCTTACATCCTGCCTACCTTATAGTGAAAGCTTAGTAAGGCTTTTAATTATCTGCACTTCAGAAACCTTATTTATACAGCAGCATTACAAATGTCTAAGTCATAGAACTGTTTGGGATTCTCTGAACTATTACATATGGGACCAGGAGAGCAGAAATGGCATTGTCTTTCATCTTCCACTTTCTTCACTAAATGCAGAGGAAACTTGTTAGGGATTGGTCTGATGCTGTATGTTCAGTTGTTAAATACTGGCTATCAAGATCTGGTTACAGCCCAGACCAGGACGTTCTCACATACACCAAGTGCTGTTGGGTAAACTCTGCTGGTCAATATTTTCTGGCTGGTTAAATAAAGTTGTTGACAGCCTAAAGATGGGCAGAGCTTAGGTTCCCAGGCTTGGGTGTCAGACTGGGGATCATGAGGCAAGAGAGAAAGGCAGAGAGAAGGTTTCCATGGGTCAGTATTGACTCTGAGCACATGGCCACGAGGGTTGGTCTGATGGAGCAGAATCAGCCCAGGCAGGAGCAATTATGGCAACTAACTTGGGGTGTGTAACTGGGAAATAACAAGATAGCTTAGAAGGCTGAAATCTGCCCAGTTCTTGTGCCTTAAAGCTTTTATAAATATAAAAAGTCTCTGTCTCAAATAGACAGAGTTTGGGAACTAGCTGGGGTTGAGAAGCCCTCTAGAGTCTGTAATCATTTCTTACTGATGCTACTCTACTACAGGTGATGCCCCACATTGGATACCGCCTGTATCATGAAATTATTTCTCTGAGGGGTTAGTTCATCCCTTTTACTTTTTATATCTATTGGGGGTTATCTACTCCCACTTTCCCCCCATTTGTTCCCTAGTGAATGATACAGAAACACTATATTTTATTATTAATCTGTAAGCACTATGCTGGGCAGGTTCTGAGCTATTCTAATGCTTTGAAACCCACATACATGTCTCTCACTCAACAATAATGATGACTCCTGGGAGGCTTCTGCTCCATCGGTCTGTCCTCAGGGTAAACGTCTCTTGGCCAAGTGCTCCTAGTCCATCCAGTCTAATGGAAAGCTCCTTCCTCTTCTCTTTGTTTCCCCCTTCTCCTTCTCCTTTCCTCCCTAGCTCATGGTCCTTCTGAGACTCCAAGTCTCCGTCTCAATTATTTGAGAACTAGCTGTGGTAGAGAAGCCCTCTAGAGTCTGATGTCATGTTTTGTTGCTGCTACCCTACTGCAGGAACTTTTCTATTTCTCTAGCGCACTGATGTGAATTGTGCAACAATCCCTGTAAAACCCCAGAGCATTTGCTTAACAGATTAGGAATACACTTATAATAAGAAATGAATGAAAATTTAAATGGCACTTTAGTTGTATTTCCCAGTTGTATTTCTTTGTGTCACTGGCTCAGTAGGGTAAACATCATACTACATGGTAAATTATATTAACTTTCAAATCAAACCCCTTGATTCACGTCCTGGTTCTCTTACTTGCTACGATAGATTTGGCACCCACCACCCCCATGCTTCTGATTTCTCATTTATAAAATGAAGATTATAGTTTCTGTCTCATAGAATCCTCATTAGGGTCTGTGTGACAATTTTGCACAGCATGACACAGGCATTGGCTCTTTAGTAAGCAATAATTATAATTATCTGTGTGTAATTGATTTAAAAAAAACTCCAGAGAGTTTAAGAGACTTTATAGGGATGAAATGAATAAAGTAGGTCTAATTTATGGATTAGATGATTATGTTCTAATTCTAAATCATATGAAATTTCCACTAAAGATGTCTCTAATCCAGAAATTCCTAGATGAACCCCCATGTAAAGTTAAAATGATCACTGAACATCACGTGTGTTGGTTGGTGTTATTCTGGCTATGGACACAGAGGAAGCATGAGAAGGAACATGTGCTCCTCATCTATCTAGCCTGTTGGCTTGAACCAAATGAAAGATTACATGACGTGCACTGAATGAATCAAGCAGCCAATCAATGAATTTGTTTAGCATTTGACTTTTATAGTAATATTTTCAATGGTGTGTGTTACACTTTTTTTTGTAAAAGTAGAAGCAATTAAAAATCTGTATGATTTTCTTGATGTAACATAAAAGAATACAAGATAAAGGATATCTTGGATCACTTTTTTAATGTACTGACATTGTTTTACTTGTCATATGGCTATTTGCAGGGGGTGGGGGATGGTATTGCATAAAGCAGATGAAGAGGAGTAAATTACTTCACTTGAGTCCTCTAACTACTTTAGAGAAATAGCCTTCAAGAAATTTATTATTGTTTTAGAAAAATTCTGGGTGGATAAAATAATTGCTACACAACCCTGAAGATCTGTCTTCTAACCCTGGAACCTATGTAAAGGCAGAAGGCAAGAACTGATGGCAGAAAGTTGTCCTCTGACTCTCATGCATGCACTGTTGCATATAGTGTGTATACACACACACACACGCAACAATAATAACAACAGTAATAATAATAATAATAATTCAAAATTTATTGAGAAAAACCACATACTTGGTCTTAGTAGATATTGCATTGAATCTAAAATTGAAAGGAGGGAATGAAAACAAAGAATAATTATGCATATATATGAAGCTACCATTATAAAACCCTCTACTTGGTATGTTAACCTTAAAACTTAAATAGAAATCTGAAAAGATAGCAAATGTACATTAGTCTTAGTTTTGCTGACTTGCTCTCAAATTTAAATCCTCTCTGGCACTTGTTGTATTTTAAATTCATCTCTCAAAATTCATCTGCTGGAAATTTAATTCCTCATATGATAGTGTTGGGAGAAAGCACTTGGTGAAAGTTCACTTTTTTAAATAAAAATTCATGAATGAACTCATGTTGTTGTTGCGAGAGTAGATCAATTAGTGGGTATGTGTATGAAAATGTGTGTGTGTGTGTGTGTGTGTGCATGAGTGTGAGAGTTTGTGTGTGCATGTGTGAGTTGTGTGTGTGTGTGTGTGTGTGTGTGTGTATTATAAAATAGAGTTCTTATGCCTGCTATCTCCTGCCCTTTTAATTCCCACAATAGGGTGAGGTAAGATGAAGATCCTTGTCATGTGGGCCATGCTCTTAAATTTCCTAGCCTCCAGACTTACTAGAAATAGACTCAATGTTTTTTTTTTATATAAATTTCCCAGTTGGTGATACTATTATAAATTTTTTTTTAATCCTGTAATCTATTTAGTGTGTTTAATAGCTTGGATTTCTTTTAATAACCACTATGAATTTTGGTTCTATCACTAATATAGTTTGAGCAATGATAATTAGGAGAAAAGGAGCAGAAATCTGGAGAAAATGATTGAGAAAAGGGATTGAACAGTGGTTGTCAGGGAGAAGCTATGAGAATGACGGCAGTGCCCTACGAGGCCTGAAAGGTCTTGTTTGAGGACCTGGGATATTAGACTTAGACTCGACCAAGTGCTGAAGTTGAGCGCTGAGCAACTTAATTGCTGGAGTGGATCCCAAAGAAAAGAACTCAGCAGCAGGTCAAGGCAGTAGGCCTGCCAGAGATACCCTGGATGGCAATCTTTTAAATAATTTTTTCTTATATTAAAATTAAAAAAAATAAAATATAACTATATCACTTCCTTGCTTTTCTGCTTTCCCTCCAAGGCGTCCTCTAATCCCCTCCTCCTAAAATATTGAATGGATCTAACACTATGGGGCATGAGCCACGGTCACTCTGGGGGTTTGGTTTGGAGGAGTGGGTAGTTAGAAACAGTACGGCGATAAGCAGTATAGAAGAGGAGGAGCTGCTAAGGAGGAGGGAGAACATTAATTTGGGTCGTAAAACAACTGTGTAACATTTATTTGCTCAGTCACTGTCATGCATAAGGCACTAGAGTCTTTTGATGAGTGTAGAGTCTTAATTTCAATCTTAAATAAATTGTCCGATCTACAGAGGAGGAAGTTGTGAGCCCGGGCATGGTTCAGTGGAAATTGCCCGCTTTTGTGAACTGAAACCTTCCTTTTGCATTTGTCCTTGACTGACTATTTACAGAAATCACAATAGTAAATAAGGCGTTTGTCCTTGACTGACTATTTACAGAAATCACAATAGTAAATAAGGCATAATCCTGCAGTTTAAAGTTGGAAATACCATCTAAATTTGGTCATAAAATTTAAATAGATACTTAAGGTGTGGCTTTGTGAATTAAAAATCTTCCACAGTATCTCTAAAGAGGTAAAACTATCATTCCTCTATGGCATATATTTTATACACTAATTTTTACTTTCAGTAGCCCAAATTTTAAATTATTTTCATTAACTCAAGTACATTTAGCGATACAGTAAATCATATTTCTTGATGGCTGGAGTAGGAAGAAAAGGAATTTGTATTTTACATCATTAATCCACTTTAATGGATATATAATTTTGGTGGGCTTTTCATTGTTAGTAAAGCCAGACTTTCTGTGTAACCCATTTAAAATATTTGTATAGCTTAGAGTTGAAAGCTTCTTAAATTTGTTTTTGTATTTCAAGCTTTCTATATAAATGTATGTGCTACTAATTTTGAAGGAAGAACAAAGCCCCTGTGAGTTATATTGTAGACGTTAATGACATTGTTAAAATGATGACAGATTGCTTTAATGCTGGGTATGTAGTTAATTGGAGGAAGTCTAACAAAATGTGCCATTTCATATTACTTTAAAAAGTCAGTCAAGAGCCATCACCCACTTACAGTCGTGTCTTAACCCAAATCATAAAATATGTATAGTATTAAAACTGATAGAAATAGCAAGACACATGTATTCCCGCACTGTACATTCATCGAGACAACCCATTAAATACTATTTGTTAACCTTTAATTCAGATGTCTGCAATGAGATAATATAATGTAAAACACAAGTCATTGGAGGGTCGTAAAACTGTTTCTGCTACCGCTTTTATTAGCCTGCTGTTTGATGCTGGGTAGAGTTGCACCCTGAAGCAAGTCTTGTGTACAAGTTTACCGTCAGTATATTATGGTACAAATTTAACCTATTAACTATGTGACAGGTGTTGTGTTTATTGCAAGAGCCCATGAAAATACAGACATGGCTGTTGACAAATGTCACCATACCCCTTGCAATTCAGAAGACCTGTGGGGTTCTTAGCCCCACCCTGCAATTTACATTACCATAAAACCCAGCTACCCAGAGGAGTTTAAATTTAATGTTTATGTTACCTAGAGTATTTTAAAAGGTGTGTAAATACACATAGGTATGTTTTGCATATATAAATAGGAAAACTGTTCTGGTAAAATGGTTCATTTACCTGCATCCTCTCTTTTTCTACAGAATGAATATTCTTGTGTATTAAACTATTTTACATTAGGGCTAGTTATTATTATTTAATAGAAAATAATGATGACGAGACCAGTTCTGATCTGCTCATGCTCACACACACACACACACACACACACACACACACACACACACACACACAAAAACACCTATCTATTCATGGTAAAAGAATTTAGATACCACAATAACCTCCATTCTGTCAGTGGATAAGCCATCTCCTATATGTGATCAACAGAGATCAAAAGTAGTTTCTCATGTTCCTCAAAGTACAGAAGTTCACAGTGTGGATGGGTGCAAAATCTGTCACTGTTCAGGGACTTAGACTGCCTCCCACACAGCAAAGGGACCGCGCCCATCCCAAACTTCATGTAAAGCCAGAAAGTGTAGTTTATTTACTCTTTGTTTGCCTTCTCACTTCCCTAAAAGGTGATGAGCATTCTAAGAAATGTGGCTTTTAATTAAGAATAAGTGGGGTGTGTGAGACGGCTCACCTGTTAGGAACACTTACTACTTTTGCCAAGGGTCAGGGTTCAGATAGCCGTATTGCCGTTAGGCAACTTAAAATTGCTTCTAGCCCCAGTTCCAGGAGACCTAATGCGCTCTTTTGGCCTCCACACGCACCTATACACACGTGTTCCACAGAAACTCATTTAGCTTCACATATAAAAACATTAGAAGAGTAAGTTAACATAGCTAGACATCTACAAAGCATAGCCATTCTACTGAAAGCCATGTTAGAGAAGACAGCAAAAGTCACTTTCCTTTGCACTGAAAAGAATATACTTTGAGCAGTTCTAAATTTATTTAGGTAAGAGACAGAGAACCTTGGGTGAATTTCCATATAATATATTTCCAACTCTCCATTCATATGAATATACACACACTCAGACATGCTTATATTTACACACACATACACTGACTTTAGTTACAATTCTTTAGATATACAGGCCCAGTTATATTTTCTTAAGAAATCTATGTCTATTATGAATAATAGCTGCCTTATTCATAATAGCCAGAACTTGGAAACAACCTACGTGTCCCTCTATAGAAGAATGGATAAAGAAACTGTGGTACATTTACACTATGGAATACTACTCAGCTATTAAAAACAAGGAATTTCCAAAATTTGTGGACAAATGGATTGAACTAGAAATTGTCATAATGAGTGAGTTCACACAGAAGCAAAAAGAGCTAAATGGTATATACTCACTTATATCGAGACACTAGTCCAAGGTGTACGTCCCCATGAAAAACTGTACCTACCAGAATAGTGGGTAAGAGGGGAGGACATCCTATTGAAACTTTAGGTGTGAGAAGCCTGGGAGAAAGAGGAAATGGAAGGACCCAGTGGGTCCTGGAAAACTACAGGCGAGTCTTGGCCCTGGGGCCCTCCGCAAACTGTGGCAACAGCCAAGGAAAAAATAGGCAGTAAAAACCTTGAACCCCTACCCGGACTAGCCGATGGACATTCTCCACTGTTGAGTGGAGAAGGAGATCTAACTTTCACACAAACTCTGGTGCCCCATATTTGAACATGTCCCTTGGACGGAGATGCCTGGTGGCACTCAGAGGAAAGATAAGAGGTCACCAAGGAGAGACTTGATACCATATGAGCATATTCAGGGGGAGGAGGTCCCCCTCAGACACAGACTTAGGGGAGGGGAGGGGAGTAGGGGGGAAGTGGGAGGAAGGGAGGAATGGGAGGATACATGGGATGGGCTAACAACTGAGATGTAATATGTATAAATTAATAAAAATGTATTTAAAAAAAAAGAAATCTATGTCTAACATCACATCTTTCTCTGTTTGATGACTTTAAGACACAAGACCACTAACTCCCTAATCTTTGTGATGACCTCATATCTAAGAAGGTATATTTCTATATCTGTTCTATTTACTTCATTTAAAGATGTACAGGTTCCAAAGAAGCTTATTATGGTAATTGTTAAGCTCATTTTTCTTTTTTTCCTCAAAGTTGTAATTTTTACTATGGAAATTTTCAAGTTTTTAGGTCATATTTGGAACACATAAATGTCTGGAGACTTATTACCAAATAAGCCATAGAATGTAGAAACTTAATCAAATAAAATATAAAAATTTACATTGAAATCCATTATTAACCCTCCCAGGGTTCCTTATCATTTATAATTACTTCTCTAAGATCATTTACAGTATTTATGCTGGTAAACAGTCATTTCTTCCAATTAAACTGGCTGTCTCCTGATACCTTCACCATGTTCTTAAAATAATGGTCTAGTTGCTATGTCTTTAATTAAGGTCCACCCTAATTTGGGCTGGATTTCTTATCGGAAAAGGGAAAGTACCATTGCTTCTCCTTTAACAATATACATCTTCCTGCCTCTAAACTTAACTAACTGAATACTTGAGAACTTTGAACAGGTTCAGGGACTTACCCGCTGAGGCCATTTTGCTGAAATCCTCTTCTTTGAGTGTTGACCGAATCTCCTACTGAATTATTATATTGATAGCCTGGCACAGTAAGAAAATGTAAAACAGTCTGTGCCAGTTTTCCGCTACAATATAGGAATTAACCCCAGTGTTCACAAGCCCGGCCACACCTTCTTTACCTCGATTTCCATGGCAGGGGTCTCCCAGGCTGTGAGGAATCAGTAACCGGAACTTAGAGTGCAGGTCACTTGACTTTGGTCGAACTCCATTTTTTGTTGTCATAGAATTGACTCTTCTGTCTCTTGCTAGCTATTGGCCAGGAACCCTCAGGTCCTGGCTGTCACCTTACTCCCTCCATGTGACCTTCAGCACCCATTCGAAGACTTGAGGCTGCGTTCCCAGAAAGAACGTAGTTCTGATCTCAGGAGAGTGCACCTTCATTTAAAGGCTTGGGCCTGATGGCATGAGACCAGGTAACCTCCTTTCTGATCCTTTGATCGGACTTTTTTGTTATATCCACAAAATCTCTGCACTGTTGCCGAGTAGAGGGAGCGATTCATGGGGCCAGCAGAATGGGTGGAGGCTACTCCAAAAATTCTGCATAAGACAAATTTGTACTTCAGATATTTTCAAGACTAAAAGTTCAGAGAAGTTTAAAATCAACGTACCTGTCAGACATTTTCTTTATCATGATACAGGAATTATATTCTATGGTCCACCCAGCTTTTATCTGACTTTTCATGACATGGGTAGAATGATTCAGGAGATCTTCTTAATGTGAAATGTACGTGGAGGGTTCCTGACATCTGTGCTGGCTGAGTCGCCATTGTTAGCGAGCTATTATTTATAGTTGCAGTGGAGCCAGGCAGGATAGCACAAATCTGTAATGCTAGCATTTGGCATGTGGAGGCTGGCAAGATCGGGGCCAGCCTGTGCTGCATAGAATCATCTGAAAAATGCTGAGTGGAAAAAGAACTGAGTGGAGTGTATTGAACATCTACTGTGTTAGCACATAGACACCGTTTTTAATTCTTAAGATCCCTACAAATTAGTCAGGCGTGATGACTTACACCTGCCATCCTAACAGAAGTGAGGCTGAGGTGGAAGGGTAGCCGTGAGTTGGGAGTCTACATGGACTTCACAGTTAGAAACCCCTGTCTCAAACAACACAAAGAAAAGTCTGACATAGTAAATATTGTCATTACTGTTTTTTTAAAATAAACAAACCAAAGGTCAAAAAACATATATTTTCTATGTGTTACAATGATTTTGGGGATAGAAGGACGAATGTGCATCAATCTTTATAATTTTAAAGTCTGTGGCCTTGGTGAATCATTCATTCATAGAGAAAAAGTAGGTAGATCAGACAAAGTTGGCACAGACCAACAGGAAAGCTCCCAGAGCCCCCAAATAATCAGGATATACTCAACCCCCACTCTACACAGCTTCTCCTAGAGCTGTGGGAATTGGTGTTAAGAGGATTTACATCTATAAATGTGTCTCACTGCCCATTGACAGTGTATTGAAATGGAAACATCTCCACTCCCAGAGATGTGCTGGAAGATAGATGGGACAAGACGGAAGACACCTGTCTGCTTCATTACAGCTTAGTATGGTTTTCTTCATTGCTCCAAGAGAGCTGAATATGGTTTAAATGCATCTGGAGCCTTCCCCAGAGTCCAACACTTTGCTAATGAACAATGACGCTGAAGGATGTAATCCTTGTACAGAAAGCGAAGTTTACTAGGACACGAGAGAGTTACAGCCTCCCACCTAGTCTCTTCTCCCTTTTTGTATTTTAGGCTTTTAAGAACTGTAGTTCAACTCCTTTGATGTAGTTCATGTGGGGGGAAAAGCTATCTTATAACAATCACTGCACACTGATCATACTTCCCAGATGATTTTACAGTACACTTGGCTAAGAATTATTAAATACTTATCATACATTGTTACATGGAAGATTCACAAGTGATACGGAGTCATGACAAAAACTTATCAAGCCTTTTATGCCAATTTACCCACAGTAGATCATTAAAATAGACTCTGGTGAATAACGCCTAAGGAGAAATGACTACTTTAAGTTGTATCAGCTTCATTGCCTGGGACTTGAAAGGGATGAGGCTTTATAGATTACAGCTAACAGGCTTATATGCAGAGATTCCTTTCAGGTCTGCACTTACTACCAAGCACTGTTAAAAATACAGGACAGGTGCCATCTTTCTATAAATCTCTTCCTTTCTGATTCCTTCTTTAATGATCTATTTTTGGTCAACTTTTTCTAGTAAAAATATTGTTTAAAGTGATAACTTTTTAGAGAAGGTCATGCATAAGGCAGATAATCAGTAATTTGCTAAAACCCTAATTTATCAAGACTCAAGGCAGCATGACCCCATAAGAAAGGCCACTTGTTTAGACTGCGTAGGTTCTTCATTGTAACTATAGCATAGACGTTAGTGTTGTCTGTGGATTATAGAGTCAGACCATGCCGATTTACCCATGGTTAGGATTCCTTAAAGGAAACACATATGACATAATATTTGGGACATAGCATAAGAAGAAGTAGAAATGAATTTTATGCCCTTTTGACTCTTTATGATGATTCTCAGCTCACCCTTTAGCATGATGAAAAGATGTGTCAGTGCTCATGGCAAGTACTCCTTGTGCTTGCCTCCCTTGTTCATCACAACACCGTGAGCATGATGGGATTTCCCTCATGTTGGCAAGGTTGTACGTGGGTTGGTTTTCATAAGTCTAGAAAGTTCTCCAGGGCAAAATACGATTTCTAACATAACATAGGTTTTAAAGAAATCTCTTGAATTCAATGTTCTCTGTGTATTCCAAAAAAATCAACAATGCATTACTCCCTTGAGGCTGCAGCTCTGGAACTTGGGATTGCTTTTGCATTCCACTGAAAGCAAAATGGCAAGAGAAATTAGCCATGTATAGTCACCGAGTACATTTGTTGCATTGACCCATATAGAAAAAAGTGGCTTTTTCAATTTGTTTTGTTCTAGAGGTAGGGATATTGTAACCTAAAACTTTGTCCTTCATTCTTCTGTTCAAAAAATACATTAAATAATTCTATCATAGTATTGTTTAATATGTAAACTGTATTGTTATACATAAATGTAGTTGGTAATTTGGCTACTTTATGGGTTCTTTTTTCTTTACCCTTCTCCTCCCCCTCTTCTTCATCCCTTTTCACCCCCTAACACTAGACAGGAGGGGGAAAAGGACAGAGAGGAAAGGGGGTGTTGTTATCATTAGACCACTTTGTGGTGATTGGGGTATCAAGTTTCTTGGGGCAAATTTCATGTTCTGCTGTTGGGATATGAATTTCTTCTTCTTTTTCTTTTTTCTTCTTTGCACATGACTACATAACACACTACAATTAACATCTCCCAACCAACCACCCACCCACCCACACTATCCGGACTCTACCATTTATATACCCCCTGAAAAGTACCCAGAATTCCAAAGTCACACACTTACACAAACTATCTGCAGATAGCAAAACCACACTCCTGCTAGAGCATGAGGCAAATCATAGTCACCTGTTGTGAAGAAGTCTCTTACCCCGACACCTGGGATCAAAAGGAAAACATATTCCCACACTATCTCTGTGTTTGTCAAGGAAATCAAAGTTTTCAGCACAGAGAAGTAAAAGAAAATGAGTTAAAAAAAAAAAACAAGCATAAAAATGAAGAAACTTGTTGAATGACTGAATTGACAAATACCTGTCTCCTTCATCTCTTGATGTGCTACTGTCCCAACCTCCTTTTGCTTTGTGCGACTTCTAAAGTGAACACAGTATTGTCTTTCAGGTGTCACTATCCTGGTTTAGTATCAGACATAAATCTCAGATATCCTCTATGTCAGGTCGCTTACGTCTTTGATGCCCAAATCCGTCTGGCAATGGTGCAGAAACCATCGTCGGTTCCCCTTATTGAGAGCTCTCACAGGTGTCTCTCTGCTCCATTCTGATGGTTGTTGCTGTTGTTCAAATTCATGTCTTTGTTTTGGGGGACTATTGAGCTAACATCTTATAATACCCATGGCTCTATTTTGTAGACCCCCCACTCCATCTTCTACATTATATTGTTTTGCTATGAAATAAAATTATTTATGAATTGAAAAATCACTCACTATTTGTTCCTACCTTAAACAATTATAACTAATACCTTGAGTCGGGTAAACCACAGCAAAATCCTCCACCATGAAGTCCCTGGTTATACACATTTATTTTTCATCCATTCATCTAGCATTTCCCAGGACATTTCATTACCAGCTTCCTTGTGTTTCCTGTATGTTTAATTCTCTGTCAGTTGAGTAGAACAGTGAATACTTAAATATAAAAACAATTTACATGCTAAAAATGGTTTAGATACTTCTTATCCCTACAGGAAAGTAACTGTATTTCTTCCTTTATTGGTAATTATCAGTCTGAAATTTTTATTATGTGTACTTATTTATTTTGTGTGTATCCACACACGTGTGAGGAGGGGACGTTGCATGCCATGGTGCACAAGTGGATGTCAGAGAACAGCTTAAAAGAGTCCGTTCTCTCCTTCCACTCTGTGGATCCCATGCACTGATCTCAGGTCCTCGGGCTTGGTGGCATGCACCTCTACCTGCTGAGCCACCTCACCAGTCAGCTCCTCCCCTTTTATTTCTTTCCTAGTCGACCATCCTGACGTTCGACACTTTATTCCACTGACAGTGTTCTCATAACCTCGCTGTTGCTCTCTCCAGGGTTCAGGATCCATCATCTCCACATTCCCAGTCAGGCCTGACATCTCTTCACTTCCTTTTTCTCCTTGACAGATTTTTTTTTCTCCTTCAGCTTAGTGGCATCGTCTCTTGTTTTCTTTCTATTTCTCTAGTGATATTTTAATTAATTAATTATGATTTATTCACATTACACCCTGATTGTTATCCCTTGCTCTTATCTTCCCATTCTCACCCTCCCTCAGTCTTTTGCCTATTTCCTTCCCCTAAACCTCTGATTGGGGGGGTGGGGGGCGCCCTCCTATCCCACTGTCTGGCCACAGCCTCTCAGGTCCCATCAGGATAGCACCTGCATCCCCTTCCTCTGTGTGCCTGCTAGGCCATCTTGCCAAGGGGCAGTGACCAAATTGTGGGCCCCAGAGTGCATGTCAGAGGTTCAGCAGCAGTTCTCCCCTTGCCCCCATGTGGAGAACCCACAGTCTACAGCTGTAGCACTCTGAAGGCGCCCGATCTCGTCTAGTGATCTTTTAAAAATTCCATCGCCACCTCTTCATCCTCTACCTGGCCACTAAACGACAGAAGCTCTCAGAACAGTCATGAACTCTCCTCTCGCCTGACATGTGTACTAGAAAACAACTGCGTGCATCTGCTGCACGCTTGCTATCCGTCAGTTACAGTGTGAGAAATGAAATACAAAGTTTGAAAAGCAGATCTTGACATCTAGGAGTTGAGCTGACAAACCTTTCGAGGCCATGTACACCCCCTGCTGGGCATACATAATCTTCCTGTCATTATACAAGGTCAGCCGAGACCAGGAAACAAGACAAGGCTTTATAAATTTGTCTAAACATGGTCAAAAAAAAAAAATGAGATCATAGTCCACAATGCCAAATGGCCCCATGTTTACACCTTATCAAGAACTACAACCTAGTGGTGTGTGTTCTTCCTTTCTGACACCACCGCGTGCAAGGATAACCACTGCTTCTTTGAGTCTCTCACATCCCAGAGGAAAGGCCTGAATCCTGTAATAGATCTTTTATCCTCCTTACTGAGGTATCCACAGATGCCCATGTTGTGTGTTATGTTCTACTGTAATGAGTGATAAACCAAACTTACTCGGCTACAAGCATTGTAATGATCATTGGATGAAAAACATGGCTAAAATAAGCATTTTGAGTGTATTACTTTATCTTTTGTAACAGTTCCCAAACATTAAATTGTATTTCTCAGTGCACATGAAAACAGATTGGGACTTGATGATATCACAATATTTTAACCAAGACTATTCAGTTGGTAACGAATTTGAGTGCACACCTTTGATGTTAAAATGAATGAGAGTTTCTAAGACACACAGTCAACATTCATTATTTGAATAGATTTAACACAGGCATCCGAACTTCTAACTCACCATTTGGGATTCCTTGCCATTGTATGCCTTGGTAGAGTTTATTTGAACCAATATACCCAAAATATTGTAATTTCAATATGGAATCAATTCAAAACATTTTAATATCACATATTTTATTTCAAATGAAGTCATTGAAGGCTATTGTGTATCTTAATGCTTATACCATCTCTCAATTTTAACCAAGCACATTTCAAGGCCTTTAAAAGACATATACTGTTACATAGCAAAACTTAGAACATGAAAATCTTTTCTGGTTGCAAAGACTATTTAGCTGTGGCTTTTTAATCCAACAAAAAATTTCACCCACCTAAGATAAACTAGTTCTATAATGACAGCTAATATTCTCTGACTTTCCAATATTCCAGGTGCCAGGACTAAATATTTTTTCGACATTTAAAATATTAGCCTCTTAATAGCAGCTTAGCTGGACTGTGACAGATTTAGTTATCACAGTATAATCCACATATATTTACAATATATTGACTTGGCTTAAAAGACTATATCTTGCTGTCAAATTTCAATATCATGGTCTGACTGAAACTACAATTTTATGAAGGAAAAATTTAGCTTATCAGGACCTTCACATTTTCTAAGAATAGAATAATGTAATTCCAGAAAGCATAGAATGCAACTGAAATTTTCATTATTTTCTTCAGGAAACAATCATTCAACATCATTTTATCCTAAAAACAGGAATAGACAAATTGCATCCTGGGTCCCCAGATGAATTGATAACTGAGAAACCTGAGTGTGTTGAGCTTACAAAAATTAAAAGACTATTGATGATATCTGTTGCTTCTAATTAAGAAGATGGAAAGACTAATAAAGTTTCTTTAAAGAAAACCCAGCTCACAATGAGTAGACTATGAATGAAAGTAGTTAACAGACATCACCAAACACACTCAGGGAAGGAATTAGGGAGTTAGTTCTGGTTTTTGGCAGAACAACTGTCTACAATATGTAACATAACAAGGGCAGGAGTGTGGGAGTTCTCAGCATAAAGATGTGATTCACACTTCAGGAGATGTATATGCTCCTTTCCCTTACATGATCATCATACATTCAAACATTGTCTCACAATTCATTTATACGAGCACAGGTCTCAGTTAGAAAACAAAGACAACTGTAAAGCCTACAATGAATTGTAGCTTGTGAGTCAGGAAAACATCGCACCACAGGAAAGTGATGCATAATACAATTCTGGTAAATTAATAAAAAAATACACTTGGAAACAATAGAAAAGAAAGGCAAATAATAAAATAACATTTCCAGCATCTTAGGTTATCTTCACTATAAATAGCTGCTCTTCAAGAGCCCCCAAATCCACTCAACTGAAAGAACATCCTAAGCTAACACAAACAGAGTGAACACACACACACACACACACACACACACACACACACACACATCATCATCATCATCATCATCATCATCATCTCATTCCAGCCTCTTACTCAGTTTTAGAAGTTTCCCTTGTTTAACAATGCTTTCCTTTAGGAAAAAAACTTCAAGTGTCAATTTTGTGGCTTCATACACGCACTGATAAGAACATGTGAATAAGCTATGCATTTCCTCTTCGCTATGGAACCTGGCATTGGGACCAGCGACTGAGGGCCCCTGGCCACTCTTTCCACAAAATGGCTCAGTGGTTCTTGGGGAAGCACTAAGAGCCATCTCTGCATGTCAGCAGCTCTACCAGCTGCCTGACTTTGTGAACCAGGACCTCCAGAAATGATGGGGCATGTGTGTTTTCCTCTGGGTTTCCAGTGAATGGACAAACATAGAAGAATGAAATTAGCCCCATGTCCATATCAACATAAAATGGATTAAATATCTCAGTTTAAAACCTGAAACTCTAAAACTGCCTTAAAAAAATGCAGGCAGTATCCTATGGATCTAAGTGTAGGAAAGAATTTTCTGAATAGGACTCCATTCACTTAGGAATTACTCCTCCTTTTTTTTTTTACATATACATTTATATTATTACATATATATACACTAAACTACATACAGCAAAAAGAACCATGAAACAATCAGGAATTATATAAATGTTACATTCATAGTGTTTTGCCTATTTGTATTTGGCAACCCTGAAGAAAGCATCTTTCTTGGTGAATCTAAAATTCCGAGTGTAAATCAATATCTATCCTATCTCATCTCTATCAACCTAAAAACATCTACCTAGACCTAAAAGGATAGTGCCCCCTAAACAACTAAGCTTAATTGTAAAACTAAACTATCTAGTGTTCAACCCCATCAGAGACTTGAGAAGGAATAAAATTAATTACCCGAGTAAACAGGAAGTACAAGTTAGCAGCTTCCAAAATGAGAACATGAGACAGTTTGCTGCCTGAACAGTCACTCAAAACTCTCGATGATGTTGGAGCATCATCTACAGCTTTCTGGCCCAGTATATCTGACAGACATATTGTTTGGCAGGAATTGAGGACTTGCTTACCCTGTCTTGGCAGAATTTGGCTGTCGAGTCTGCTTGCATCCAAGCTTGCCCACTTTTAGGCAGAATTCTGTCTGTGGCAGAAACTAAGACATTTTGCCCAGTGGCTGGTTTGCCACATTTGAAGCCATCTCCATAAGGAGGTTCTTTGATCCTCATCATCTTCTTTGAGGTAGGCTGGGTATTGCCAGGAGTTAACCTGTCTCATTGTCAAAGAATATTTAAAATAATAAAAACATCTTTAAACACCATATTCTGTAGGTCCCTGAGGCTTTTGGAGACCATATCTAACATTTGCCCAGTGGCTGATATTAATATAATTCCTAATTGTTTTGTGGTGGTCCTTCTTGTTGTATGTAGCTTATTGTAATATGTGTAATGATATAGATGCATATTAAAATTAAAATAAATAATAAATGTTCACTGTAGCACCACCCACAACAGCTAAGTGTAGAACCAACCTAGGTCTCCAACAACAAAGAATGGAGAAAGAAAACATGGTTTTTATACACAATGGAAAATTCCTCAGCCATAGAGAGGAATGAAGTCTGGCACTTAAAGAAAAATGGATGCAACTGGAAATTGTTACATAAGTGAATTAAACCAGTCTCAGAGAAGAACAATGGTTTATATAAGTCTGAGAATGTCATACATTGCATTTTGATCACATTTTCCTTTCATCCCCAGCTCCTTAGATCCACCTCCTGTTCAATACCTACCCAAATTTGTGTTCTCATTAAATAGGCATCAAGTTCTATTTGCACCACCTGGATTCTCTCAGGTGTTGGGCTTTCCCACTGGACCATAGTTGACTCCCAGGAGGCCACCCCCTAGAAACTGACTCTCCATCTCCCCATGGCTCCTCATCACCAAACATTCCTTAGAGGCGTGGGATGGCTCTCCTCTCTTCATTCCGGGATTCTTTGTTCTTTATGTTGTCCCTCAACACTGGCTGTTTTCTTGTTGTACAGAAACATGTTTTTAAAAAATTGTCTTTGTTTATAACTGTTTTCATTTTTTTAATTCAGTAAGATAAAATTCAGTGTAAGTCTTTTACTAAAAGTTCTTGGTCAATTGTCTTAGTAATTACATAAAAAAATGTTTGGTTAATATCCACAGGAGTCTTACTTTTTTTTTTTTTAAGAGAAATGGGAGGAGTGGATGGGGTGGGGACAAACGGGAGGTGGGTGGAGGCACTGGGAGGTGAGGAGGGAGGAAAACCATGGTCAGGATGTAAAAAATTTTTAAAAATTAAAAATCCATTGACATTTTTATATTGATTACATATCAAAGTAACAATACTCAGGATATATTGGTTTAAATTAAATGTATTATTAGAAAAATTCTTACTGTACATGATATTTTTTTTTAGAAATTTCTTATATTATAGGACTTACATATGGTATTTTTATTTTATTAATCTGCATAGATATGCAATTATATGTATTTCATTCCATACTGTTTTAAGTCTTATAACTTAATGAATAGTTTTAATGTTGGAGAGAATTAATAATTTGACACAGCCATTTGTCATAATTATCTTTTGTATCCTTTATGGAACTTTTGCTTCTATATTTTATTGCATAATAAATAGGTCTGTTTCTGGGTTTCAGAGCACCACTACTATTTTTGCTGATGATATAGTAAATATCAAACTTAGTATGGGAAGAAGCTGATCATTATAAAACTTGATATTTATCTTTCTCATTACAGAGTGCATTGTCAGATCTTTTAGTATACTTTTAATATATATATTGTACAAAATGTTATATGTAAGCCATCTAGATAGACATTATTAAGATTATTCAAGACCTGGTAGAACATTGCAGAGTCAGCTGGAGCGCTGCACAGTCAGACAAATATAGTCTTCTCTCTCACTGATAGGATAATGGATTTTCTGCCATCAGATCAGAATAATGAATTCTATTACTTTTTCAGTTAATTCCTATAGGCTTTCTAATTATACAATAAGATTTTATAAATAGTTATTTTTTCTTCATTATCAAGATTTATATTACCCATTTGTACTTGTACTGGCTAGTGCTGATGACATGATAATAATTAAAGGCAGCAATTAAAGACATTTCTCCTTTGGATCCCAGATTTCCTAAGAATAACTCTAGTAACTCAATGTGAATTAGAATAGATATCTTTATCCAATTAAGATGTATGATTTTATGCCTGTTTGTCATATTTGTGGGGTATTTATTTATTATCCAAGTCATTTGTTTTGTTTTCCTTATTCGGTATGTAAACATTGTTTTAAGTAGATTAGTCATAAAATTTGAAATCAGAGTCTGCTTTTCTCTCTAGAATTCAAGCTCTGGACCACGGGGAAAGCAGTGGGTACCACCTGGCTGGACCCACTGTGTGAGCTACTTCAGCAACTTTAACATTAGTGGGAGCTGTTGCAGGTGAGAATAGCTCTAGCAGAGAGGGAAGCTGGACATAAGAGAGAAATCAGGACAAAACTGACAGGCACAAACAGGGACCTGCCCCCGTTTTTTCCTCCTTCCAACTTCAATGCTACAGAAGGCATCAGAGCTTTCCCTGGAGAAAGTGCATGAGTTTAGCTGGGACTCTGTGCTATTAAAGGAGGAGATGCGGCAGGAACAGGAGGTGATTTAGCAGGTAAGCTGGGCCCTGGCCATTGTGACAACCGGTGGTCTATGCTAGCCTAATGCTCCAGGTAGGGTGCTCCACTTGGGTCTACTTTCCTTTGGGACTAAGTGCGCCCAAGCAGTGCAAGTTGTGTCTACTGAGATGATCAAGGTGAGGTATGCAGTGGTTCCAAGGCAAGGCAAGAACAGCACCCCATGCTAAGGAAGCAATATGGCTCACAGAAACTGGCTGTGGATATTGGGAGCTGGGAGGTGGTGTCTTCCACATTTGACATTGTACTCACATTACCTTGAACAATCGTTTTTTTCTGTAGGAGTTAGAGTGGACGGGGGCAGTTGACAATGTTCAGAAATTAATTCTCTCCTTTCGACATGAGGATCAACCTCGGGTTGTTAGGCCTGAGAAAAAGTACCATTACTTACTGAGGCATCTTTTAGGCATTGACATTGATACGATCTTATGCTTTATTCGGTATTGATAAAATTTTTATTTAGTATCTCTACCCAAGATAAACACTTGGAACGAATGCCATTTGGCCTTCAGAGATCCTATTAACCCTTGGTTTAAAGAAAAAAAGTTTCTCTATATAATTCTAACCCTTGAGTATCCTGCAGATTTGTAAAAACAGAGAAAAAGGCAATAGTAATAGCAATTAAATAATAGACATGAAGGCAACCCAAATAAATGGGAAAGGCACTTCCAGAAGCCAGAAGGGTTGTTAGATGAAAATCCGTATGCCAATGTCAATGGCAGAGGTGGACTACCTCCCTATAAGGCCTTGGTTAGGGAGTTCCCCGACGATCTCAAAATCACAAGTCTTTCTCCATTTCTGTTGTATCCTAGAACAAGATGGAAAAACCCTATTGGTGAACATACTGTGTGCTTTGGTTGCATGAAATGGGGTAATGCTGGGACTGAGCTAAAAATGCTCTCTGCTCTGGTTGGCACTCATAGTTCTTGAAGGTTCTATGCAGTTTGCTGGAGAAAGTGTCACTAACCGCATTACTAGGGTATGGGACCTCTGTGCTGCATTTTCCATACGGCAGGAAAGATGTGCTCTCATTGATACATTAGTGGCAGGACTGCTAAAGGTACAACCAATTGCTTCCTGATTTCTCTAAGACCCTGTGCCCACGATTAGTTAGTGTTATTAGACAATAGTCTGTGGCTGAGAGAATCGATGTGAATGAGGGAGACTTGCAACTTCTTTGATAAACATGTGATATGCCTGCCAACTTGTCTTCTAAATATTTATTTATGTTTATTACCATTATTGTTTGCTACATTTTGGTGGTGGAGAAAAGCTTATTTTCCATAGTAGAAAGTGGTTAGCCTAAGTGTCATAACAAGTAAACCTCCTGAGAATAAATAACCGGAGCTGTGGTATAACTGTCCATGCCTATCCATAAATGAAGGAAAATGATGAGATATCTATCTCATCTTTTTCAAGACTCAGAGTTGGTGTTGGCTCCTGCTCCTTAATGATTCTACTTTATTAGGAATTTATTAAAGGCGTGTACCTCCCTTACAACCTGACTACCCTAAATAGGAGGGAAAGGAGATAAAGGAAAACAAGAATAAAACTTTCTGGGTATCAGTTTTGTGGGGCAACTCCCCTGGCATAATTCTCAGGAATCTTGCAGATCATCTGTCCCACAGAAATAGTCTCACTGTCCTGGACTGAACCTGGAGGAATCCACTGAGCTAGAATCTTCCAACTCTGTGCAGTAGGGCAAGAATCTCTGATCTTTCTCACTTCTATTCCCCAATGTCCTTCTCCTCCTAATTGATGGTCCTTTTTGCAATACAATATCCTGGGTGGAGTCCTCTCTCTCTCTCTGTCTCTGTCTCTCTCTCTCTTTCTCTCTCTCTCTTTCTCTCTCTCTCTCTGAGTTTATCTAGGATCTTTATCAGTTTGTAGAGACAAAGTTTCAGTGGGGTCAAGCCACCCAAGACTGCTTTCACTTTGGGCCCAGCCTAAGGTAAGGCTACATTCTCTTCACAAGTTCAGGGAAAAAAATTAAGAATTGAAAGAAAGAGTTAAATTATGGAGCTATTTCCTTTAAATCAAAACACTCAACTCCCAGAGGGGGGAAAAATGAAGATTTATAAATTTTATGAAGTAGATGAAACTCACAAAACTCACCCAGCTCCTAGAATTTACAGGATTCATAAGACCAAACCACCACCCTATGGTTATAGAGTCCATTTAAAAAATTGCTTGAAAAAAAAATTCCAGTTAGGCAAACTGCCTGGAAGTAATGCAGAAAATTCCAAGGACACAGTTTTTGTAAATTGTTATCCATTCCTCAGTAGATGTTTTAGTGAAGTAGCTGCCTTTGAATCATCCATGCTCCTATCAGTAACTTCTCCCCCATATCCCCGTGTGTAAGCTCAGTAAACATATTGGTTGAGTAAACCATATCTGAGGAGAATCATTCATTTGACGATCATACGTACCTTATCTGAGATAAATAGGTGTACATACAACAATACTTCCCGATGGCCATGGTTCATCTGGAACCAGCAAGAGAAGGGCATTCTGGTAATTCTATTTATGGCTAAGGCAAAACAGCAAGTCAGAAGTTTATTTACTATATAATGAAGTAATGATATTCAACTGTCATAGTGCCATAAATATGACAGATAGATTAATGGTGATTATTTCTATTACTTTTATGGTCATACCATAGACTTCTAAGGCTGGCTGTATAGATTAAAACTATTGTTTACTGTCACTAGAGAATCATACTATGCTAATTACCTTCAAAATTTGCCTCACTTATTGTTAGTGTATACGAGCTACATCATTTCTTGAGTAAATTCTCCACACTGACCATTCTACTGGTCACCTTCTTCCCTGAGATATAATAATATTTTCATTTTGATAGGAAGAAAGTTGGCAGGTCAAGATGTTACATGAATACCAAGTCAAATACTGGCTAGTTTTCTTTATGAATTGAAAGTTTGCTTCAACTATCATTTTATTAGCTTAACTTTGCAGTTGTCATAGTACAATAGATCCATTTCTTTCCATACTTCATATGTAATGTGATAATGTTTTTATAGACTATAGATAATGTGATGTGATTTTGGCTTGGTGTTTTCTTTATTGTCACATATTAACTATAATACATTGTTAGGCTTTATTGTGATAGTTTCATACATGCGTATGTTACACATTCATAAGCTCTTCATCATGTAAGATGCTTTCTATAGGCCTTAATAATAAAGCCATGACAATTGCTAGCTTCATACAATATAAGTTAATGATTAAAAGTATATATTTTTTCTTGACACTCAAAATCCTTAGAACTGATATCCATCCTCTGAAGTTAGCAATGCGATTCATTTCAGTTTCCTTAGGTTCATCTAAGAGGCATTTGGGGGCACACACAAACTTACTATGAAAAGGAAACTGTGTATGATGGATGCCTTTTTAATTCTTTGCTTCCCCTGTCAATGACCCTGTTTATTCTCTTAGTCTTTTTCTTCAGAAGACCCAGATCACAATACAGGTTAGCTCTCTCTCTCTCAGTTGAGTTAATGTGTACATTCTTAAGAGCTTGCAGTACCTTACTGACTAATTAGTCAGTGGTGTAAGTCACTTCCTGTTTCATTAACACTAACTATTTCTTAGCATATTTATGGTAGGTTTGATGAAAATAACTGTTTGGGCCTCACATTGTGCTGCAAGATAATCCACTCTTTAATTCTAATCTAGGCCCAAATGACATAGATAGATTAGACTTTGAATACTAATGATTGTATACATTGGCAAAAGGTATCAAAAGTTACTCTCCTACAACCTGTCAGATATATTTATTTCATGCCTACTGTGTGCATAGCAGCGAAGCAATGATATAAAGTGTCCATTGGGGTCTTTCTTCTCAGTCATTTGTGCTGAGAACAACGTAACTCCTGGTTCCCAAGGGCACTTGGGAAAGGGTAAGTGAAGGGATAGCACAAGGTTTACTTTAACAACTGAAAAAATGTGTCAGATGTATTAATGTCAACAACTGGAATCTTACCTCATTAGGCAACTTCTGGATCTGAGGCTCTGATTATTATTCTAGGCAGAAAAAATATGCTAATTATTCACTCTGAGCATAGAAGGGGGGAAGGTGTAAAATCTCCCGTTATCCGCGTGACCACATACTAATTGCGTGTCATGTGTCAAAATAAGGCAGCTCATGTGCCCAAAGCAATTAGACACACAGAGCTCCATTAATGAAGCACTGTCTGTCACCAAAAGTGTTTTTTGTGCTATAGTTGAAGATTAAAATATTAACTTCTCAAATATTTATGATAGTAACTGACAGCATTTAAAAAAATGTTGCCTTTTAACAAAAGCTTTCTATTAAGAATTAGTTTTTAATTTGGATTTTATATTCAAAGACTATATTAACATATGGGGGAGATGGGATTTCTTAGTGCATGAGGAAAGTTTTATTCCATAAAAGGTAGATTACTTTTAGATAACTTCACTATGTCTTTATGCCCTCAATGTTTTTCCTCAGAAAGAGGCTTTCTAAGCTTTTGACCTAGTATCTTTTCTCCTCATTGATAAATCCATTGGAAAAATCTTGTAAATGTGTAGGCTTTCTACATACTATTTCTCTGTTTTGTTCAAGTTAATCAGTTCTAAACACATTATCACCAGCAAGGCATTATGGTCAAATATTTTATACTTTATGTATTGTCTGATGATGTGAGAAGTGTCCAAAGCAGAAGATGCTGATAATCTTAGTAGTCTGCAAAAGAGGCTGTCCTAGTGGCATGGCTGACCACACTGGATCCACTTACTGGTGATTGCTCTATAGGCACAATCCTATAGTTGAACATTTTTTTTTGAATGTTGAACTGGTAGTTTAACTCTTTTGTGTTTTCTTACTCTTTCCAACCATCTGACTCAGAACTAATTAACAAAGTAGATAGCTGACTCCATTGTAGTTTGTGCCTCAGTTTGTTTGGGGGGTTATGCATTATGTATCGCATATATACATACATGTATATGTATGTTCGCATGTATAGGTACACGTTGTAGAAAGCAAACCTGCACTCTGTGTGTGTGTGTGTGTGTGTGTGTGTGTGTGTGTGTGTGTGTGTGTGTGTGTAGACCCAAGGGTGATCCTCTATCACCACCACCTTCCCAACACTATGGTTATCATCCTCAATTATTACACTTTGGAAACATTTGGTCAAACTAGAGGCTTCTTTTATACATTTAACATTGTTTCTTCATCAACAATTTAATTCAACAAGTTTATGAATGGAAACATTATGTTCTTTCTTGTTTTGAATTCCTTGGTTTCAGTTTACCTAAAATCAGTTATTTTGTAAGATGTTTAAACTCATACCTAAACAGTGTAGTTTTTATGATTTCAGATTTTAAAGGATTGCTGGTTTTAAGCTTAGCTATATTACACAAGGGAGTAAATGCTACTTTTAAGTTTTTACATTGCAGGTGTAAGACTCACTTGAAAGTTTTGTGCACTATTTCTTTACTCCCTATATCTCTCTTTATGTACCTGGACAGCCTTGCTACCGTAAACATTGATTTGTACTGTAAGTTGGGAGGAATCCACTTTGTGGCTTCTTCAGTAATATTTTTTCTGCCTGGTCAGCAAGTTCTCCACAGTTATTAGCCAAGTCTTTCCTTACTCATTAACACCTTGAGCACAGTGATGCCAGATTCGCTACTGTGAGTTACTACACAGTGAGCACTAACAAGTGTTTGGCTGCTGGGGGCTGACAGAGTTTCTGAAGAAACTGACAGAAGCATGATTTGCTTGTAACTGTGCTAAGCTGGTCCATATCTGCCTGCGCTGGAATTGGAAGGACAATTATTTCAAAACTTCATTGAATGCACGATAAATATCACTGGGCAAAGTCAATTGATTTTTGCATATTGTAAAAATTAAATAAAAAAAAATAACATCTTTACACACTTAAAGTGATACCTGGCACAGCATGTCTCTCAAGTCCAACTCTTTGGTCCTCTCCAAAGCTGTATTTTTTTTTCATGGAAAAGTGGAATAAGATAAAAATGTTGAAGGGATGTGACTCTTCCAGAGGACTGTTATCATTTTAGACAATTATCTGCAAGTCTTACTAGCCACTTTTTAATGTATTTTCTAGTTTTCTCATAGTCCTTGGCTTTCCTCCTCTGTCTTTCACAGTCTTCCTTTGTGGCTGATCAGCTTCCCCTGGTAGCATGTATCATTGCCTCGCTCAGTGTTGTTCTTTGTTCCAGATTATCCATGATTTTAAAATACCTTATGATTTAAAGAAATCATTCGCTCATTTTGTTTCCCTTTTGGATAACTGTGTAAGTCTGTATACTTTGCAAGTTTTATTTCATAAGTTAGCTCAATTGAAGATGACAGAATGCATACTCTGTGAGTATAAGGCATTTTCTTTTGCTATGGCTTTTGGCTGTCTGATCCATTTCTAAAACATTTCCACATTTCATTTTTTTTAGTTCATTAATTTTATATGTACTGGATTATGTTATGGCAGAGCTGGGTTTTCCCTAGTTTCTAATTGGCATTCTATATGGATCCAACTTAACAATTGTCCTTTGTGGGACACTGTACCAACTGATAAAAGGAAGACATTTTAAATAGATAGCATTCTTTCCTTTGAAAAATGCACAGATCAATGAAGATTATAGTGTAAAATGAGGAGTAGATGATGAGAGAAACAAAAAACAGATCTTGAAGACTAAATGGCAACCATCAGGTATCTATGACAACGTGAATTATATGTTTAAAGATGATGTTGCTGGCAAAGAATGAAATATTGCAGTTTGATTTTTTTATTTCTAAAGACTGAAAATGCTGACTCTGTTTTGAGGACATTGATATCCTATGAGTTAGATATTATAGTTCTGCCTATTGCTGCAATGTAACACAATCGTCACGGTTTGTTTGCTGGACACTTCAGCTACCTTTTTCTCTGTTTTAATTATGGAGATGAGGTCCATTTTTGCTTCCCTCTAGAAATAGTAATTAGCTACTCAGTGAGTAATGTTTTCAACTATAACAAAAAAGTCTTCATTAAATAATGCTATTGTGCTATAAACATTACACATCTATTTTACAGCCTTGACATTTGGAGTTAAGCTTGTTTCTAGGTTGGTGATAAATGAAGTCCAGGTAGAGAAAGATAGGGGATGGAGGTTGACTCAGTAAGGACCTGAGTAACTTAGTGTTGTGTTCAGTAGGGCAAAATAAGAGAGAGTGATCATTGGTTTAACAGAAGCTTATTCTACTGGGAAAGTAAAGGGAGTCAGATGAGTATGGATGGCACCATTGATGGAAAACCTCAGATGCGTGGTTACACTGTATTAAAATCTTGGCAAATGGTGGAATTTGATGTATACAAAAAGTAAAGGGAAATGTCTAAGTTGGTGGAACCCATCGCATACAGCAGTGGCACAGTGCCTGGTGACTAGAAACTAAAAGTTACAATCAAGGCTTTGGGTGTATCAGATTTAATCCTAATTAATTTCCTAGTTGACAAACCTATTAAGAGCCTACCATGAGCAAATTACAGCATTTAAGAAACTGCCTATAAAGATATTCAACAACTCATAGGACAAAATAAATACATGCCAAAAATGTTCTGCAGAGTCCATCTATGCTGAAAGAGCTGCAGGCATCCTAGCTAGTGACTTTTACTTTCTCAGCTTGGATGTGGCGAAATGTTCAGACTTCATGGTCTCAGTAGGAGAAAGGTCAGCTGAGCTCTCGTAGGACAATGCTGTCTTTTGCCTCCACCACCCTGGTTTTTGATGTTGGTATTTTAATCTACTTACTTTAGGCAGAAAAGGTAACCTCTAAAGCATTGATTGGCCCATTTAACCTTATACAGTTTCCTTTCTCATTCTTAGCTGCATTGTCTGCAATAGTAAGTGAAAAAATGAAAATCGAGGACTACTTGTTTTAAAAGCCAGGAAAGGATGCCTCTCCTTTCCTCCATTGCTCCCTCTCAAAGCTGTTTACCGTTGCCTGGTAACGGAATTTAGACATTGAAAGACCACAGCACCCTGCACCAGAATGTGGGATGCACAGGGTGTGTAGACTGGCGTAGTCATTTCCTACCAATTGAAAGATCCCCTCCTGGAGGAGAAAGGAGGGTTATAAAACTCAAGAAATTAATGATAGGAGGCTCAGAAAACTCAGCCAAACTTACAAGGCTCAGGGAAACAGAGAAAACCACATCTCACAAGGTCTCTTCCCTCAGCTTCTACAACCAGTGACCAATTGCTTGGCAGGTGGCTGCAGACATGTAGCTTTGGTGAGTCACCACCCATGCCAGACAGGCTTTTTGGTGGTGCAGCTGACTAAGAGACACTCGTGTTCCTGTAGGTAGCTCCCATCCCCTGCCTCAAACTCATTTGTTCGCTATGCTACAATGGTGTCTAGTTGAGTTGTTTCTTTGGCCTGCTGACAGTGCCTTATCTGCAATGACTAGATGTTTGTTTACAGTTCAACAGGAAAAAGAAAGGAATGAGATAATGTCCAGTTCAGCACTTCCTGTTTTCTTACTCAAGACATCACCAGGAATGATGGCTAGACTACATTTGTTGTATTTATCTCTAAGAAACAGTTGAGGAACAAAGGTGGCAGTAGGTGAGGGTTCACAGGAATGGAGTTTCCAAGCTCCTGGTACAGCCTCTGTTATCCCATCAGAGATCACTCACAAGACACAAAATCATAGATAATTGCTAATAAGAATAACATTGTTGATCATTGGAGGACAATGGCTACTCAGGGGTGGTAAAGGAAGACCCTCTGTGTGTATGCTAACCACAAGCCTGTGGGGTGTTCCTTGCCGTGTTATTATTTTTACAGTTTCATTGACAATTTCCTATGGGATTGAAATTTGGACAAAGGGAAAAGAACTTCATGTGTACTTTCACAAAATGAAGAGGTGTGGAGAAGAGCGGTTACTCTTCTGAAGATGAGAGAGCTGATGCACGGCCAGAAGCACAAGGAAACTCCTGGGGTTTCCCCTGAACTCTGTTGGTATTGAATTCTTTTAATGAAATTTTATGTTGACTTTGGAGGTAATAATTACCTGCTCATCAGGTGCTGAGGCACCATTGAACAATTTTATGTACTTCGTTCTCTAAAAGAAATGTGCAATTTAGGCTTAATACAAACGTAGGATCTAATTAAATTGAATCGCATGAGCTTGCTGGTATTCAACAGTTTCTGACCTACAAACACAGCAGTTTCAACTAATATTATATATACCAGCGCTTCCTTCTCCTTTAACAAGTGCACTTGAATACTGTGTCTCGAATTTTATCTCCCTAATCCAGCTTCAGTATCCAACATAATATGACAGTTAATAAAGATATCACAGTGGGGATGGGTTTGGATGTGTTGCTGTTGCTGTTTGTTTCGTGTTTGTCATGTTTTTGTGAAATTTATGTGGGATAACGTAGGGAGCAAGTGATGTCCTGAACAAGTGTGTATTGTTTGATGTGAACATGGACACTTCAGGGGAACCCGTGCTTCAGCCTCATGGGAGTGGCAAAGCCTCGCCCAGGCAAGGCTCAAAGGGCTGGCTGAGCCATTCTCCTCTGGTCCTAGTGTGAGTGTTCATGATGTGTACAAAATCCATGGCAGCTTTCCTCCCCACCCAGTATTTACAACCTAAAGACTGCTTTCTATAGATTGCTCCTGCTCAGATTGGATAAGTGCTTCCTTATTCAGACCTCTGTAGTAATCCTGGCTTTTTGTTTATTTGTGTGTAATGACCCCACCTTCTTCCTCAGCTGTATGGAATAAGCCTGGCTCCCTGATAGGAAATTCACTGAAGGGAACCTAGATCTTCAAATCATAGCCTTTGTGTGTCCATCTCTTTCTCTCTGCGTCTGTCCTTTCTTCATTACTTCATTTCCCTAGTAAAGATTCCAAGACTCAAACCATGTAGGGACATGATAGGGTGCTTTTTAACACCACAAAAAATAATGGATTTGCACGATTAAATAGCGCATCGATTTGCCTTGATTATAGGAATATGGAAACCACAAGATACTAAGTTAGCTTATCAAGGATGTGTTTACATGTTGAATCTCTTTAAAATCAAATCAGAGAGCTGGAGAGATGAATCAGCCTTTAGGAACACCCACTGCTTTTGCAGAGGGCTTAGGTTTAATTCCTAGCACCCACAGGCTCAATTCACAACTGCTTGTAACTCAGTTCCAGGGGATCCAATGCTCTTTTCTGGATTCTGTGGGAGTTTGTACACATATGATGCACATGCGTATGCTCAGGAACATATACATACACATAAAATAAAATATTTAAAAAACAATCAAGCAAGGTCTATGGGGTCAAAAGTATTTGTTTTGCTTTATTTCACTTTTCTTTTTGAGTTAAGTTTATTGCAGAGTTGAAAGTACGTTAAAAAGTATTTGCTTTCGTAAGCCCAACTTTCCCCTTCAACTGATAAAATGCAGGTGATAGGAAGATGTGTAAAGTCAATTGATTCTTCCAATTAAATTATTTTTAGTTCAGCCTGGTATATAAGCCAGGCTTACCGATGGACACAGAAAGACCACAAAAGGCACCAAGTAGAGGACAGTATTCAACTAACCCAAATGTTAGACCTATACAATTACCAAAACAGTCTGTTTGTGCAACTGTCTTTTCTCTCAGTTTCTAAACTAGTTGGGCTGTAAAGTTTTCTTATTCTTTAGAACTGTGTGGGATAAATGGCTTAGCTCTAATAATCTCTCTTTGGGAAAGCAAACCAAAACCTTAACCTCCAGATCACCAGGGAAGTGGAAGCAAATGGCTGGATTTAAAACAAGTAACAAAAATGCAGCGAATTACTCCAACGTCATCACTTTCCCCATCTGGTGTGACCTGTCTGGCTTGCCACCATGCTTCGTCAGAAGCATTGATAACATGGAGAATGTCTCTGTACTAGAACCACACAGGTCTTTACAGTAGACTACTAAAGCGCTTCTAGTGAGAGGCAGATGCCTTCAGAAGTGAGTTTCTCTAGTCCGTTATTAATACTATTTGGCTTCCCATTACTCTTTGGAATTGTTTATTCACTATGTGGTTTTGGCAGCTTCTTTAAAATTTCTTAAATGAGTACTGGCTTGTAAGAATTATCAACATTATCCATTCCATTTATGAGAAAGAGGAGAACAGCTAATAAACTTTATTGTAAGATCCCCCAAAATTAAAAATAAATAAGGGAACGAATATTTTGATACAATACTTCCTGAGCCGAGTCTTAAGCATGACAACGCGCAAAAATTTGATTGGAAGAATTTGCAACGTGTATTAAAAAGTTAGCCTCTCGTGGCACTTTCTTCCTGAAAAAAAAAGCTTACATGATCAAAGAAACCTGGGGAATTTAAATTTCATGTGATCAAGATTGGTCAGCCAGATTTTATACTCTATGGAAACATGAAATTGTGTAGACCGAAATAATTAACACGGTGTGACTTATAAACCTCAACGGTCAATGTTTTCTTCCAAAATGAAGGATATTTGACCTGGAACACCTCTGGCCTATGTCACGGCATCAGTTGTCAAACTCTTCCCCACCTCCCACTTTATTTTCTTTTTACGCATAGAATTGAGTATTCTTGCTGTTGTCTGCAGACTCGGCCTTGGTTTGGAGCTATTAACATCTATCAGGATCAATTGTACATAGCTGAAATAAGAGAAATTTACTTGACAACTCTAATGGCTGTGAAAAAGCCATTGTAGAGAAGCGGAGAAAAGAACGAAAGAGGCCAAGGCCCAGCAACAAACCAGAGGAGTTTTCCTCATTTTCTCCTAGGATTCCAACCATTTTCCTCATTTTAGATCCAATGCTGGACTTCTTTTTTCTTGTCCATTTAGACAAAAGCCAATGCATTGGAAGAATGCATGTAGGCTTTGGGCTGGGCCGGGGAACTGGGGCCCCTTGAGAACAATTTGAGACAGCTGAAGGGGCCGGAATATATCTAGTGAACAAGACTTTCCTTTAAGAACTGTAGCATAGAGCAAGAAGGAAATTTGATTTTGATGAACCCTGCTTGCCAGGTCTCCTGAGCAGCACTGCCTTGGACTTAGCTTTGCCCAGTAGCCTGCCAAATAAGCAAGGGAAGAATGCTATTGGTGCACAGACTCAACTCTCCAGAGCAAGCGTACTACTCAACAGATTGCTCCCCCAAGCCATGTCATACTCACAACAGGTACAACTGGCAAAAAGTGGCCATAGATGCTGTGTATGCTTAGGCAAATCATTTGCAAATCAGCAATGTGCAAAGTGTGATTAAACTTCTGGTAAATACCAGAAGAAAGAACACCTAATTCATATTGCCTTATGCTACAGCTTGATCACTTTCCCCAAAGACATTAAGAATTTATCTGTTATTTTTTTCCTTCTGATCCTGTCTTTGGGTGCATTTGTATATTATAAAGCAGTAGCATTTTGAAAATGCACATTCCCACAGAAGTTGATTGTAGCCTGTGGTGGAGAAAGGGCCATCCAAGAATGATGAGGCTGATTAAGAGACCCAATGGCTTGTTTATGAACATAATAGTATAATCTCAGCATCTATTTAGAATACAGCCAAAATCTTCCCAGGGAGAGGAAGAGCCTCAAAAAAGAAAACAGAAAGAGAGAAGAAAGGAAAAACAAAACAGAGAGTGGAAACAGAGATTTTTACTTTTAGCTCATTGGATTTGCAAGGGACAATAAGCGAGATTCATTAGGCCATTTGTTTCTGTCATCTGCCATGATTCAAAATGAAATACTAAATGTTTCATGGACTCAGAAAAAGAGTAAAATTTGTCTTTGTGTAGGCTGTGCAGAGACGGTGTGGCTTACAGCCCCATACAAGGGGCCTGACGGATGAAAGGGGGAAGGGTGGTGCTGTCTGAGTGATGATGGGCTAATATCATCACCCTCTTGTCAGCTGTAATAGGCTTTCCCTCAAAGAAATAATTCATAAAACCGCTACATTATATTCTATCCTTGACAGGCCCTATCTATCCTCCAACCCAGCAGGCTCACAACTAATAAGAAAATATGTGGTTCAGGAACCTTGAAAAATTAAACAGGTAGTTTATGAACAATTTGTTTCATGGGGATGTTTATTATGTTTATTAAATATTGAGCCTTTAATGTTTTCCCAGTGCAGATGATATCATAAAAATGCTGACTTAAGCCTTGGATGTATTCTTAGAAAATGACATTTTACAGCACTGGTCGTACATAGTAAATAACTAAATTATAGCAGCTTCTCCCTGTGTATAGAGACGGTATGTAGAAACTGTAATTTATAATGTATCTTTATGGACGTGTATATGCGGGATGTATCCATGCGTGCCATGCTCAAGCTCCCCTGGTAGGCTGGGGTTTAAAACTAAGCTGTGGAGTGGCATTCTGTGCGTGCCTGTTTTGAAGAAAGTCAGCTTGAAATTTGTTTTTATTGCTTGTAGTAAAGGAGACGCCTTAAGTTTAGAGTTTCTGGAGTCTAAAGCACACAGACTCTGGACGCTAATAATAAGCCTAATCAGAAGTGTTACTTTGTGTCATTTTTATATAAATCCTTTTCTTGTGTGTGGGGGTCTCTCTGGAGACTGATTCATGTGAGAGTATGAAGGTAAAATAGTTCCTTGTGATGTGATGTTCTTTATTTGAGAAGTATCAAATTAGACATAGGAACTCCACTGTGGAGAGCTGGAGAGCAGCAAGAAAGTGCATGAAGCATGGTCTTCCCATGTGCATACCTTGTGCACTGCTAGCTGGGCTGCCATAATATATTTAATCAGTGTGACAGTAAGTGATCCTCTGCAGTAGACAAGCGAGTGGAAGATTATCAGCATCTTACAGGGTTAATGGCCCTTCCATAATAAACAATACCCACAGTATGAAAATAAGGCAATAATTCATGCACAGATCTCAGATGCACATGCCCAAAGTGATTTACAAAGGAACTTGGATCAAACCTGTGGTTAAATGCTACCGCATTCCAGGGCACAGCTTTACTGAACTCAGAAGGACATCTTAATTTACTGTGTGTACCCACAGAGAAAGACACGCACGGGCATTGGTAATGAATACACTCTCACAGGGCTTTACTGACTGGAGAAGTACATATAATTTGAAAATTCCAGTGACTTGTGAACTATTAACATGAAAAAGGTAAACTCAGTGTCTTGTTGAAATATGGTCATCAGAACATCAGGAAGAACCTGGGAAGTTCTTCAGAGGCCACTTGGAGACCTTCGTTGTGAAAAACCTTTATCCAAAATGATGCAAGAGAGACAAACTGACCCCGAGCTTGAGGAGGATGCTCGGAGCTAGCATCTACATGTAGTGTGAATTTTATAAATCATGAGGCTCGGTCAGTGGTAAACAAAAGCTGAGCTTACACACGTGAAACAGGAGACTGTGACTTTGTAGAGCAGAAGTAGTTGAGATGGTTATTGTAGATAATAAACCAGTTAATAGCCAAATTTAGGATGCATATCTAAATAAAATCAAGAAATTATTTAAAGAATGGGAATGGCTTTTGTGTTTACACTGTTCAGCTTCTGAGTTGGCTTCAAGCCACCTGTTATTACTTAACGGCACCAGAGGGGATGTGGGCAGAAGAGGTTGTAGGATTACACTATGTAGCTTCTCAATGAGAATGGGCAGCAAGCCTTGGAATGACCATTTCTGATTGGGACCTGATTTAGGGGCCGGGAATCAACTGTATTTCTTCTCCCCCAGTAGATACCTGGATGAATGTAAATTAAGGGTATTATTATTATTTTACTTATTCTGTCTGTGCAAGCGTGTGTGTGTGTGTGTGTGTGTGTGTGTGTGTGTGTGTGTGTGTGTGTGTAGGCAAGCACCTGTGTGTATGTTTATACCTGTGTGTGGAGGCCAGAGGACAGCCTCAGTGTAATTCCTTAGGAGCCTTCCATATCTGATTGAGACATGCTCTCACACTGGCTGGCTAGATGGCCAATGATGAAATGCTCTTGCTTCTTCAACCCCCTATCTTCTCATCACTTGGACTGCAGGCAAAAAACTACCGTGCCTCACTTCTTCCATGGGTTCTGGGCATCCAAACTCTGGTCCTCATACTTGCAAGGCAAAGAGTTGACTGACTGTGTCATCTCCTCAGTCCTTAAGTACATTTTCAAGTACACACAAATAAGGGCTAGAAAGACGGCGCCATGGATAAGAGTGCTGGGTGCACTTGTAGAGGGCACTACATAGGTCAGCTCACAGGCAACTACAGCTGTGGCTCCAGCTCCAGGTGGCTGAAACCCTCTTCTGACCTTTTTGGGCACCTGTACAAATGTGCAAACTCACAGGCATACTGACATTTAGACACACACACACACACACACACACACACTTAAACAGTAAAAATAACATCTGCCCAATGGGATTATTAAATTACAAAATAGGTGATAAAGAGGGGAGCATCCTGTGGCTGAGACTAAAACAAAACAAAAAGAAAACTAGATTTTTATCAAACTTTGGGCTGATCTGAGGGTTTTTATTTTTCCTTTTTGCTTTTCTTTTATTAAGATTAGAGTTTAATATAATATACTTTGATTATTGTTTCTCTTCCCATAACTCCTTTGAGATTCTCTCCTACCTTCCCTCTCATTGGAATCTACTCCCGTTTTAGTTTTTTTGTTAGAAAACAAGCATGCATATAAATAATAGTAATAGTAATAATAATAATAATAATAATAATAATAATAATAATAATAAAAACAAAGCCAAACTAGCCATAATAGGATAAAACAAACAAACCAGTATAAGAAAAAGATCCAAACATATATATGTAGACACAGAGACACGCATGTTCATATACAAATAAATCCCCTAAAAAACCCCACAAAACCAAAAGCCGCAACATATACGCATATGTCAAAGCACTGCCAAAACACAGTGAGACAAAGCTCCTCCAAAGATGCTGTTGAGTTCATTGTGTGTTGACCATCTAGTGCTGGACATGGCACCTGGCCTTACAAGTGGTTTGTATATTCAGGGAGACTCCATTAGAGAGAACTGATTTTTAATTTTTAAGTGGTTATCAATTGGACATGGCTTCTGGGTTAGGAAAGGGGGCTTTTGACAATTTTCCCTCTCAATGGTGAGATTCTGTATAGGTCCCGTGCATGCTGCCACAGTCTCTGTGAGTTCTTGTGTGCATCAGTCCTGCTTGCTTAGAGAGTTTCGTTTCTTTAGGCTCCTCCTTCTCCTCTGGCTCTTACAGCCTTCTCCCTCCCTCTTCTTCAGGAGTCCCTGAGTCCGGCAGGGAGGGATTTGACAATGACATCTCCTTTAGGACTGAGTGTTTCAAGGTCTCTCTGGGGCTTCTTTTAAGTTTAATTTTAAATAATAAAAACTATAGCTCTCCATCCCAAGCACATCCTCCAGATAGTTTTTTAGTAAAGTTGACATTTACTCACTTAAGTCTTGAACCATTTAAAATCCTGTGTTCTGGCATGGACTTGCTGAGGTCCCCCCGGCACTGGGTGATGCATCTCACTGCAAGGCGCTGGGGTTAGGAAAAACCATTCCAACCATGCTAATCCATTGCTTTCTATGTAGGTCATACATATTTATGAAACCAAGGAGACCAGGCTAGACAGGTAGGCCATATCTGCAGCGATGTAAGGGACAGATAAAACGGACAGCAGTTTGTGAAAGAGGAAAACATCACTCCTGGTCATTAAAGAATCATGCACATTGCAAACAGCATGAGACTCTGTTTGGCTTCAGGTCACATGTTATGCCACCAATTTCAGACATTCTTCTCTTTAAAAGGAGGCAGTTGGTGGCAATTAATTACCTCTGGATAGCATGTACAGCTGCAGCCTATGTATGGAAACAGAAGAGAAATTAGATTTAATTGGCCTTAGCACAATCAAGAATGTAGCATTTATTTAATTATGACTTGTTGGGAAGGCGACCTTGATTAGTGTGGTATTACATTTTTAATATTAATAATATAATTAATAACACATACAGCACATAGAAGTGAAATAAGCTTCTTAGATATTACAGCAAGAATCTGCCTGCTATTTTCATAGTGACATGAAGTGTTCATTTAACAATCAAAAAATTCTCAATTATTTACAAAATGGTCTGTTGCCCTTGTGTGCCCATCATGCTGACTATTTCAGTTTTCCTTCATCAGGCCAAGGCCTGGCATGTTCATTCACAGCAGAGCTTCTGTTGCTTAGTGAACTGAGCCACTGGGCCTCAGTTTATTTTCTACTTTGGTCTACTTCAAAACTTTGAGAGGAACTCTTTGTCATTAGGTGCCCTTTGTCTTTTTATTGGTAATAACTAGGTATTTTTTTTAAAAAAAGGAAAATCTGGAGTTCATCCTAAAGGCACACAATAAACAAATAAACACTGTATGTGGAGACTTTTAACTGTCGCAATTCTCAAATATTGCACTAATGCTTACAGTAATGTTTGTCTTGCATTCTTGCATCATTTAGCACTCGTACAGACATTCTGATCAGTTTATTGTGTGTTTTACTTCTTTTTCTGTCTCTGGTGAGTCCCAGGCGTCTTTGTCTATTTTTTTCCCTTTCTCCCTCATAGCTTTTCAGGGTGAGCATTTATTCCAATTTAAGGGGCCACATTGTAGTACAGTCTGTATGTAGGCGAGGTCTTGCTGATGGGAAGGTCTCCCACCCAGTACTGGACGAAACAAAATAAAGACTTTTTACTGTTGCAGTGCATCTTAACAAGTCTGTCTTCTTTTCCCCAGGCACTAGGCACCCTTTCTGGATAGTTTCCTATAAAATCAGTGGGCTTAGACATATTCTACCTATGCTGCAGCATTGAAAACAGAGACAGAGCAGTATGCCACAGCCTTTTGGTTTTATAGATGGAGTGGTTCTGAAACTTAGATAGTGAGTAGCAAATGAGGAGTGCCTCACGTCTTGTAAGATGCGGTGGCTGTCCCCTTGACTAGCTGCACTATCTAAGAACACTGTACTTATATCTGTCACCTCAGCAAATGAACACTGAAATGTTACACCCCCCTAGGCCAGTGGAGAGGGATTGGGCAATTAGCAAGGAGCAAGGAAAGTCAGCTATAAATTAGAGAGGTCAAGGCCTGGAGAGAAGGTTATTTTATAAAGCCCCTTTTTGTTGTTTTGTTTTGGTTTGGCTTTACTTCTCTTAGATGTTTTTGTTTATTTGTTTTTAGTTCTGTATTTGCATTATCTGATGGAAAAGAAAATAAACTCACTGGTTTTTTGAGATTGTATGTTGCAATATGTTCATCTTTGCTCCAACAAATAATTCTGGTCTGTTCAAGGTAAATATATCAACATTAAAGATGGCTTATCTTTGACCATCACAACAGACCAGGGAATCAAAGCATCCACGGGGTTTTCAGTGAGCCTCTCCTTCTGGAAACCACAGTAAAGGGAAGCTCGCCCAGCTTCTGGCTCAAGAGGCCGAGCTGTCTCTCCTCACTATTTCTTTCGAAAATGACTGTGTGAACTTGGCCTCATCATTTCTTCTCCTCAAGTCACTGACTTTTAAAGTGAGGGTGCAATGCTCTTGGGGTGAACTCCATGTCCCTTCATATCTAATGGTATAGGGCTTTGTTTTATAGGCTGGAGGAGCAAGGGCTGGGGCCTTAACCCAAAAGTAAAGCCCTAAAATTCAAAGCATTTTATTTATACATGTCAAATAACTAATCCAAACAATAGAAGAAGGTCAGCTTGCCAAACTGATCAAAGATCAAACAAGAAAGTGAGAAGTAGGCAGTATGCTTGGTTGTTTTCTTAAAAAAAAAAAAAAAAAAAAAAAAATATATATATATATATATATATATATATATATATATATATATATATATATATATTCCAACCTCATTCCTTCCCCATAACTCCTTTCCTATACGCCCTCCCAATTTCATGTGCTCTTTAAAAAAATACCCTGTGAGTAATAGCACGCAGCTGTGCGACATTCGCTGGGGCATTGGTGGCCTCTCGGGTCTTGACACCCTGAAGAAAATTGATGTCTTATCCCAGAAGCCATTAATTGCCAATGGTTCTTCAGGTAGGAGTGGCTTTTCCTGAGTCCTTCTCCAATCAGCTTTGGGATTTTGTCTGGCTTGATTTTAGTTTTCTGCCTTTTCCCAAGAGCAGGGAGGCAGCTCCTAACAGCAGGGAAGCCCAGCAGGTATACGGGCGCTTTCTGTCTCCTGCAGAGTGGGCGCCACCTGACCTTGCTGGCTGTGAGAACCCTTCACTCTTGTGGAGAGGAAAGACCAAAGCTGCCCCCAGGCCCACACTTAGAGTTGATGGGGGCAGCAGCAGGCTGAGTAAGCCAAATCAGTCTTCACATTATAGAAGGGCTTGGCACTGGATGTGGAGCATCATACATGACAGCTAAGTGTTAACATGGACACACACACACCTGTGTATCTGTAGACAACCGCAGCTTTGCTGCTGATTTCTCCGTGAGATTGACTTAATGGCTGTATTTGAATAGATGGGAGGCTGTGTATAAGATCTGCCAGGTGCCAGGTGGAATAGGCTACATTTTGTAAAGTTTTATACACACACACACACATACACACACACACACACACACACACACACACACACACACACACACACTCTTTGGTTGCTGAATTCTTCTTATTTAAAGCTGATGACAAGTTCATTATTTAATGAGTGGTTAGTTCAGTGCCATAGCTGTGTACACTCTGAAAGGCTTTCTTTATTTTTCTCCAGGAAACCCCCTTGATGCAGTGTGTGATAACAGCATGTACCTGTCTGTCAACAGAAAAGGTCCAGGATATAAAATCACTTCTGTGGCAGCTGCCCGAAATAGGCAGCAAACAGTCCATGTTTGACACAACCGCTGAACCTGGACTGGCTTAAAAGCTAGCTGGGAGGCTGCGTCTATTCAAGATGGAGATTTTTCTTTCTTACTCGTCCCAATCCAGTATCTCATAAAACTTTTGTCCAGAATATGTAACTACAATAAACCCTTCCTTTGGGAATGAGGCGTCGGAAATTTCTATAGTAATTATATTTAAATTAAAATGGTAAAACCCGCAAAATCAGAGTTAGTGGGCAAGATGACCAAGTGTGTAAAGGCATTTGCCATCAATTGCCTGGTGGTCCAAGTTTGGTCCCCAAAGTTGACATGAAGGTGAAAGAAGAGAAATGACTGAATAAAATTGTTCTCACACACACACACACACACACACACACACACACACACTCACAAATGATTAATAATAATAATAACAACAACAACAATGATAGTATCAACAACAAAATTTAAGACACAAAATTAAGGAAAACGAGGCCAGGTGACCATGAGAATTATGTTTCCTGGTACAACGACAAGGAAGATCATTATTAATATATGATTTGACACATCCATCACATGGATTGATAAGGAAATTTTCCCAGTTATTGAAAATGGCATGGCTGGCCACAGTGTGGATGTAATTCACTGAAAGGGACAGGTTCCACAGTCTCGTTGTGCAAGCTGCTGCTTAAACAAAGTAGTGTACTCAAGAAAAGCTTTCTTTTGTTCTGAAAACAAAGTAGAGATGTATATTTAAGGTAAATATTCTACAAGTTAGGGAAACGCTAATGAGCATATAAGATGGCTGAGGCAGAACCTCCATAGTGGTCACGTGGAGAGTGAAGTGACTCAGGAGGCTGAGATGAAATCACAGTTCCAGTGGTGGCGGGTTAGAAAAGCTTGTGTTTATTTGAGGTAGGCTTCAGGACACAGGCTGAGTTTGTAGATTTGTGTCTGGGGGAATATGGGAAGGGGAAACGAAGGCTTGTACACACCCTTGCCCATAGTGCACACTGTACCATCCTTCCTCTGGCCGGAAGCATCTCTTGTGTGTGAGGGGATCCCGTCTCTTAACACTGACTTCCATAGAACCCCAGACCTATTTGTTGTTATGTACGTTGTTTATTGGTTAACAACTGTGAATTAAGTCTTAAAGCCTGTGAGTAAAAACAGCAACTTGATTCAAGTGTGTGGAAGGGCTGATTACTTCTAAGATAGAAAAGATGTCTTGTGACTGATAGAAATTACTTCCTGGGACCCTGTGGCTGATGGAAGATGCTGCCTGCAATCCGATTCCTTGTTTGCTCTGTCTCCAGTTATTTATCTTAGAGACAACTTTTCTTTGTCTAAGAACTCATTATCTCCCCCATGCCCCACCCGCGCCCCTTGCTCCCCTCCCCGTGTATGTCTTTGTGTGTGTGCTCATGTGTGTGCATGTAGAAGCTAAAGGGCAGCCTTAGATGTTGGGTGTCATTCTTCAGATATCATCCACTTTTTAAAAATTGTGAGACTCTGTTTACTTTTGAGACAGGCTCACTGGCTCAGAACGTTCCAAGCAGGCTAGGCTATCTGGTCAGCAATTCCCATGGACCTGCCTTCCTCCATTCTTTCAGCCTAGAAGTACAAACATGGAATACCATACCCAGCTTTTTTTTTTTTAATTTAGGATTTGTTTTTGTTATACTATGTAACAGATTATTTTTTCATGCATCTATATATTTTACTTTTTGAGAATTTTCCCACCAAACCTGACTGTCTCTTCTCATCTCACGAAAATTACTTATACAAGGTCAGTGGGAAGCAAGAGCCTCTAACCTGATATTTAAAAGCTGGATTCTTTGAGTGCAGACCCAGTCTGCAGGTCCTTGCAGTTGAGAAGCAAACAATCTTCAGGGCTCTCACAGCTTGGTTTTCCCTCTCCTTAGAATGCTATTTCAGGTTGTCCCCAGCTGTCCGATAAAATAAATAACAACCCTAAAGTAATCATAATATTTTTAACTTTTTGAGATTATAATCAGGTAATTTCTCCTCTTTTCTTCCTCCCTCCAAGCCCTCCCATAAAGTCCCACTGTGCTCTTTCAAATGTATGCCCTTTTTATTTTATTTGTTGTTACATATGTGTATGTGTTAAAATCAAACAAACAAACAAACAAACCAAAAACAGCCTCCAACCTCTGACAGTAGAGAACAAGTATAAATATCTTTTAAAAGAAAACAAGTGTTTTCATGCCAATGTTTTACATTTTAGGTGATTGAAAACTGTTGTTTATCATACATCACAAAACACCTGGTAACAACAGGTCACGTGGACACCACGAAAGGAAAAAAAAAATCTAACTTTTGCCTCAGGGAGGAGTAAATAGAACAGACTTTTATTATTTCCATGTGTTGTTTTAAATATTTTCTTCTGAAGAACATTTAGCACCTTCACAGTGCTAAGTTAATTTAAAATGATAATATTTCTTCCTTTCTAAGATCTCTTCGGTGGGAGGATGCCAGAGGTAGACACCAGAACAGGGAGCTTTGATCACACCTTGTAAAAGTACTTCAAGTCCAAGTCCTTAGGTGACATTTTCACAAGTCCAATTTGTTGGTGAAATAAACCCTGGAGGTAGAATGTGGCTCTATTTTGCCAGTTTATAAAAATTGTATTTTTAAAGGGCTGTCCCTGTCTTTTAGGGCATTTCTTATGTTTCCAGTCTTTATTAGCAAGTCTAGCTGAGTGTGCGATTTCTAGGGAAGTGTCAGTAGCTTTATCCCTGACCAGGCACTAAGTACTGTTGCTTAGATGTCCTTTATAGCAGAAGCAAGGGGGATGCCAGCTGCCCTGAGACACAGGGCAAATGATTTCCCTTGAACCTCTGTTGCACTAAGTTCTGAGAGACTGTGACCTGTGGCTCCAATAGGGTAGGGTGTTTTTCCACAGAGATTTAATGAAGAGCTCCTGCAGATGTTCTTTGTCATATGATATGGCGAACTTGTCATTGTCTCTCTATTCTTTTCTCTTAATTGGTCTTTGGCATAATTTCTGTTTGTTTGTTTTCTTTCAGTTAAAGATGCTGAACCTCATAAGAGTAACAGTAGGGGTAGCTCAGCAGTTAAGAGCACTCACTGCTTTTGCCAAAAACCCAGTTTCTGTACCTATATCAGGCAGCTCACAGCTGCCTGTAACTCCACCTCCAGGGGATCTGATGCCCTATGGCCTCCCTGGGGACCTGCATACACACAGTCCACATGAACTTATGTGGGCACGCACACACGTTCATACGTAAAAATAATAAATAAATTATTTTTATAAAGGAAACAAAAGAATCCCTACCCAGGTGGGCACCTCCCTCAGTGTCCACTCACTTCTTTTGCAGGAGGCTCTCTGGAGTTTTCCTTTCCCTCCGTGCCTCGATGTTTTCTCCTTTTCTTCCTATCAAGGCTGACAGCAGCAAATTGGGAACATTCCCTGATGTGCTGAGAATTAGAAGTTGGGTATTGGGTGTCATCTTCTTCCAACTACCTTTGGCACCACAAAGGTACCTGACAGGGGTAATCTATTAGTCAAAAGCATAGGAAGGTCACTTGAGTAAGAAAGAGAAACAGGGACCGAAGAGTGGAAAATTGGGAGCAGAAATAAAAATACTAGGACACGCCTTGAAGGAAAGATTTGGATACGAGGAAAGAGACAAAGAGGAAAGCACAGGGGATGATGGGGGGGGCGGGGCTAGAGAGAGGACAGTAAAAGAGGGAAGGAGGTGGTGAGAAAACAAAACATGGAAGAAGGGGAACTGAAAAGACAAGAAACTGTGGAAGACAAAGAAAGGAGCACTTAAAAACAAAGTAGAGAAAAATAATGTGCATTCCTAGAGACAAAATCCAGTACGCAGGGAGTCCCACTTGAGAACCTGTGCGTGAAAACTCAGGAACAAAGCTTCAAGTATAAGCAAAACGACATTTACTATGACAAAGTAGACCAAAGGGCAGATTTCCCTTTTAGATTTGATGAAAGCATGGATGTAGATTACTGGTGGGCATCTCAATTACCTGCTAAAATAAAAAGCAGATAAGCTCAGAAAATTTAAACTAATAAGATCTCTGTATCGATTTTCTGCCTCGTTACTCAAATAGCAAATCTGGATCGAAAAGAAGTTAAAAGTTTAGGGACTGGTGCTTTCCCAATGCTCTGGGATGGAGCTTTGATTTAATTATTATTTTTTAAATCCGGTGGCAATCCATTAGGCGTCATGATGCCTATTGCTATTTAGATGGTAACTACAGAAGCTGAAGAGGAACCAACAGGGTGTTTTAGGGTGGCTCAGATGTCAAATGTAAAGCTGGATGAACTGAATGGAGGAATGTTAAGCACTGATCCCCAGAGCTTTCCATGTCAGGAGTGGGCATGTGTGTTCAAGACACATGTGAAATGCGTTTCTCACTGCACATCTTAATCAAAAGCCAGAGCAAATTGCTGACATGTATACACTGAAAAGTACGGAGGACTTGGATATGCTAACTTCTGTGAGAAATGTTATCAGTGTCTGCATCCTAAAGCTGACTGTTATTTCACAGTGGACCTACTCTCTTCGTCAGCCTGTCCTGTTTCCAGAGTTCATTTCTCATTCCAAGTCATCACTCAATGAATATATGAAACACTGTGCCATGCCCCCAATCTGTGCCAACATGGAATGGAAAAGTTAAACAACAAGATATTGCATCACCATCAGCACCATCAAGATAGACTGCAATGGCAGCGTCGAATGCTGCCTCTTAGTTATTCCTGGTGGGGGTGGAAAATGCTAACCCCGCTTTGGAAGACAATTTGGCAGTTCTCTACCAAACTGAAGATGCTCCTAACATCTGATTTAGTCATTGTGATGCTTGGTATTTACCCCAAAAAAGTAGATTCCCATACAAAGAATTACATAAAGATGCTTGTCCCAGCTTTATTTATAATTGGCAAAATACGCAAGTGATGAAGATGTCCTTCAGTAATCAGGTGTGAGGATTACAAACCATGGGACATGCAGACAATAGGTTATTACTCAGTGCTAAAAGGAAATGAGTAATCAAACCATGAAAAGACCCAGATGATGTAAACCATTGCTAAATGAAAGAAACCAATCTGAAAGAGCTGCATGTGACGTCACTCTAACCACCTGGCATTTGACAAAAAGCCATGGGAACAAATCAAAGGACCAGTGTTTTCTAGGATGGTAATTAGGTAAAGCACAGAATATTCTTATGGCTACTTTTTGTGATACTTCAGTAGTGAAGACATGATGCTTGCCATGGTGGTTAGGGTTTCTATTGCTGTGAAGAGACCCTTGACCATGGAAACTGGCTTACGATTCATAAGCGTAGTCCATTATCATAATGGGGAGGGGGGGGGAAAGCATGGTGGTGGCACACACAGAGACACGGCACTAAGCAGGCAGCCTAGAGTTCTATATTTGGATCATCAGGCAGTCAAGGGTGGTGGAAGGGGGCATGAGGGGGGGTGCTGGTTTGAGCGTTTTAAACTTCCAAGTTCATCCCCAGTGACGTACTTCCTCCAGCAAGGGCACACCCACTACAACAAGGCCACGCCTCCTAAAAGTGCTACTCCCTCGTGACAAATCATTCAAATATATGAGCCTATGGGGCCATTCCCACTCACTGCTGAGCATCCATTCCATCCCACAGTCTGGACCCTACGCAGGATCCTAACGCAAATTGTCAATTTTGGTGGTGATGTGTTATTGTAAATTCATCGATGTTAACACATGGAACATTCTGCTGTCGGATTTGAAGGCTAAAAGGGTTAGGCATGTGTGTGTTATCTGAGAACTTCTGTACTCTCCTCAGCCTCATTATAAACTTAAGAATACTCTAAAAGAGAAATATATTTATACAAGCAAAGAAATGCATTTTTTTTTTTGCCAAATTGCTTATTCTCCCATCATTTTATGGATTGTTTGTTCCACATCTACTTAAAGTCTGTAGACTATTTATTTTACATACTATTTCTGCATGATGAAAACCAACATCTTATTTTTTTAAATATGCATGCCTTTATGTTTGAAGCTAAGAACCTTTTCTGTTTTTAACCTGTTTAGACTTCGCACTCACTGCCTGTTTGTGTGTCTCAAAAAGTGCGTTTTTAAAGTGGGTTCTGACTTTTAAATTATATTAGTCACATATCACCTGCCAAATATGACACCTTCCATGGTGGGTCCAGTCTCATCTGAGCACATTAGGATGTCTTATTGGTCCCACTTTTGAGAGCCAGTGGTTTTGATGCTTGCTTACCATGGCCCAACCTTAGTGAAACATTTGGGCTGAATGAAGTAGCTCAGCCCCTTTACGCCTTTTTGTGAAGGCCTTGGGATCATCTGCTACTGCTTTTGAGTTTTTCACTGTCAGGAGCTGCGATACAGAAAGCCTCCTGCTCTGTTTCCTTCCTCCACAATTGCTTTAGCTATGCTCAAATCATTTTTTTCCCTGCCTCCAGAAGAAAGGTCATTGCAATAGAGTCTCTTGGTGCATGATTTCCACATACCTTAAATAAACAGTCATTTCTGAATGGAGGTGAACTCAAAATCCCCCTTTCATCCTTAGCCCTATGATAATTTTAGAATATGTCCCCAGCCCCCTCCCCAGCTGCAGCTGCAATTCCTGTAGTCCCTCCGTCGTGACATTTTTGTGTGTTTATGATGCAGTGCACTTTTACTGCCTTCACAGGAGCAATGTGTCAGGAAGCACCCGATGTGTGACTACAGTTGAAATTGTCCCCAACAAATCGGCACCGCCATCAGCTGAGAGCCAGGCTAATGATGCTGCCCTGTCAGCCGCCATGCTTTTGATAAACATTTCTTCTGAGCAAAGGATGTGGGGACGTTATGCCATCATTTGGTAAGATGTCAACGTAGCTGTGGGGTTGGGGCAATTAAGTTTGCTCTTCCTTACACAAATGCAGAGTGGGGTCAGACAAGTGGGTACTTATATCCAGTTTAGCGATGGTGGAGGGAGCCAATTGGTTCGCTCCATGTTTCCTTGTTTATGTATGGCTGGAATTTGTTCAGGGATGGATACAGGGGGTGGGAAGTAAGAAAGTGGGGGGGGGGGTGGTGAACAATTCCACAGAAGAAAAAATTAAATGAGTGTCCCTACTCACCGTGTATGTGTGTTTGGGGTAAAGATTTTGATGGCTTCTTGTTTGCTCAGTCTCCTGTTTTTTCTCAGGTGTCCTGACATGATGCAGGGGCTTCTTGCACAGGCAGTGGCTTCATCTCTGTGGGTGGGAGGGACATCACTGACATGTGAAGTAATCCATGGGTATATCAGCTGGCTGGAGTCCTGACATTTGTGATGCATAGTGACAAGAACTCTGTCTCTTTTAGTGCCAAATTTAATGTAGTCCTAGCATGAGACCCCTAAGGTGCCTGCTCAATTAGGTGCACATTACAGTACCTTACTACTTTCCCTACTTTCCTTGGCTCTCATCCTCATGGTATTAGGATTTGTACGTTTAATTTGGTTCATATTTTAAAATAGCCTCTTTTCTCTGGTGATTGTTTTCTCATATATTCGGGGCACATTCTCTATTTGAAATAAGGAAGGCCAAGTAGACATTTCTAATTCTTCTCATGTCGAGGACTGCTCTGAGTGTGTTGGCAACTCATAAGAAGTGCCCTGTTCTGTAGGCTCTGTTTCTTAACAATTAAGCTTTATTATACAACCCAACTAGCTTACACAAGAGGGAAAAAAGGTTAAAGGGAAAAAAGAGTGAACCTTCCGGTATCCGTTCCACGGGACAGGTCCTTAGGTGTCTCTCTGGCCCACGTGCTGGTCCAGCCTGTTTGCTGATCCACTTGCGCTCAAGCCCAGTCTGAACCTGTTGTTCTCGCCTCCCCACCTGCCTGTGTTACATGGGAAGGGTGGTCTCCTTCTCCCATTGAGGGTCGATTAGAAAAACAATAGTCCAGGTGGAGTCCCCAGGTCTGCTTCCTGAATTCCAGGCCCAGGATGGCTCCACTCAGTCTACCACAAGGTATCCATGGGGTGCCCAGGGGTAAAGCCAGCCAAGGCTGCTTCCACCTGTGACAAAGCTTACAGTCTTTCCCACACTGTCCTTTGCCTGATGGTCCACGTATTCTATACACAGACCTGGGATCCTAACCCCATCTCACCCTGTCACTGAGTACCTCGTTGTATACAGATGTGTCATGGTGTCCCTGGGATAGGACGCTTGGTTTAGTTTCCCACATGGTATCTTTGTCTTATTCTTTGAGATCTGAGTGTGTTGAGATCATGTTTTCCTGGTTATTCCACCCAGCGTCGCTGTTTCTGCAGCGGGGCACTTGGAGGGGAGGCAGGCCTCCACTTCCTGCCGCACATGTGGCGTCTACTCCTGCATCTGGGTGGTTACGATTACTGTTACTCACTGACAAGTCCCAGCCCTTGAAGCAAGCTGGCTGGAGAAGCCTGGCTCCACATTCTCTCTGAAGGCCCTGGTGTCTGAAGACGGAGAGAACTGGGAATGGGGAGGGGGGTCAAGATGAAAGTGAATTCTGGTCTGAACCAGATGGAGAACAGGGCAGGGAGGAAGCAACGAGTTCCCCTGTGGGCGTCTAGTGTGGCTGTCTCCCTTCCTTCATCTACTCACGCTTTTCTTTTGTCCTCTGCACACCCCTTTCTTCCTTCACGCTTGTTTCTGGTCTCCGGAATCTCCTGGCCTGCCTCTCCATTATAAACGACCACACGAACGCCTGCCAGGTGTTTCCCTTTGAAAAACTGGGTTTGGCAGGATGGGCAAAAGAGGAAATTGTGAGCAATCTGAGGGAGACTTTGACTCAAACGTGGGGTCTGATGAAAGAGGAGTCTCCGAGCTATCTCAAAGTATGATGTTACAGAAAAAAATACTCTGCCTTCCAGATATCCTGGCACACTCTACTGAAATATAGAGGGTACTGCCTGAAGCGACCCAGGCACAGTGCCTTGCGGGTAAACTGATAATTAAGAAACGTTCTTTGCAGAATCTGTCAATACAACTGCAGGGATGGATCAGCGAAGCAAGACACTCTGCATGGGAGTGCATGGGAAGGGCATCAAGGTTGCCACAGAGGAACAAAGGCAAAAAGAAACACAAAAGGCATTTGTTTCAAGAGACACATGAGTCCCAATTCAGCAGGAATGTAGTGGGACTCATGGGGAGATGGGGATTCTTCTGGTGTGGGTGGTAAATTGCAAAGCAGTGAGTTGAGAGTAAACTTGTTGGGTAGTATTGGTACACTGATTCTAGAGTCCTGGTGAATTTACTGATGAGATAACCTGGTATCTCACTGTCCCTCAGGATATTTTTGCTCTCTGGGACAAAAGATAAGGATGTGGTATTTTAATAAGTAATTTAGAAGCACGATATTTTTGCATATGTTCATATATATGAATATATATATATATACACACACACACATATATATTGTTTGTTTGCATTACAAAAAAGGAACAAAACACAACTCCCCTTGCATGGATTTCTGAAGCAGGTGACAGTCTTCAGTAGCACTGTTCTTGTTTAGCAACAAAGAACAAAAGTCCAAGATTCCACCACTTTGAGACTGACTTGTTACATAAAAAAGGGACCCACATTTTTAAAGTAAGCAATCTTTGTAGATAGCTTGGGGAACTAATTATTTACATCACTTGAATTGGTAGAAACATCTGGCTACCATACACTCACCCCGAGATAGTGTCTTCTGCCAGAGAGATCACTGCAGCTCTTAGCCCTCACCATGAACACCTTGCCCTGGTAGTTTTCCAGAGTGTCATTTTTTTTTCCTGGATATGGGATGATCATGTGACGAAAGGTGTTTCCTACCTGTAAGATGTGTTCAGTGTTTATTCCTCATTGGATCATCCTGGTTAAAAATAATTCAGACCAGCATAATGAATGTTTTAAAAGCCTTCTTGTTTTCTCTTTAGTGAACACAATGTCCTTTCATGAGCCTTTGATTTCATCACGATGTACAAGTCAGAAACATTTCTTGAACTTATTACTCCTCATCATTACCTTGTATTCAAATCAAACTAGAATAAGACTGCCAGAATCTAAATTCCCCATTTTTCTGTATTGTGCTATTTTATGAAAAAGCTAGCAAATATCCTGCATTTGAATAGTGAGTCACAGGTTGTGTCATGTATTCAAAGTCAAGTTGGTGGCATCTCTGTCTGGCTTGCTGCTGTGCAACGAGGACTGTTTATAGTAACGTTGACTTTAAAATGTTTCATTATCCTAAAGTAAGTGGCCTAAATGCTTTAGCACACTGAGATGTCTCTAGCCTAATCCCACATATACACTTGTTGACTAGCTGGCTCTGTCCAGTGCCAGGTAGAGATCCCTGTCTCATGCTATGGAACCATTTCCTTACCCAGTGTGTTGTTGGCACTGTTTTTTAAATGTGAGCCTGTGTTTACCATGATCTACTTGTATTTGCTCTTAAATCTGATTGTGTTAAACACTTCTTGTTTTGTAATGACATAGTTTAATTAAATATCACATAACCTGATGAAGACAAGGAAAGGAGCATTCTTCCTTTTAAACCCAATGCTCAAGACACTCAACCAAGCACATCACTGAAGTCAAAAGAACTGTAAATAATTGAGAGACAGAAAGTCAGTTTCCAACCTGGATTCCAAAATTAATTTACATTTGTAGTTAAGTTCCTACTTTAACTCAGACTTGCAATACTGGAGGCTCCACTGTGTTTACAAGGCTCCAGCTGGACATAGCTACAGCAACAACAAAATCAATTTTAATTTTCTGTAATTAAAAAGGTCTCTGTTGTATCTGGCATGATGCCTTTAAGGAAGCGGGGAATTTTGTATGTGATTCAGCCATTGATTGCTACAATGAATGAATGTTGAACACATGTTATCTCATGCCCTACTCTGTCCATTGAGACATTACTTTCCAGAGTGTTGGGCACAGATTCTGAAGCAGCGAATCAAATCATTTCAAAAATATTTTTAGCACTATGGAAGGCACATGACTCAATGTTACTGCATTGAAGATGTCATGCCTTAATTAAGATAGATCCATAAGCAGATGGTAGCAACCTATAGAGTGTTTCAGAACAAGAAAGACTTGGCCAGATGAAGAAGACAGGGAAAAGATTATCTGTTAACACTGGAAGTAGGAAATAACATGGCAGTCCAGGGAATAACTTAGTGTCATAACCCTCAACAATAAAAGCTTGGTGCATGTGTGTGAGAATGAGTCTATGTAATAAACCCTGCAACCTCACCTTATCCTAAAGGCTATGAAGAGCTGAGATGGTTTTTAAAATCAGAGTGACAGGATAAAACTATGTTCAGAAGCCATCAGTCTGGCACCATTTAAGGTCTTAGGTTACAGATGCTGAAAGTTAAAGCCCAAAGAGCAGTGAGGAGACTGTTGTCCAATCAAAAAGCAGTGAGTATCTGAACATCTTTACCAACACATCTTTACCATGAACTCAAGAGTGGAGAGGATGAGAGACTGGAAGTAAGAGAGGCAGAGACATACCGCCATTTCTGAGATATTCTCTTTCTGGGTTTAAGCTAGCCAGGGTGTTTAATACTCCCTTTTTATTCACACGTGCAGTTAAAGGTTGGGGGTGGACCCCAGCAGCAGAGTACTTGCTTGACGTGTTTAGTTGTGGCCTCCAGGGCTGTGAAAAAAGAATGAAAATTCTATGTGAAGATCTGACCTGCGAGCATGCCAGGCTCAGGTTCTAAAATGTCACAGTGGGGAACAATGGATCAATTCTGCCAGTAATAGTTTTATCACTAGATTAAATATTGCATGTAGATTGTGTATTACTAGGAACCATGTAAGGTGTGTGTGTATGTGTGTGTGTGTGTGTGTGTGTGTGTGTGTGTGTGTGTGTGTATCACAGCAATAATCCTTCTAACTTAACAGAGAAATCAATGCTGTAAAGTCTACTTCTCTTAAACCCCTACTTGTGGGTCAAGCAGACAGAACCTTTAAAAAAAAAAAAGAACTTTGGCCTTTCTGTGTTTGTTTGTTTGTGATTTTGTTTTGTTGTGTGTGTGTGTGTGTGTGTGTGTGTTTGTGTGTGTGTGTGTGTGTATCTGTCTGTCTGTCTGTCTGTCTGTCTGTCTGTCTGTGTCTTCAGAGATGAATTTTAGATGTTGTGACTTAAATGTGGGCCAAGACACTGCACTTCATGGCATCCAGTCATGGCACTGCTTACCTTTAGAATGGATGCCTGAAAGCCCCATTTGGAATTTATTAGAAAATAACACAGCCTGGAGTCAGTAAAGAAGCATGTAGAAGGAGGTTCAGGGCTGGAATCATTCTTCTTAGAGGAGGAGATGCATAAATAGAGCAAATCCCAGACAGAAACACACACAGCTATCATCTCATAAACTTCCAAACACAATTTACTATAAATATTCATCTGTACCTACTTCAGCAAAATTGCCTAACATCTCCTCCTGCAATCGAGAAAGCACACGTTACGTAGAAAAACCTCATCACCAGTAGGTACTTTAAAGGCAAGTACAGAAGGAGATTGTTATATACGGAGTGATTTCTGAGTCCAAACATTTCTGGTTTGGAGTTTAGTATTCAGATATCCTTGGGAAATCACATGATGGAGGCCTGCGCTTCCAAAGCTTGCCCATGCCAATGCCCGGCACTTCACAGATGCCAAATCTAGACCTGGCACCCTGATCCCATTCCCTTCATGCTCTGTCAGGTAGTTATTTCCTCTGCAGCTGCCTTTGTCTCACCAGAGCACAGTGCTCTCGTCATTCGACTACAAAAAAACAAAACAAAACAAAAACCTTCATAATTTTTCAGCTCAAAAGACAAGACACTGTCATAAATGTCCAGGAAGATTAGATCACAATCAAATCATTCATTAGCAAAACAGCTTAGAAACTGGCAGCAAAAAGATTTCAGATGCCTTGTATTTTTCTTTTTATTTGGAGCACTGTGATGCAAGTAATTCTGAGGTGGCAGAACCCTATTTATTCGACAATTATGTCATGATATTTTCTTATTGCCACAAAGCTGCCAGGAAGCTTGCTCTGTGTATGCCTGAAGAGTTTGCCTTGTATGAGTATTTGCATTAAATAAATGAAAATTCACCTCTTTGCACAGATAGCACGCAGAGACACAGAAGTGGTCCCTGCTATTAGAAATGGGCTCGTACAGGCTATAAACATTGTAAATGAATTTTTGGTTGATTTGTTCCATTTATATAAAATAGATTGAACATGCGGCTTTATGAAAATGTGTTTATTTAACCAGAAACCACAGATATTTTTGAAAATGCACTTTGCCATTTAACTTTTAATTTCAGGAGTTCTTTTTTATGAATGTTCATGGTGATTTTATGGAACTGTAAGCTAAAACAAATGTTCCAGAGGGTTTTTTGTAGTGTTTTGCTTTTTTATTTATTTATTTTTCCCCAAAGTGTTTATGAGAGATAGAAAACGAGTTTAGAGCTATGATTGATAGATGGCTAAAATAAAATGCTTGCTATGGGGAGTGTAGATTCAGGGCCACTTCACTGTGAATATTGAATCACCCAAGGAAATACAAGCACTAATGGACAATACAAAGCATCCATAATTATTATTTCTTTTCATCATGATTAAAATTTTCCACATGGCTATGACTTCACCTGTAACTAGAGAGAGAGAGAGAGAGAGAGAGAGAGAGAGAGAGAGAGAGAGAGAGAGAGAGGGAATGCACTGAGTTGCGGAACAGTTATTTTATCAGTGTTTTGAAATTCCAGGAGACCAAATAAAAATACCATTATCCACTGCGAATGTTGGTGACTGTATTGTCTTTTACAAAAGACACGTGGATGTGCATAGATATGTACAAATACATTATATATATATAATAATAATAATTAGGGGTTTGAAACAGAAATTAAATAACAGCAGAAGAGAAATTGCATCTAGAGAAGTGAAGTCAGAGGACAAATCTATTTTGGTTATCCCGTCGGTAATTCATGCCGGATAATCATGAGCCCAGCAGTTAATGACCTCTCTGCTGATACATTAAGTCCAACCAAAGATAATGGTGTCCTGGGTAAATTAACAAACCCAGTGGTAAACTTGCTTCCAGTTCAGCAGGGGACAGTGTGCAAATTAGCGTCTGTTCTTAATAAGATCAGTGTCCTGCAAGCCAGTTCCTCAGCAGTCACAATGCTGTCTCTTTCCAGGTGAAAATTTTTCTCCTGAGAAGTCTTGCACAATCCGTTCTCTTGACAGAGATTGTGTTCATCCTAATCAGTTCCCCCACCTTAAAACTTTCTCCATTTTTCCCACTTTCCTGCTGTGAGAGCTGCTGTGAGTTGTTGAGGATGATTATTCATTTGTAAGCTTCTTTAATAACATTTCCGTTAGATGCCGAGGTTCCCAGCTGCGTGAACCAAGAGTTTGATTTTATAATTATAACCATGCTGCAAAAAGTTATGGTCAGTGTATGGGCAATCTTGGTGGGATTTGCTAATCACTACTTTGTGTGTTTTTAAAACAGCATTTATATTTTGTTAAATAATTGGAACACCTAAGGACAAACAGGTGCTGAGTTATTTTGTAGGATGCTGCATGTTCTGGGTGGCTGAATGCATCCTTGGTACTTGGGAAGGGTCAAACCTACAGTGAGAGATAAGAGCTATTTTAAAGGTGCCTTTTTCACATGGCGTTTAGAAAATTATATATTTTGAAAGCAATGATTTACCAAAAAACTTTATGATTCATGGAATATTGATGCACACCTGCTAGTTTAGTTGAATTAAACACCCTTGGCTTATTCCTCCTTGCTAAAAAAACCCCCACAATATCTGAGCCTTAGTGATGGGAAGTAATGCAATTTAAGTATATAAACAAATAAGTTTTCTGCACATGCATGTGCATGTTTGTGAATGTGTGTATGAGTGGGGATCAACCACTTAACCACTTTAGTCCTCAAATGAATAACATTCACCATGTACATGCATATTTCAAAGAATTTGAGGTGTCAGGGATACAAGTTCTTACATATTATCTGTCGAAAGTTTTGCAAGTTAAAAAATAAGTTCAGTCCATGGATCTTGTCTGAGGAATACTCTCCCTGTAAAATGTTTACCTTTTGTGACACATACTATTATTTCATGATTATATTAAAATACTCCTAAAGAGTTTTACATGTTAACCAGCTACTAAGAATGCCTTAATAGAATACTAATTTTTGTTAGAGGTGTCTCGACAATTTGAATTTTATATGCATGCATTATGTTTTCTTAAAATGGGAAAATTATGCATCTGAAGGAATCTGTCTAGAATAATGGGGTTCTATAGAGGTTACTTTAATCACGTTCTCCTGCAGTTATAGCTGTTTTACATCTTATTTGCAACAAAAGGGAACTCTAATTATCCTCAAAAAGAGCATAAAATGGTGTGTCTTGCTGCTGATGTAATGTTGATTCCTGAATGCTGCTCATAGGAACTGACAACTAAATGCGTGTCACACTTTTCAAAACTCAGGCGCAGTGACAGGATAACCACCTTTTGTGACCTAGGAGCCCCAAAAAGGAGTATATATTTGCCTGTTAAGTAGAAACAATTTGCAGTCTTTCTTTCTTAAAAAATAAAAATACACTTGTCCTTAGGTCAGAAATAATCTATTTACTAATGTTAAAACTTGCTTATGTGATTCAAATTTTTTTAGAAGCTATTCCTGTAAATTATCCTCAGTGTATTGAATTTCGGTACAAACTTTGGGAGAAGAGCAGACTCAAGCCCTGATCTGATCTGTCCCCCTCCATTCCACCCCCACCTCTCTCTCTCTCTCTCTCTCTCTCTCTCTCTCTCTCTCTCTCTCTCTCTCTCTCTCTCTCTCTCGCGCGCGCGCGCGCGCGCGCGCTTTTGCTCTTGCTCTCTCTCTGACTTAGAGAAATAGGTAGGTATATATTTATGTCCAGTGCTGTAGTGCTGCATATATAATTAGCATGTGCTCCAGTTTTATTCCAAGTCACACGAATCTCATTTATGAATACAAATGAGATGCACATAGCCTATTACAAAGTATTAAAATTAGAATTGAAAAGAAGATTGCATGTTTGAGTCTGGCCACAAGAGTCATGTTGGAGAGTGTTTGTAAGATTGAACTGGTTGACTCTGAGCACCAAATATGAAATTAATCAATATATATTTGTAATATACTGCAAATAACCAACCTGTACCACACTTGATTTAAGGTTCGCATTAAGCTATGGTGAACTGCTATAGACAAGAACTCATACTCATGCATACATGGCATGGTAAGATAGAATGAACTCTGTGTCAAAACCAGGATTGAACTCTTGTAGGTAGTAAAACTTCTGCTTTATACCAAGGCAGGTTTTTATGTACAGCAGGAGACATGGCATGAGATCCTTTGGCTTCAGTCTTTCTTTACCCCCTTCCTGCCTACAGCAGGGACAATATATAAAGGTAAATACTGGAAGAGACGTTTATCTGTACTATGTAGACAAAGCTTGGGTTTATAGTTCTTGCTGAGACAAGAGGAGTTAGTATTGAATTTTAAATATATAAAATGCATTGATGGCTCAGTTCTTTACAGAGTGAATTAATCTACTTTTGAAATTAAATTAACATTCTCTTTTCCTCCTTGCCCAGCTGGCTTTCAGTTGTTGATAATACAAGAGAATAGGGAATAATAATAGGCAGAGAAGTGGAGAGTTTGATTAAAATATAAATAAGTTCAAATAATTGTATGCATTTTATGATTATGTGCACCCTCCATTTCAAAGATAATAAATCAAAAGTGACTATAAATAAAACTATACAAATGAAATGACAACATGATTTGAATATATTCCTATTTTTACCTAAGAAAAATTATCTCACTTTCTCTTGGGGCAGTGAACAGAGTAAAAAGGGGAATAAACTAAATCAAAGAGGTGCTGAGGTATTTGGGAATAAAAAATATAACTAGTGTTGGATAAAGTTACAGTAGGGTCGAGGAGTAGTGTGTGGTTATCAGAACTGAGAAGAGCTGGATCTCAGGAAATGACTACAGATTCAAGTAGAAATAACAACAGAACCTGAGGACAAGAGGACAAGAGAAGACCCTGTTTATCTTGGTGACAATGTCAGGGACATAAGCAAGCAAGTGAGGCATCCATGGAACTAAGTCTGTTTTATTCAATTGGTCAAAAGAACAGTGCTACACTTTACTGCCCTTGGTTCACAGGGAGAGACAGTGTCTTACGAGCCTTGAAATGCCAACTGACTGCTCCAAGACAGCAGAATGAGTGCCCTGTGACAGTCAAGAGAGTGTGTGCCCTGTGACAGTCAGCAGAGTGTGTGCCCTGTGACAGTCAGCAGAGTGAGTGCCATGTGATAACAACGAGTACTCTAGACAGCAGAGCGAGTGCTCAGTGATGATAAGGTGAGTGCTCCATGCTGACAAAGTGAGTGTTTTGAAATGAAGACAGAAGGAGTCCTCGGCAGTGATGACAGAGTGAGTGCTCCCTGGCTACAGAGTGAGTGCTCTGTAATGACTAACAGGTGAGGGCTCAAGGACGAAGAGTGAGTGCTCTGTGATGACAGAGTGCGTGGTGTTTTGATGATATACAGTGGATGCTCCGTGATTAGAGTGTGAGTGCTCTGCGGTGACAACAGAGGGAGCACTCTGCGATGATTGCAGTGTGAGTGAACCGTAACTACTGACTGAGTGCTCTGTGATGAAGACAACACAGTGAGTACCCAGTGATGATGACTCAGTGAGTTCCCTATGATGAACAGAGTTAGAGGCCTGGGATGAGAGAGAGTGTTCCTTGATGAGGATGGCACAAGGGTTCCGTGATGACAGAGTGAGCATCTGTTTTGATGGAGCGAGAACAATGCTGAGAATACCAAGTGAGTCCTCTATGACATGGCCAGCACTAGGATCACAATCGAGTGAGTGCTCTGTGGTGCTCATGACAGCATGAGTTCTCTATTCTGACAGCGTTTTGCGATGACAGATTGATTGCTCCTTGTTGATAGGTGAAATGCTCTGTCAGGAAAGATTGACTGCTCTATTATGTCAGAGTGTGTGTTTACTGATCACAGGAGGGGGAGTGCTCTGTGATGACAGAGTGAGTGCTCACGATGACTAAGTGAGTGCTCTGTGGTGACAAAGTGAGTCCTCTGTGATGACAGAGTGCTTTTGTAATGACGACACTGTTAGTGTTCTGTGACTACAGAGTGACTGCACTGTGATGACAGGATGAGTGTTCTCTGAAGCCAAGAGTGAGGCCTTTGTGTTGATGGCAGAGTGACTGTTCTGTGCTGACAAAGTGGAGGGTCTGATGACAGTTATCTTTTTGCAGTGATGACAGAGAGTCCGCTGTTATGACATAATGGGTCTCTGTGACGGGAGAGTGGGCTCTATATGATGACTGAGTTCTCTGAGAAAGAGTGAGTGCTCTGTGAGGACAGAGTGATTACTGTGTGATAACAGAGTGGGAGCTTTAAGATGATGACCAAGGGGGTGCTTTGTGTTGACACAATGTGTGTTCTGTGATTAGAGTGAGTGCCTTTTCATTAAGACAGAGTGAAGGCGCTGTGACGACAGAGTGCTCCAGGATGATGTCTGGATGAGAACTCTGTGATAATCAGGGTAGTCTGCCATGCCAACATAGTGAGTGGGTGCTCTGTGATGTCAACATAGTGGGTGCTCTGTGATGTCTACATAGTGAGTGTGTGCTCTGTGATGTCAACATAGTGAGTGTGTGCTCTGTGATGTCTACATAGTGAGTGTGTGCTCTGTGATGTCAACATAGTGAGTGTGTGCTCTGTGATGTCTACATAGTGAGTGTGTGCTCTGTGATGTCTACATAGTGAGTGTGTGCTCTGTGATGTCAACATAGTGGGTGCTCTGTGATGTCTACATAGTGAGTGGGTGCTCTGTGATGCCTACATAGTGAGTGGGTGCTCTGTGATGCCTACATAGTGAGTGGGTGCTCTGTGATGTCTACATAGTGAGTGGGTGCTCTGTGATGCCTACATAGTGAGTGGGTGCTCTGTGATGTCTACATAGTGAGTGGGTGCTCTGTGATGTCTACATAGTGAGTGGGTGCTCTGTGATGGTACAGAATGAGTGGCCTGTAATGATTGATGCCTGGGTGAATGTGTTGTGACGCCAGAATGTAACAGCATGGTTTGGTGCTTAGAATTTGATTGTTAATTATTCCCCCACCCCCAGGTCTGCTTGCTGTCTTTTATGAGCAGACACTCATGTACCCTGAAATGATCTTTGCCTCCAAATTATCCCCAATTGCCTGAATAAAGGCCTACACACCTGGGCATAGAAGAAATGAGATAGACATGGCCAAAGTTCATGGGCTTGGAGGGAGAAGGATCATGGGAAAGGAGAGGCAGAGGGAAAGGTAGAGGAGAAAGAAGAGCTACCATGGGATAGGTAAAGAACCACGTGGTCTGGGAGGAGTGAACTCTGAGAACGTCATGGAGAGGAGTGGCCCAAATGGAAAACACGTGCAAGCGTTTATGGGGATACTGGATGGGAAGTAGCCCAGATAGGAATGATTAGGGAAAATGGATGGGACGTGGGGCTGGGTGGTAACAAGCTAGTTTAGAGGGTTAATATTTGCCCAACCCGAGGTAAAATAAGGCTTACCTAAAATCTATCTGGTGCCTATGACTTTTATTGTTTGATAGCATATTAAGCAAAGCTGCCATGATATTTATAGGCTTTTAATAATAAACATTAGTAGCCATATAAACTTACTTTCTACAACAACAGAGTGAGTCTTTAATGATGTGAGTGCTCTGTCATAGCCGATTTAGTGCTCAGTGATGTCAGCAGAGTGAATGCTCGTTGATGGTAGAGTAAGTACCCTATGACAACAGGATGAGTGATAATGACAGTGAGTGTTCTATAATGACAGAGTGAGCCCTCTGCGAATACAGTGTGAGTGATTTGTGATGGTGGCAGAGTGAGTGCTCACTCTTGACAGAGTGAGTGATCTGTTACGCAGACAGAGTATGTGCTCTGTGGTGATAACTAAGTGCCGTGCAATTACAGAGTCTGTTCTCCATGCTAACAAGAGGGCTCTGTGGTGATGATGGTGTGAGTGCCCTGTGATGACAGAGTGAACACACTGTGATGGCCACGCCAAAGCTCTGTGATGACAGACTAAGTGGCCTATGACAATAGTATGGGTGGTCTATGATGACAGAGGAAGTCCTCTGTGATGACAGTGTGGGTGCTCTGATGAAGCAGTCAGTATACGGTGGTGACAGAGTGAGTATCTGTGACATCCACAGAGTGGGCACTCTATGATGATGACACGTTGAGTGCTCTATGATGACAACACAGCGAGTGTTCTAATGATCACTGTATGAGTGCTTTCTGATTATGACAGTGAGGACGCTGTGATGACATAATGAGTGCTCCACAGTGACAGAGTGTTCTGTGGTGACAGAGTGAGCCCTGTGTGATGATGACACGTTGAGTGCTCTGTGATGACAACAGTATGAGTGATGTGTGATGATGAGAAAGTAGATGCCCTTTGATGACGACAGTCCGCGCTGTGTGATGATGACACAGAGAACCTTCTTTGTAAGTTTTAGTGTGTGGGGGTAAGTGTTTGTGGTGTGTGTGTGTGTGATTTTACGAGGAATAAGGGAAACAGAGATGTTGCAAGGAAAGAATGACAGAGACAAAGACAGAAAGAGACACATAACTGCAACAGCATTGGTGCTTATAAATGCCTACCCCTTGCAAAGTATATTTAATAAAAGTATTTTGTATGATCTATCTGGGGGTAAAAGAAGATCATGGCAGTAAAGAATTAGATATGTCACTAAGTAAGAGTGACCCCTAGGATGCGTTATATCTAATATCCTCAGCACTGGAATTGTTTATTTGGTGCTTACTCTCAAGGCTGTACCATTAGGTAAAATATTCCCTTGTGGATTTTGAGTTTAACCTCTGCAAGACAAGTGTCTTTGTTCTATCTTCATTTCTGCAATATTTTTGTGGATTTCATTGGGATTGAACCAAATTTTGTTTATGAGATAATAGTACATACTACATGTCAAAAAGGAGTCATAGGATTTGTGTCCAAATACATTTTTCAAAGTGCATAAATACAGTGAAATGATTCTCAGAAAATTTTCATTAAGCTATGTAGAATGCTTATCACTCACCCCAGCTATAGCACAGCTGTAGACAGGGTCACAGTGTGGAGTTTTCCGAATGTTCCTGGCTTATCAAAGCATGTGGGAAATGCTCTACCTGGCTCTTCTTAGAGACTAATAAGGTCTCCCTCATTTTCTTTCTTTCTCACATATGCTCACACATTTGTCTTGTGAGAAAAATAGTTATTAAAAGTTGAAAGGATCTCAAGCCAGTGTAGTTGGCATAAAGATAGAAATATAGATCAATGAAAGAGAATGGAGAATCAGAAAAATGAAATCCTTCATTTATGATCAATTAATTTTGACAGGAGTACCTAGATAATTCAGTGAGGAAGGGAATCACATTTTAGACAAATAGTGTTGGGACATTAGGATATAGTGGTATCAAAGGCCAAAGTTAGATCTGTTCATTATACTGTACACAAAAAGTAGCATAGACGGTAGAGACCATAAAGATGAAGCCATGAAGCCTTTAGCACTAAATGTATATGCTAATCTTTGTGACTTTTCACTAATTAATGAAATAATAAACAGATGAATTGAATATCATAAAAATTAGTACTTCTGCGATGCTAATAATGCCATAAAGTGAAAGCTAATACAAAACACTACACAAAGAAGATATTTACACATTACATATTTGATTAAAAAAAAAGCTTAATCCAGAATACACAGAAAACTTTTACTAGTAAGCAATAAAAATGTAAATAAACCAGTTTTAAAATGGACAACAGAAGTCTTCTAGAAGACTTCCCATTGAAACTTGGTAAGGGAAAATGGTTAAAGGAACACACAATTAGTTCTTTCCTTGCAAAAGACTAGGTCTGTCAAGTAACTGATTGAATCAGGGAGATCTCTGCAGAAAAGCAAGGTGGAAGTGTTGAGCATTAATGCCCTGGGGTGCAAGCCCTCCTAAATCCATGCCATACTGGCTGGATTAAGTTGTTTTGGGGAGAGCTATAGAAACTGCACAAAAAGTGCTTGCTGCTTGTACGCACTAGACTTGCAGGACAAGAGAAGGCAATGATATCTTGATAGATACAGAAAAAGAACTTTATAAAGTCTTACAATGTTTTGTGATAAACGTATTGAAGGATCTCAGAATAGAAGAAACATATCTCAATACAATAAAGGCTATATGTGACAACATTATTTTAAGTGGAGGAAAATACAAATCATTGCCACTCAAATCAGGAAGAAGACAAGTGTGTCCACTTTTTTCTATTCTTACTCAGCATAGTACTCAAAGTATTATCTATAGCAACAAGTCAAGAAAAGCAAATAAATAGGGTATGGATAGGAAAGAAAGAAGTGAGTGGATACTTATTTATAGAGAATGAGTCTATACATAAAACCCTAAACACTCCATTAGAAAACTCTTAGAATTGACATTTTCATCAAAAATATAAGATACAAAAATTACACTGGCTAAAATCAATAGTCTCTACACATCAATGACAAACATACTCAGAGAAATAAATCAGAGAAAGAATTCTAATCACAATATTAAAAAAACCAAAACCATAAAGAACCTTGTTATAAAACTAAGCAGGAATGTGAAAGACTTCTATGAGGACAACTTTGAATCACTGAAGAAAGTAATTGAGAAAGAACACTAGAAGATGGAAAGACCTCCATTGTTCATGGATAAGGAAGAACTAGTATAGTGAAAATGGCCATACTACCAAAAGTAATGTGTAGACTCAATGGAACTCTGGTCAAAACTGTAGTGGTATTATTCACAGAAATAGAAAAAAAAGTCTTAAAATTTATGGAAGCACAAAAGACCTCAAATATCCACAGCAATCCTGAGCAAAAGGAGTCATGCTGGATGAAACTTTCAAGTCAGTTAGCATCATATTTGGTTTCTTGTGGAATGGAAGTACATGGCTTCTTCATCAATAGGGTTTTACCATCAAATACTGGAGGTTAATCATGAGTATTGGAAAGAGCTAAAATGTTTGGCAGTGGATTTTTGAGAGCTCACTAGCCAACAACTCCAAAGTAGGTAGCCTATTCCTGGCACTGAGACTTTTATTTGTTCGCCTATAGCATTTAGTAGGGACATTGGCGCCATACTGTAGGGTCATCCTGTTTAACTCTTTTTATATATACACTTATTAACATATGAAGTTTTATAACAGATTTCTATGAATTTCCCAAAATGTTGTTAGTGTTTTCCTTCCTTTTATTCACCCCTCTACCATGTGCTCCAGTATTACTCCCTACCTGCTTTGTACCACTGCCTTGTATCTATTGTCTATCTTTCATAGGGCTGAAAAGTGCTATGTGCATTGCAAAAAGAGAAAAGTAGTCATTAGTCTCACCCAGCTATGTATCTTTGAGCTAAAATAATGATCACCCAGATGAGACATGACCACTGATGCATTTAGTGGCAGGAAAGTCACAGAGGTAAACAACTCTATTCTGATGTGATCTAAGGCCTGCTTTGTGAGATGAAACATATAGCTGACACTGTTAATGGGACCAGGAACCTGTGGCAAGATAGGTCAGAGGTTCTTGGGGACAACCTCATACTGTTATTCTCCTAAATGAACATAGTACTAAAATGATTCCTGTTCTGAGTGAGATTCAAGCATCTTCCCTTGGGCACTCCTTGGCTTCTTTGGGTCTATGAATTGTATTATGGTTATCATGTACTTTATGGCTAATATCTACTTATAAGTGAGTATATACCATGTGTGTCTTTCCTGGTCTATGATACCTCACTCAGAATGCTCTTTTCCAGTTCCATCCATTTTCCTGAAAATTGCATGATGTCTTTGTTTTTGATAGCTGAGTAGTATTCCATTGTGTAAGTGTACCACATTTTCTTTATCCGTTCTTGGGTTGAGGGACATCTCAGTTGTTTCCAGTTTCTGGCTATTATGAATAAAGCTGCAATGAGGAGGAGGTGAATCTGAGAAGAGTTAGGAGACAAATGAATACAATTAAAATACATTGTATGTAATTCTGAAAAAGCTTATAAAATAATAATCAAAAAAGAAACTGGAAGTATATATTTTGTAAGGAATATAGTAGAATTTAGGATTCAAGAAAAAGAAATCTCAAGAAAATGCTTATTGCATAAAGACAGAGATAAAATTGGAAATTGACAAGTAGGTATTACATAAAAGTATTATTGTCTTTGCTACATAGTTTCCCTTGCTGATGAACTGAACTAAAAGGGACAAAAAACTATGGATAGATTTAATTAATTATATTATTTTAAATGCACTGGAATAAATGATGATGGTAAATTGGAATATGGCTTCTCATTCTCCTTTTCATTTCTAAAATTATTTGTCTCATTAATACTCGGCATTTTTGCCCATAAATTCAATTCAATCATAGAAATATGCCTCCTTTTATAAAGATAACTCTATTACAATTAGCCAATTATGTGTTGATGTACTTCATCTTTGCTTTGGGATTGTATGACAGAAGGCAATAGACATTGTAGATCAAACCATTCATGGTCCATCAACACTGAGGTTTTTAAACATATATTTTATTAATTTATTCATATTACATCGTAACTGTTATTCCATCCCTTGTATCCTCCCATTCCTCCCTCTCTCCCATTTTCCCCTTACTCCTCTTGTCTATGACTGTGACTAAGGGGGGCTTCCTCCCCCTGTATATGCTCATAAGGTATCAGGTCTCTTTTTGGTAGTCTGCTATTCTTCCTCTGAGTGCTACCAGGTCTCCCCATCCAGGGGACGTGGTCAAATATGGGGCACCAGAGTTTGTGTGAAAGTCAGAACCCATTCTCCACTCAACTATGGAAAATATCCTGTCCATTGGCTAGATCTGGGTAGGGATTTGAAGTTTACTGGATGTATTGTCCATGGCTGGTGCCATAGTTTGAGCAGGACCCCTGGGCCCATATCTGCAAGTGCTGATAATTTCTGCACATCCACTTTAACCTTATTATTTAATTCTGATATTTGTGATCTCAAGAGTCTGGGTGTTTTGTGTAAATTATAGGAATTTAAGGACTATTTTTCCATTGTCAATCCTATTGCTTGTTGGAATAGCTTCAGTAACTGTGAACAGATAAAATTTAGATGAACTTTTTGAAAGCTCAACTTGACTTTTTTGAAGATGTTTGATTTCACATTGGAATTGAGTGAAAGGTTAAGCCAGCTCTTCCACGTTCATGAGTTCCTCTTGGTGAGTCACATGGTGTTTGGAATTTGACAAGTTGTAATGTTTTCCTCAGCATGTAACACTAGAAAATATGACACACACACACACACACACACGGAAACCAACTTGTAAGATGTATTTTTCTTAAAAATCATACAAATTATGAAATGCAGTATTTCAGTGCTTTAAAACTTGTTTTTAGGAAGCATCAGTTTTTAATTAATACCAACTATTGAGTTTGAGGTTCAGTAATAGCTCTGTATGTTGCAATTTTATTTATTTTTTATTGCTCTTAACTTTTTGCTCATGATCCTGCTTATTAGCATACCCATTTGGAAAGGAAGATTCTTTTTAAGTAGTAACTTCAAACTAGACTGCTTTATTATTTCTGCTTAATTTTGGAGCGGAGATGTTACAGTCTGTAAACAAAATTACTAATATTTAACTGGAAGGAATTTATAGTACTTCTTAGGTGGCCTGGCATCAGGAAAAGTGTGTTGAACCGTGAACATCATGTGGTATTATACCATCCCCTTATTATACTTAGTAACAGCAATAAAATTAAAAGTTATTGACAATACTAACAATCTCATGGTCATTTAGGTTCTGAAAATTTTAGAAATAATATACTAAGCTTTAGTAATGTTTCTTTTACAAATGTGGGTGCACTTGCATTTGTGGCATGGATGTTCATAATAGAGACATCATCTTGGTGGAATTTTTTCCTTTGATGAGCATGAAGTGTCCTTGTCCTTCCCCATATTTTTAATTTTGGTTCAAAATCTATTTTATTATATATTAGAATGGCTACTTCATCTTGTTTCTTTGGTCCATTTGCTTGGAAAACCTTTTTCTAGCCCTTTACTCTTAGGTAATGTCTATCTTTTTTGCTGAGGTGTGTTCCTTGCATGCAGTAGAATGACGGGTCCTGTTTTTGTATCCCTTCTGTTAGCCTGTGTCTTTTTATAAGAGAATTGAGTCCATGTTGAGGTATGGCCAATGACCAATGATTGTTAATTCCTTTTATTTGTATGTTAGTGTGTATGTGTTTGTCTCTCTCTCTCTCTCTCTCTCTCTCTCTCTCTCTCTCTCTCTCTCTCTGTTTTGCTGGTGTGAAATTATTTATTTCCTGCATTTTCTTTGATGGAATTAACCTTCTTGGGTTCGAGTTTTCATTCTAGTATTTTTTGGTAGGGCTGGATTTGTGGATAGATACCGTTTAAATTTGGCCTGGTTGTAGACGATCTTGTTTTTTCCATCTATAGTGATTGAGAGTTTTGCTGTGTGTAGTAGTCTAGGTTGGCATCTGTGTCTCTTAGGGTCTTTAAGACATGTCAAAGCCCTTCTAGCATTTAGTGTCTCTTTTGAGAAGCTAGGTGTAATTCTGATAGGTCTGACTTTGTAAGCTACTTGGCCTTTTACCCTTGTAGACTTTAATATTTTTTCATGGTTCTATAAGTTTAGTATTTTGATTATTATATGACAGTAAGATTTTCTTTTCTGATATACTCTAATTGATGCTCTCTAAGTTTCTTGTATGTTTATAGGTATCTCTTTCTTTAGGTTGGGAAATTTTTCTTCTATGATTTGAAGATATCTTCTGGTCCTTGGAACTGGGACTCTTCACCTTCTTCTATTCCTATTATTCTTAGTTTAGTTTTTTTCAGAGTATCCCAGATTCCCTAGATGTCAGGGATTTTTTATATGTAACATTTTTTTTATCACATCTTCTACATGTGAGGTTTTATCTTCCATCTCTTGAATTCTGTTGATGATACTTGTGTCTGTTGCTCCTACTCTCTTTCCTAGGTTTTCCATCTCCAGTTTGTGTTTTCTTTATTGCTTCCACTTCCATTTTCAGATCTTGAACAGTTTTTTGCATTTCCTTCGAATGTTTAATTGTGTTTTCCTATATTTCCTAAGGGATTTGTTTCCTCGGTAAAATCCTCTATGCCTGTTTTATTGTGTTCCTTTTATTTCTTTAAGGGATTTATTCATTTAATCTTTAAAGGCTTCTATCATCTTTGTAAAGTTGGATTTTAGGTCATCTTCCTGTGCTTCAGCTGTGTTAGGATATCCAGAGCTTGCTGTATTAGGATGACTGGGTTCTGGTGGTTCCATATTGTCCTGGCTCTTCTTGATGGTATTCTTACTCTGTCATTTAGCCATCTGGATATCCTTGCTATTGACTCTGGTATCCAAACCTTAGGTATACCTGAATGTTCCTTTTAATATATTAAAAGCATAGCACCTCCCAGTCCCACTCTCCCTCCCTTATGCCCCACCTTCCCCTATCCTCAGAAAGAAGGAGCCCTGCTCCCCTAACATCTGACCTCAGCCTATCAAGTCTCATCTGGGCTGCCTGTATCATCTTCTTCTGTGGCCTGGCAAGACTACTCCACCAGGGGAAAGTGACTAATGTGGAGGCATCAGAGTTCATGTCACAAGTAGTCATAGGACCCATAGGAGGACTGTGTTGTCTATCTATTACATCTGAGCAAAAGGTTATATCCTCACCATACATGGTCTTGGTTGGTGTATTAGTCTCTGCAGTACCCCCCTCCTCCTCAGTTTGTTGGCTACTTTGGTCTCCTTGTGGAGTTCCTGTCCCCTACAAGTCCTTCTATCCCACAAAATCTTAAGATACCCTGTGCTCCACCCTGAAGTTTGGCTATGAGTCTCAGCATCTGCCTCAGTCCCTCTTGGGTGGAATCTCTCAATGACCTCTACAGTAGGCACCTGTTCCCTTGCTTCAACTGCTTTTACTGTCTATTCTATTCATCCTTCTGAATGAGAATTAAGCATTCTCTTTAGGGTCCTCCTTGCTATTAGTTTCTTTAGGCCTGTGTATTGTAGTTTGATTATCCTATATTAAGTGGCTAATATCCACTTACAAGTGATGGTGTATGCCTTTAATCCCAGCCCTCCTCCATTCTTCGCTTGAGGGACATCTGGGTTGTTTCCAGATTCTGACTATGAACATAGTTGAGCAAATGTCTTTGTATCGTAGAGCATATTTCAGGTATATACCAAGGAGTGGCTTGTCTGGGTCTTGAGGTAGAACTACAAATTTCCTGAGAAAGTGCCAGATTTATTTCCAAAGTGGTTGTCCAAGTTTGCACTCTCCCACCTGCAATGGAAGAGTGTTCCTTTTCTCCACATCCTTGACAGCATGTGCTATTGCTTCGGTTTTTGATCTTAGCCATTTTGATAAGTGTAAGATGGAATCTCAGGGTTGTTTTGTTTTGCATTTCCCTGATGATTAGTGACATTGAATATTTCCTTAAGTGTTTCTCAGCCATTTAATGTTTCTTTGTTGAGAATTCTGTTTAGTTCTGTACCCCATTTTTTATTTGGATAATTTGGTTTGGTGGTGTTTAATTTCATGAGTTCTTTATTTATTTTGGATATTAGCCCTCTGTCAGATGAAGGGTTGGTGAAGATCTTTTCCCAGTCTGTAGGCTGTTGTTTCGTCCTGTTGACAGTATCATTTGCCTTAAAGAAGCTTTTCAGTTTCATAAGGTCCCACTTATTAATTGTTCATCTTAGAGCCTAAGCTATTGGTGTTCTGTTCGGGAAGTTGTCTCGTATGTCAATGAGCTCAAGGCTCTTTCCCACTTTCTCTTCTAACAGATTTAGCATGTCTGGTTTTATGTTAAAGTCTGTAACCCATTTGGACTTTAGTTTTTGTAGGGTGATAAATAAGGGATTATTTGCATTTTTCTACATGTAGATATCCAGTTAGACCTGCAACATTTCTTGAAGATGCTATCTTTTTCCAATGTATGGTTATGGCTACTTTGTCAAAAATCAAGTATCTGTACGTGTGTGAGTTGATGTCTGGGTCATCGATTCAATCCCATTTATCTATCTTTCTATATCTATGCCAGTGCCATGCAGTTTTTATTACTGTTGCTATATAGTACAACTTGAGATCAGGGATAGAGATATCTCTAGAAAATCTTTTATTATATAGGATTGTCTTAGTTATTCAGTATTTTTTGTTTTTCCATATGAAGTTGAGAACTGTTCTTTCAAGGTCTATAAAGAATTGTGTTGGCATTTTGATAGGAATTGCAGTAAATCTGTAAATTGTTTTTAGTAGGATAGCTATTTTTACTATGTTAATCCTTCCCATCCATGAGCATGGGAGATCTTTCCATTTTCTGATATCTTCTTCAATATTTTTCTTCAGAGACTTGAAGTTTTTTTTTTCATACAAGTCATTCATTTACTTGGTTAGAGTTACACCAAGATACTTTACATTATTTGTGGCTATTGTGAAGGGTGTTGTTCCCCTAATTTCTTTCTCAGTCCATTTATCTTTTGTATAAGGAAGGACTACTGTTTTTTTGCTTTTTTGTTTTTTGTTTTTGTTTCTGTTTTTGTTTTTTTTAGTTCATTTTGTATCCAGCCATTTTGCTGAAGGTGCTTATCAGCTGTAGGAATTCTTTGGTACAGTTTTGGGGTCATTTATGTATACTATCATATCAACTGTTATTACTTATACTTTGACTTCTTCCTTTCCAATTTGTGTCCCTTTGATCTCCTTTAGTTGTCTTATTACTCAAGCTAGGACTTCAAACACTATATTGATATGAAGGGAGTAGAGCCTTGTTGTGTCCTTAATTTCAGTGGAATTAAACTACGTTTCTTTCAGTTTAGTTTGATGTTGGTTATTCACTTGCTATGTATTGCCTTTTCTATGTTTAGGTATGTGCCTTATATTCTGGATCTTTCCAAGAGTTTTAACATGAATGGGTGTTGGATTTTTGTTAAATGCATTTTTAGCGTCTTAGGAGATGATCATGTGGTTTTTATCATTCAGTTTGTTTATATAATGGATTACATTGATGGATTTCTGAATATTGAACCATCCCTTTATGCCATGGATGAAGACTGCTTGGTCATGGTGAATGATATTTTTGATGTGTTATTGAGCTCAATTTATGAGAATTTTATTGAGTATTTTTGCATCAATCTTCGTGAGGGAAATTGGTCTGGTATTCTTTTTTCTTGTTGGGTTTTTGTGTGGTTTAGGAATCAAGGTACCTGTGGTCTCATAGAATTAGTTTAGTAATGTTGCTTCTGTTTCTATTTTTGTGGAATAATTTGAAGAGAACTGGTATTAGCTCTTCTAAAAGTCTACTGAATTGATCCAGCCCTGGGTTCATTTTTTGTTTTTTTTTTTTATGTTTTTTGGGTTTGGTTGGTTGGTTGGTTTGGGTTGGGTTGGGTGTTTTTGTTTGTTTTTTGTTTTTTGTTTTTGTTGTTGTTGTTGGGAGACTTTTGATGACTACTTCTATTTTCTTGGGGCATATAGAACTATTTAATTTATTTACCTGATCTTGATTCAATTTTGGTAATTGGTAGCTATCAAGAAAATTGTCCATCTCATTTAGATTTTCATATTTTGTGGCATATAGGCTTTTGAAGTAAGACCTAATGATTCTTTGGATTTCCTCGGTGTCTGTCATTATCTTTCCCTCTTCTTTTCTGATTTGTTGATTTGAGTACTCTCCCTCTGCCTATTTGTCAATTTGGCTAAGAGTTTGTCTATCTTGTTGGCTATTTTGTTGATTCTTTGTATTGTTCTCTTTGTTTCTAATTTATTGATGTTTATCTCTGAGATAGATTGTTTCTTGTCATCTACTCCTCATGAGTGTGTCTGCTTCTTTTTGTTCTATAGCTTTCAGGTGTGCTGTTAAACTGCTAGTATGAGATCTCTCCAATTTCTTTATGAATGCATTTAGTGCTATGAACTTTCCTCTTGGCACTGCTTTTATTGTGTCCCATAATTTTTGGTATCTGTGCCTTCATTTTCATTGAATGCTGGGAAGTCTTAATTTCTTTTTTGATTTTGTCTCTGACCCAGAGGTCATTGAGTAGGGAGTTATTCAATTTCCATGAATTTTTAAGATTTCTATTATTGTTGAGTTCCCATTTTCATCCATGCTTATCTCATAAGATGCAAGGGATTATTCTGATGTTCTTGTATCTGTTGAGGTTTGCTTCATGACCAAGTATATGATCAATTTTTGAGAAGGTTTTATGAGGTGCTGAGAAGAAGGCATATTCTTTTCTATTTGGGTGAAATGTTCTGTAGATATCAATTAGGTCCATTTGATTCATGGATCTAGTTTCATTATTTCTCCATTTAGTTTCTGTCTTGATGATCTGTCTATTGGAGAAAGTGAGTTGTTAAAGTCTCCCACAATTAATTTGTGGGGTTCAATATGTGATTTAAACTTTAGTAATGTTTCTTTTATGAATGTGGGTGCTTCTGCATTTAGCACATAGACTTGCAGGATTGAGACATCATCTTGATGTATTTTTTTCTTTGATGAGTATGAAGTGTCCTTTCCCATCTCTTTTGATTAATTTTTGCTGAAAGTCTATTTTATTATATATTAGAATGGCTACTCTACCTTGCTTCTTGGGTTTGTTTGCTTGGAAAACCTTTTCTAGCCATTTATTATGAGGTAATGTCTATTGTTGTTGCTTAAGTGTGTTTATATGCAGCAGAATGATGGGAATTGTTTATGCATCCATTCTGTTAACCTGTGTCTTTTTATTGAGGAGTTAATTACTTCTATAATCTGACAAATCTATTTCATGTCATAATTTATGTACTTCACTACACATATTCCAAATAATTTTCTTTTCTGCCAGAGAGATTTGAGTATTTCCTCTGCTTAGGGTTTGTAAGGATTCAAATTTTACTTTAATTTTCCTGATTTCAAGAGCATGGCCGCCAGTGAATCCAATGGAGAGATTGAACTTCATCTATTTAGCCTTGAAAGTTGTGAAAATTACTTTGTCAACTCTAGATTTTAAACTTAGATCTTCAACTTCACACTCCACTCTATGGAACTTAATTTTTTTGTCTTTCCAGAGGAGACTGACTCATCTGGTACCTCACACTTCCAGATCTGCATATTTATTATTCTACTCCTAATACAAAAGTAACCATAGTTTTCTTACCATCTCAGAAGGGTGATAAGTTGGGTTTTTTAGGCTCCCATAATGCATGGATAGATGTCCAGTGTCTTTAAGGGCAATGTATCTCTAACACTTAGTGTAAGTATACCAGTCATTAAGGATTTTTTTCTTTTGCTTGGTTTTTGTTTAAAGTTAGTCCTGGTGGGAAATTATGTCCAAACTTCTTGACAATCTAGGATATTTCATCCTTCCCAAAAGTTTTAGCATTGTTCATTTGCCACTCCTAACTCTAAGAACCCAACATATGCTTTTCATGGAGAAACCTATTTTACTTATAATACCCTTAGTTCATACCTTTATTCCCAAGCAATATCTAATTGAGGGACAGACAAAATGATGAATCAGAGAAAGATTAGAAAGAATAGGATGCACCCAACTCTCATGAGAACAGCACATGAAAGAGGCTATTTAAGAGAGCACAGGAAGAGGTGGTACAATTTGAGAGTTGAGTTTAATCAGTGTAGTTCAATTCAGTTCAATTGTACCAGTCAATTGTGAGTCTGCAGTGAGTGAAGTGCAGTGGAATTGTGTTTTTTCGTGAGTTTATGCAGTTAAGTGCAGGTCAGCAGAGGCAGTTGAAGTCAGATGATTAGAACAGCCTACCAGAGTTAGTTTTAAACCAAGACCAATTCAATGAAAAGCAGAGAAAAGCCAGATTGAGTCAGTCAACTTGGAGAGTTGTTTGAGCCAGAACAGCTGAGCTAAACCAACCAGCCAGAGTGCAGAAAGAGATAGAAAGGGACAACTTATTCAGCAGTAAACCTCCAAGATGACAATTACACCAGGCAAATACAAGCTACTTTTATAGTTTATTTGTAAAGCTAGTATACAAAGAATAGTTTTCATTATGACATTGTCATATGTGTGCTGCTCTTATTTGTCCCCCATCTTTATTCCTCACCTTTGTCCCCCTGTTTTCTTTTGCTGGGAATGGTCAAACAACCCTAAGAGAATTTTTAATAATAGAAGCATCACAACTCTGGATCTCAAATTAAACTATAGAGACATAATAATATAATTGCATGGTACTGGTTTAAAAAAAACATTTAGACAAACTAACGACATAAAAGAATCCCATGAATAAGACCTGTGGTTGCTTAAAGTTCAGCTTGTTTCTCTTTCCACCAGAAGAGTTTCTGTGGCTATGCCAAGCTGTGACTTTCACCTTGTGATTGGATTCAGCAGCTGTTACAGAGGAGTGTTAGCTACCCTCACTTCATATCTGGACACTTCCCTCCCTCTGAAAACTCAGTCTCTCTAGATCTCATTGCTTCCACAGTTTTCTGATACATTATTAATGACAATATTTTTTGGAAAGGTAATGAATATCATTATTATCCTATTATATCTCTCCTGAAACCGGACTCAAATCTTCTTCACCTATATCATGCTTATTGGTAAGTGGCAAAGGAAAATACTGTTAAAGTTATCATTTTAGTAAATTCTGGCAATATTAAACAATTATGTGCAGTCTTAAGCTGGGTGCATTACTATGAGCACTTAATGTAACATAATTCATTTAAGTCATATTAAAACCACAAGGGAAAAAGATTATTAAAATAATTTTCTAAAAGAAAAATTGAGACCCATGGGCTAACTGTCAAATGTTCAATAATTTTTGGTGAAGTTAGTTTTCTTAGTTTATACTACCAAGTTCTTCTAGGCTCCATGCTGCTATTTAAATATGTTAGTGTTTTCTAACAATTTTGTAAATTTGATTTTTCTGTTCCAAATGGGATAAATTCTGAAACTATATGTATCAAATTTAGTACTGAATTAATAATACTACTGTTGTTTTTGGTTTTTGGAAATATATTGGCTTCACATTTTGATAACATCTATGACCAATGTGTATGTGTAACAAAATTCCTAATAAAAATTCATTGAGAATTTAGAAATGGACCCAACATGTGGCATTGCCTACTGAGTCTTTGCTCATGCTGGTTTCTGATGGTTTGTGGAATATTGTGTTAGTTTTTAGGGCTAATGAGTTTGGTTTAATTTCTTTACCCCTCTCAGCCAAGTCTTTCCACAACATGGCTTCTCCCATGGGGTCTTTGCTAATAAATACTTTAATTGAACTGCTTTATTAAAATGGGTGTCTATATGATCATCTAGACACCCCACAGATGTGAAGAGAGATTATGAGTTCAAATGAGATGAAGGGAGGCAAATCCAGGTTTGATCCTGATTCTACATTGCAATAAAACCTAATAATGAAGGAATCCAAGTAAACACAAGATTAGTAAATGAAACTAAATGAAACTTTAAGTTCTTGTGAAGTCTACTTTTAACAAATAATCATGTAACAAATAAGCATTAAAGAAAAGAATTATTTCCAAGCACAGAAGATAGAAACCTTCTCTTCAACTTCTTCCTTCACCAACTTTATTCAGGCAGATTGATAATGTTTTAGCTTGTCATTTGTATAAATCAGTCTTCCAAACACTATATAAACAAAATAAGCTACAAATATTGACAGTTCATTTACTTTTCACAAACTTTATTCTTTTTTTTTTGTTGTTTGTTTGTTTGTTTGTTTTTCGAGACAGGGTTTCTCTATGTAGCCTTGGCTATCATGGACTCGCTTTGTAGACCAGGCTGGCCTCGAACTAACAGCGATCTGCCTGCCTCTGCCTCCTGAGTGCTGGGATTAAAGGCATGCGCCACCACGCCCGGCACAAACTTTATTCTTTTTAAATTTATGTCTTTAATTTTTTGAGATTGTAATATAATTGCATCATTTTCTCCTTCCAAACCTCTTTACTCTCTTTCAAATTCATGTCCTCTTTTTCCATCAATTAGTGTTACACACACACACACACACACACACGCACGCACACACACACACACATACACACACACACACTCCTAAATACATAAATACAACCTGCTTAGCCTGGTTAATGTAGCTTCTGTAGCTATTCACATTTTCAAGACACAAATCATGTAACAAACACCCTGATCCTTTCATTCTTCCAATTTTTCTGCCTCTTTCATAATTAGGACAAAAGATTAGGACAAAGAGCTGTTGTACAGATGTATCCATTGAGACTGGACTCCACAACCTTGTTTTGATTGGCTTTAGTGTTTTGTAAAAAGTCTCCATCTATTGCAAAGAGAAGTTTCCTTGATGAAAGGTGAGGACTTCATTTATCTGTAGGTATGAAGAAAGAATCTAGTTTAGTTAGGGATTACATTGATTTATGAAGTAGCTGTTATTGTTCTTCCCCAAGATCCATGACTTCACTACCTTTGAGCAGTTTTCTGGGTTTCCAGTACAGGGCATAGTTTGTTCTTCTTGAGCAAGTCTTAAGTCAAATTAGTGAGGTGTTGGTTGCTGACAAAGAATGTATGTCAGTATTACACCTTTGGGATTGTCATGCCATGGTCAATCCTTTTATACTTCATACTTTTGCACCTCATGCATGCAAAGCATGTGGACTACAATTAAGATATATCTGGAGTCCCTATGTTTGTTATTTACATTTTCTTTTTCAGTTTTTGCTAGTGCATTGAGAATTTCAAGCAATGTACTTTGATCATATTTTCTCTTCAACTGCTCCAAGACTCCCCTTCCATATTCACCAAACTTTGTGTCCTTTATTTTCTTAAACCCATAAAATCCAATTTGTCACACTCCTATATGCTTGGATGTGTAGCCTTCCACTGGAGTGTTTTTCTATTATATAGCTTTATTAATACAGTTTTGTGTAAGGTGTAATGTATTACATGGTAGACAGAACTTCAAAAAGGCACAAAACCTTCTTAAAAGCAATTTCTAGGTCTTCTACTACAGTTAGAAAAGTCAACATATAAATTCACCATATGTAATTAAAACCTCAATAACATGTAAATTTTCTTATGTTAGGATTCTACTTTCGATTGAAACCTCATGATAACCATAGCTTCCAGATATTTTATATTGTAAGAGGAAAAATGTTCTTTGAAAAATGTTAATATCCTTCTCTATTCCTAAATTAAATCAGGTTCATCTTTATAGAATGAAGAAAGGCAATTAAAAATGCTGTTTAAACTGCATGTCACATGGTTTAAAAAAAAACTAGAAACACAGGATAGTAGAAAAGGTTATTGATGTGAAAAGATGAGGAAAGAAAAAAGAATGAGGTTATTACTGCTAATGGAAGATGAAGAAGAAAGTAATGGAGTTACAGCTTTGAATCAACCAAGACAACCCTCTTGCTGTATTCTAAAGTGATTCACTTAGGAGTGCACAGTCAGTGTCAATGACATATTGTGAAGGCTATATCTCTTAGCATGATGTTTCAATCTGGGTACTAACTGAAACTCCTTTACAAATGAACTGTTGTGTATCGTTATTATAGTAATGTTATGAGTAGTTTTGTTTATGTGAGTGATTGTTACATGCTTGTTTGATGTCAGTGAAGATCAGAATATGGTGTCAGGTCCACTAGAACTACAATTTCATATTCTTGTGAGCCACCATGTATAGGTGTAGCTGGAATTTTCTGCTTTGTGGGTTCTTTCTTCCTCTTGTTTTATTCTACCCTTTCAACCTCCTAACACTAGCTAAGAGAGAAAAATGGATAGAAAGGAAAGGTAAGATATACCTAAATAAAGTCAGGGGTCAGAAAGGGGGAAACATTATTATTAGACTATTTCCTGATGATTACGAGCATCAAGTTCCTTGAGATAAGTTTAATCTTTATCTTCATCTTTATCTAATTTCTTTCCCTCGTTTCTTCTTTGCACATGACTACTTACAGAACTGTCACCAACAGTGACTAACAGCAACCAACCAATAGTCAGACAACAAACTACCACTCAGAGACCTAGCATTTATAAATCCTCTGAAATTTCTCAGAATTCCAAATGTCACACAACTGCACAACTCTCTGCCGCTGGCAAAATCATGTTCCTGCCAGAGCATGAGGTACATTATAGTCAGCTACTATGAAGCCCCCCCCCATATCCCCACACCTAAGATTTTAAAAATTTTATGTCATTTTTGTGTTCTTTTAAGAAACCAAAATTCTAAAATTCTCAGTACAACCATGTGTGGTGCTGGGTACCAAACTGAGGTCCTCTGGTAGTGAGCCATCTCGTTCCACAATCATTACTATATTAACTATCTTATTAATCTATAACGATGCTTATAACAGCTCTTAATTAAATCTTGTATGACATATACAATGATGAAGTATGCACTCAGTTTCACTTAGATGTGCATCATCACTAGCCAGGGTCAAATAGAAAAGAAGTATCAGTGTTCTACTGCTATGAAGAAACACCATGCTCAAGACAACTCTTAGAAAACATTTGTTTGGGGATTAAAGTTGCAGGGTTTGTTCCTGATCATCATGGCAGGAAGCAAAGAGGAAGGCATGGAACCAGAACAGAAGCTGAGAGTTTTGTATACTGGTCTACAAGCAGCAGACAGAGTGAGAGACTGGATGGACCTGGCATGGGATTTTAAAACCTCAAAGCCAAACCCTAGTGACATACTTCCTACAAGGCCACACCTCCTCATCCTTCCTCAATAGTTCTATTAACTGAGGACCACACATTCAAATATATGAGTCAGTTGCCTTTTAACTTGGTTAAAGAAGTTGTTGAGGCGCTGGAGAGATGGCTCAGTGGTTAAGAGCACCACCTGCTCTTCCAAAGGTCCTGAGTTCAATTCCCAGCAACCTCACTGTGGCTCACAACCATCTATAATGTGATCCTGATACCCTCTTCTGCAGATAAAGCACTCATATACAATAAATAAATACATTAAAAAAGAGTTGTTGAGTTTATTTGTTTTGTTTTGTTGTCTTTTCTACATTGTAAACTTCTAGGTTGCCTTTAAATACTGGCTCACTTTTCTTCAACTGTCTCTAAGCACCTTTTAGGCTTTCTAAAATAGCAGTAAAAGTAATCATAGTATTATTAATGATTATAAATATAGAGCACCTATTAATACAGCAATTTTGTGTACTGGTTACTTTTCTATTGCTATAAAAAGATTCAATGACCATAGGAACTTATAGAAGACTTTGCTGGGATGATTTCTTCCTAATTCATAGAGTTAGTTGATGACCATCATGGTAGCAGGCATGTCACTTGTTCAGTAGCTCAGAACTTATATGTTGAGACAATAACTATGGCACAGGAAGAAAAAGCCAACTGTGATGTTATGGGTTTTTGAAACGTCAAAACTCACATTTAGTGATACACCTCTTCCAACAAGGCCACACCTCCTAGTCTTTCCCAAACAGTTCCACTAACTGGGAACCAACCAAAACCACCATAATTTGTTTCCAAATTTCTTTCACTCTTAGAATGAATTTAATTTTTTCCATAATTACCATGCAAAACAATAAGTATTCCTATGTCATTTCTCGTGGAAATTTGGTTTGGACTGATTCTTCACTTCCGTCCTACTCTTTTTGGTCTCAGTCCCCAGTGAGGCCTTTGTTCCTCCCAACCTACAATCTTATTTTACCTCCCTTTCTTAAAGTCTTTTTTGTTTCCACTTCACGGAACCATGTCTACTTTCCTATCAGGCTACATCTTAATTTGGAGGGAGCGTTCATAAGCGTTAGCACTGTTTCACTTTCTTCTGACTTCGTTGTGTCTTTTTCTGCCACTTGCAAACATTTGGGAATATTTTAGTTCATCCTAAAATTTAATTTATAAAAGAAGGTAAGCCGGACATCTTTCCTACCTGAAGCCTTTTTTTTTTTTTTTTTTTTTTTTTTTTTTTTTTGTATACAGGAAAATTTCCTTATTCGTTCCTCCTTAAATGGCCTTTGTTAATGAAAGCATTGTGGAGGACTTGGAGGAGCTCTTTCTCCTTCTTCACGTGTGACAGTGGCCTATCAACCAACACTTCCCTGCCTTCGTTGCTACACAATCCTTTCTAAACTTAAAAAATATCTTCATGGAAGGGATTTTCCATCTCTATGAAGATGTGGTTGGCCAAGGTTAGATGGTAAACTTCTTTCAGTAATAAATGAATACATACATCTTTTTCACATATTCTACTGTCCCCAATGTTTACAAATCAATACATATTTATTGCAATCATACTTTGTGCTAAGCATTTTCTTGAACTCCTATCACAATGTTGAAGACAGTACAAGGTGGTCTATACTCAAGTAACTTACAATACAGATGTGAATGTTGGCTGGGAAGTGGTCATATTCTTCTCTCATTGCCACTTTAAGGACGCTGTTTGTTGCTTTTATGGGTCAAAATGACAATCAGAAGATTTTGCTATTGAACTGATTCATATCCAGTGGTTGCATCTTACCAAATGACATGAATATACAACAGCTTTATCTTCTCTCCTCTTCATTATTGAGCAATAAAGTCTTGGATACAAACATTGCCTCTATTTAATAAAATAATTGTCCAACAGAGAAATACCATTTGGAAGACCTTTTCAAAGGAGTAAACCTAAGTTTAACAGCTGAAACATACACACACACACACACACGCACACACACACACACACACACACACACACACACACACACACACACACACACAAACCATGACAGAAAATACCTTTAGTCTAAATTCAGTATGCATGGCTCTAAACTCAACTTCAACATAAAGCAAAATTGATTCATGGCTCATGGGATAAGCTTCTCATTTGTAATATATGCAGTATCTCTTATTTCAGAAACTTCCAGACAAGAATACTAATTTTTAACACCATTGGCAATTGTATAAATTGTAGTTATAATTTAGACTGCCCCTAGGAAGTTAACATTTTAGAATCAAGTCTAGTGTGGGGAAGAAAATTATAGTAAGAGAATCTTCCAGAATCTCTTCCTTGAATATGGCTACATCAATGTACATGATTCTGAAGGAATTTATGTTTCCAAAATGACTTTGCAAGGATATTCAATAATAATGCTGCTATTTGCTTCATGCATTCCTGCTAAAACCTCTAATGGAACATATTTGAATGGTTTTTTAAATTCATATTTACCCTGGAGTGATTTTATTTTTTATTAATTTATTCAAATTACATCTCAATTGTTATTCCATCCCTTATATCCTCCTGTTCCTCCCTCCCTCCTAATTTCACCCTATTCCCTACCCCCATGTCTGTGACTGAGGGGGACTCCTTCCCTCTGTATATGCTCATAGGGTAACAAGTCTCTTCTTGATAGCCTGTTATCCTTCCTCTGAGTGCCACCAGGCCTCCCCATCCAGGGGACGTGGTCAAATATGGGGCACCAGAGTTCATGTTAAAGTCAGTACCTGCTCTCCACTCAATGGTGGAGAATGTCCTGTCCATTGGCTAGATCTGAGTAGGGGTTCGACATTTACTGCATGTATTGTCCTTGGCTGGTGCCATAGTTTGAGCAGAATCCCTGGGTCCAGATCTGCCTGTCATAATGTTCTTCTTGTAGGTTTCTAGGACTCTCTGGATCCTTCTATTTCCCTATTCTCCCATACTTCTCTTATCTAGAGTCCCAATAGGATGACCTCACATCTATCCCAATTTCCTGGTAAATGAAAACTTTCACAGGACATACCCCTTGAGCTAGTATCCAATTATAAGTTAGTATATATCATTTGAGTCTTTCTGCCTCTGGGTTAACTCATTCATTATGATCCTTTCCAGTTCCATTCATTTGTCCACAAATTTTGAGAATTCCTCATTTTTAATAGCTGAGTACTATTCCATAGTGTAAATGTACAACAGTTTCTTTATCCATTCTTCTACTGAGAGACACAGGCTGTTTCCCGGTTCTGGCTATTATGAATAAGGCTGCTATGAACATGGTTGAGCATATGTCCTTGTTGTGTGCTGGGGCGTCTTCTGGGTATATTCCAAGGGGAAAAGCTGGGTCTTGAGGAAATCCTATTCCAGTTTTCTGAGATAGTGCCAGATAGATTTCCAAAGTGGTTGTACAAATTTGCATTCCTACCAGCAATGAAGGAGTGTTCCTCTTTCTCCACATCCTTGCCAGCATGTGGTGTCACTTGAATTTTTTATCTTAGCCATTTTTTTGGGTGTAACATGGAATCTCAGAGTTGTTTTGATTTGCATTTCCCTAATGACTAAAGACATTGAGCATTTCTTTAAGTGTTTCTCAGCCATTCAATATTCCTCTGTTGAGAATTCTCTGTTTAGGTCTGAGCCCCATTTCTCAATTGGATTATTGGGTTTGGTGGTGTTTAATTTCTTGAGCTCCTTATATATTTTGGATATTAGACTTTTGTCAGGTGTATGGTTGGTGAAGATCTTTTCCCAGTCTGTAGGCTGCCAGTTTGTTATGTTGACAGTGTCTCCTGCCTTACAGAAGCTTCTCAGCCTCATGAGGTCCCATTTATTAATTGTTGACCTTAAGACCTAGGTTGCTGGTATTCTGTTCAGGAAGTTATCGCTGTGCCAATGTGTCCCAGGCTCTTCCCTACTTCTTCTTCTAACCAATTTAGTGTCTCTGGTTTTTATGTTGAGGTTTTTAATCAACTTGCACTTGAGTTCTGCATGGTGACAAATATGTGTCTAATTGCATTTTTCTACATGTAGACATCCAGGTAAACCAGCACCATTTGTTAAAAATGCTGTCCTTTTTCCATTGAACAGATTTGGCTTCTTTGTAAAAAATCAAGTGACCATATGTGTGTAGATTCATTTCTGGGTCTTCGATTTGATTCCATTGATCAACCAGCCTATTGCTATGCCAGTACCATGCTGCTTTAATTACTGTTGCTCTATAGCACAGCTTGAGATCAGGTATGCAGATTCCTCTGGAGGATCTTTTATTGTACAGGACTGTTTTAGTTATTCTGGGTTTTTTGTTTTTCCAAATGAAGTTGAGAATTGATCTTTCAATGTCTTTAAAAAATTGTGTAGGTATTTTGATAGGGATTGCATTGCATCTGTAAATTGCTTTTGGTAAGATGGCCATTTTTGCTATGTTAATTCTCCCTATCCATGAACAAGGGAGATCTTCCCATCTCCTGATGTCATCTTCAGTCCCTTTCTTCAGAGATTTGAAATTTTTTCAAACAAGTTCTTCACTTGCTTGGTTAGAGTTATTCCTAGATATTTTATATTGCTTGAGGTTATCATGAAGCACAATATTTCTTCATCTGCACAGATGTCCTTTGTATATAGGAAGGCTACAGACTTTTTTGAGTTAATTTTGTATCCACCCCTTTTCCTAAGGGGTTTATCAGCTGTAGGAGTTCTTTGGTGGAATTTTGGTACTCACTTATGTACACTACCATATCATCTACAGATAGGGATAATTGGACTTCCTTCTTTCCCATTTGTATCCCCTTTATTTCCTTTTGTTGTCTTATTGCTATGGCTAGAACTTCCAGTACTATATTGAAGAGATATGGAGAGAGTGGGCAGCCTTGCCTGGTCTTCCCTGGAGTGATTTTAATTGTAATTTACCCAAGTTTGGATCCACAGCATCCATGTCAAAAAGATGACACAGAAGCAGACACATACAATCCAAGTGTTTGGGACAAGAGAGTGGAGACAGGATGATTCCCAAAGCTCATGTGCCAACTGGCCTAGAGAAAACTGAGATTTCAAAGTCTGATGAGAGAGCTTATCTCAAATAAATAAAAAGCTAAATAAAAAGACAGAGAATTATTGAAAGAGAATCCTGATGAAGACTTCTGGCCCATATGCATAAACACATACTACCCCTATCCTGACACATAAACTCACACACAAACACAGAAGTGGGATTGGATGCCAGAGCTCAACATTAGGTGTCATTCCTTAGGCACAGTCCACCGTTTTCTTTGAGAAAGTATCTGTTACCAGATTAGAACTGCCAAAGTCATGAAATAACTGTCTATCAAACCTGAGAGATCATCCTGCCTCTAGGATTACAAGAGCATACCACCATCGCTTGGCTGTTTTATGTGGGTCTGGGAACTGAGTTCAGGTTTTTGTACTACCATGCTGGCAAGTCATAGAAGTAGATACTTTATATATTGATTTTATAATTCATATTTACTATCTCCCCCCAGAGTCATCTAACAAACAAACAACAACAACAATAGATAATATACTAATAGTAATTGAAATCCTTGTATTCATACAGGTGATATTAGCAAATCTTTATGCATAGACACATAAAAACACATAAATGCTCTGTACAACCAAGCTGTCAAATGATGACTGACAAAGAATGCCAGAACAATAGATGGTCTTGTCATTTTAAATGTGTGTACTTTTAGTTTATCATTAAATTTAGTATTACAAGTTATTGTAGTCATCTTGGAATGGATTGAGATAGATATAGCCTTTACTGTATCTGTGAAGAAACTTTTTTGAAGCAAAGTCATCATTAAAAATATATTTCACCCTCAGGTATGTGTAGTCCTCACCTCTCATTAAGGACACTTCCCTTTGACAATGGACAGAGACCATTACTGGAAACAAGAATGGATGAAAATGCAGAGTTGTGGAGCCCAGTCCCAACTGGTACATCCACAACACAAATCCTGTACCTAAGACTCATTGTAGAAGATTATAAAGATCATCGTTGAAAGATTATAAGAACCAAAAAATCAGGAGTGTGTTGTGAAGTTGTGTCTCCTGGAAATATCAGAGAAGCTGTACCCATGGGCATCTAACCAACACAGCTGCCTAAACATGAGCTGAACAGGATGATGCCAATTGATATATTTACATGGAGAAAGATAAGACCATGAGACCTCAACTCTAGACGAAGAACTACAGGCAGCTAAGGAATGTTGGGAAGAGGAGAAATAGTCTTCTCCTGGGAAAAGCACACCAATATAGCACCTTCAGAGCACAGCTCTTCTACTATAGCAAGCCCTGGCTATCCTAAGACAATTGAACCACAACAAAATAACCCAAAATCCAATCTTATAAGGATGATAGAGTCCTTTAAGGAGGAAATGAATAAATAACATAAAGAAATACAGGAGAACACAATTGGACAGATGAAGGAAATGAATACAAGTGTTCAAGACCTGAATATGCAAATAGAAGCAATAAAGAAAGCATAAACTAAGGGAATCCTGGAGAGGGAAACCTAAGGAAGAGAACAGGAGCAACAGATGCAAGCATCACCTACAGAATAGAAGAGATGCAAGAATCTTAAGTAAAGAAAGTACAATAGAAGAAATTGATACATGTATCAAAGAAAATGTTAAATCTAGAAAATTCCTGACACAAAACATGCAGGAATTCAGTGATATTATGAAAAGACCTAACCTAAGAATAATAGGAATGGAAAAAGATAAAGAGTCCCAGCTCCAAGGACCAATAAAGATTTTCCATAAAATCATAGAAGAAAATTTCCCCAACCTAAAAACGTAATGCCTATAGACATACAAGAAGCACACAGAACACCAATTAGATTGGACCAGAAAAGAAAATCCTCCTGTCACATAATAATCTAAACAGATTATCTAAACAGAATAATCTAATCAGAACAAATAGGAATGGTTAGCTTTAATGATTATTTTCTATAAGTAACAATTTGGAATAGGTATGTAAGGGAATGAACTCTAGTCACCACTTCTTGTCCAATCACTTTGTACAACAAGAAACTCGGCCATCTGCTACAAATGGAAACTACACCCTGGGCCGTAAGGGAGATCAGCCATTCAGAGCACCAAAAACATCACCATTGGTTTGTTAGTTTATTTATTAATTGGGACTGAGCCATTTTGTGGCTTTTACTGCCTGTTCTGCACAGGTGCCCCATACTGGTTCATCGGCCACATTGTCTAATCATCCACAGGGGGCTAATTTAAATGGCTATGCTATTTGTGCTTAAGCCAACAGCTTATGGAAACAGTAGCTGTTAGAACAAATTTCCCTTGCACAAGGTTTGTCCTAAGTATTTACATACAGAGGAATGCTCAAGAGAATGATGAATACTCTTTATACAGGGGATAAAGAGTGACACTCTTCAATTGAATACAATAGTGGAAAACAATCAGCTTGCATTCGTTAAAGTATGCGTTTTGTCACAAAGCAATATAGACAACTGAATGAGTGCTTGGGGCCAGCTAGAAAAGCAGACCTTTATAGGGCTTTTGCTTACATTTTGTATCTTTGTGGAAATGGAATTAATTCATCGATAACTTCACCTGCAGTCACTTTTAGAGCACAAATCCATGAACCAAAGTTGTCTCATCATTTAAAGTCAATTGGTTCCTAATCAAGGCAGCCTAATGAAGACATTAAGTAGCAAAACAGAGTTGCAGATATGCTTTAGCTTTGAACTTTGTACATTAACTTCTTTTTATCAGCAAATTTAGGCATGGAAACTCATCAAATATCAGCCACCTATGGGAGTTTGGGGATTGTTAGGATGTCTCAAAATGATGTGAAGACTGAAGTCTGGGAACGTCTCTTTTTTTCTGTACTACTTTCTAATATTTTTATCATATCTCCTGCAACAATCGTAAGCATTTTGGACAACCAGCTGATAAGTAATTATCCCATCCTGTGGAAGACTTGGTCAATAACCCTCCCAGAATATTTTCTCTGCAAGTGGAATGTTCTGTTTATCCATGCACAGCATAAAATATCGATGCTCACTGGTCTTGGTGCCAGTCTTAATGAATGTGTGTTCATGAGAATGAGGCAAAAGGAAAATGGTCTCAAACTCCCCCCTCCCACCTTGATGCTATGTGAACTATTTCTAGTCTTCCTACCACCACACTCATCTGCTACCCAGCACATCATGGTCCAGCAATTTTATTCTGGGCTGCAAAGATCAGGTTAATGCCTGAACTGTCTTCTCTGTGTTAAGGAAGCTTTCTAAAGATGCACCACTTAGTTTTTAGTCCCATTTTTTTCATCCCATGTACTCCGAGCGTGGTAGGGTACCATTCCTATAGGGAGCATGAGAAAACAAAGAGATCTAAGCAAGTAAAGACTAGATTATTTATATTTGAATTTTATCGGCAAAATATCAGTTATGATTCTTTCATGATTCTACCATACTATGACTTCATATACAAGTTGTCTAAGACAGTGGAATTTACATCTCCTTTCATATGGAACCAAGTGTATTGCCATTAGAGGAAAAATAACTTGTCTCGGCTAAGCCTAGTGTCACGTTACCACTGCCACCTAGTTCCCCCAGCTCAGAACTCAGTCAGAAGGGCCCTGCCATGTGAAAAGATACATTGAGAGAGCACCAGTGTGTGTCCATGTGGAAGAGGAGTCACAGTTTACTTAACACAACAGGCTCTGCTACAGAGCACAGCTCAATGTTCCTTGTAGTGGAAGTTTTGGTGTCTTGAAAAACTCAGTTACACTTTTGTTTTAATCCCAAGCATTGGATTTGGGACTGCCTTAGTTTATCCATAACTTATAATTGCCTTGCCTCCTGCAGCTCTGAGAGGGGAGTGGCCTTTGCCAGCTGCAGAAACATTAATCCTGAGGACTCAGATAGGATATAAATACCATAACCCAGAGAGACACATGGCTTGGAGGAGACACTCAGAGAGAATGCTTCTGGGAGATAGTAAGAGAAGGAAGGAAGCTGCTGCTGGATATCCTGATGACTGAGATTGCTATTGCCCCAAGGAACCCGATGACCCTAACCAGTCAGAACTAAGTCTTAAGAGACCTATGTCCCCCTTCCCTTCTCCTCTTCCTTTCCTGCTACCTAGGGTTGGGAGTGTTGGGAGGGAGGAAGAGACATTAAGGAACCCCAAATAAAAAGTAGTTAAAAAAAACACTTAAAGTTCCTGACATGGAGCTTTTCATGTCTTTTCACAATTTCACAGTTTTGTGTCTATGAGCACAGCCACATAGAGTACAGACAGACCTGGAACTGTAGGTACAGACCCTGCCCTTCTCATCATATGCATGGACCTCACTCCACACTCTCACCTCCTGGGAACTATGCAGGGGTGTGTTTAATTCTTATTACAGAGGCCACCTCTCTCCTTTGCAGCAGAAAGTGGAGATAATCTTGGATCTAGTGTTTGGAGGACATGGAGTCACCCACGAACTTATTTTCAAGAATTCTAAGGCCCACTTTCCATACTTTGGTTATCCATCACAACATTATCCTAAATTGATAAGTTACTAAATATTTGAACTTTTGTATCTACCTTCTTCATTGATTTTTCTGCTCTGCAGTGAGCATTCTTCTCTAGATCAGATGAATATCCAAAGAAACCAATATTATCAAAGCCAGCTCTAGCCAGTGAATCCCAGCTAACTAGTACATGCAAGTCATAGTCCTAGAACCCAAGATGATTGCCTAAATAGGGGCATACTCTATCGGAGCAGAAAGTCGTGTACACAAATAAGTCTAGTGTGAATCACATTTGTGCCTTGAAAGAGGTGATAGTAGAGGTTTCTTCTTACTAGGGGATTATCAATGCCTCATCGAACAGGCCATACTTGGAAGAAAAAGACTATTTCAGAAGTCAGAGAAAAGCTTTGATGGTAAGGAAGAGAAACAGAAAAAGCATTACAGACATAGACGGCTGGGTGAAGAAAGATATTGTATTAGTTAGGGTTTCCATTGCTGTGATAAGACATCATGACCAAAAACAAACTGGGGAAGAAATGGAATATTTCATCTAACATTTCCAAATATTGGTCCATCACTTAGGAAGTCAGGGCATAAACATGAAGGTAAGAACTGAGGCAGAAGCCATGGAGGAAGGCCACTTACTGGCTTCTTCCCTCGGCTTGATTGGCTTGAATTCTTGCACAATGCCCAGGTTTGGCACAGCCCACAGTAAGCTGGATCCTCTCTCCCACATCCACCATCAACCAGGAAAACACATCACAGGCTTGGTGAGGGCGTTTTCTCAATTGAGGTTCTCTCTTCCAAAATGACTCTAGTATGGGTCATGTTGACATAAAAATTAACCAGCACAGGTAAGATGGGAAAAAACCATAAAGGGAGAGCCATACCAAGAGAGGAGTGTAAAAGCGATTGAAAAGTAGACAAATTGGAAAGTGAGCAAATGGACCTGGGAATTTTTGTGCAGCTGGGTTGCCAAGGAAGGTTAAGCAGTTTCTTGCTTCATGTCTGTAGGAAACAAAAGCCCTTTATAAGTTGATAAGTAGAAAAAGAAGGCTTGTGTACAAAACATGGTATTTTCAAAGTAAGAGATGTCTGTGTGTGTAACAGAATAGAAAGGAAACCTACACATTTTAAGATAATACTGAAGTATTCAAATGAGTTGCACCCAGATTCTTCCAACAGCACCCATTTGCAACTGGGGGGTGTTACTATTTCAACTCACTATTTTAAAATACACCCCAAGGTTGTTTGAACTGCACACTCCAACTGTGGAAAAATGCATGAGAAGGTGCTGAAGTACTTGCTGGGGAGAATGTTAGCATGAAGGCACATGCTTTCTCTGCATGCATAAGAACGGAAAATAAGCAACCTTAGCTATGCTGTTTTGAAATCATGGTTTCTTAGCATGATTCTGAACATTCAGCCTGTGGAGCATAATCCTAAAATCAGGCCATTCTCAGGTGCAGAAACATTCTTATCTTCCGTAGTTACTGCTACCACGTGGCATTGGATAGCATTCTGAGCTTCACTTCCCTTATTTTAGAAAAGCTCATTCTAAAGATGTGGCCTTTCATAAAGAAAAGAACATGGTAGGAAGGATGAGGTAGGGTGAATTCATCCACGTTATCTCTATTACTTTTTGGAGAGGCAAACAAATTGAGCATGTGGGTTCATTTATCCCAATATTTACCCAATTGTTTTAGTGTTTTGTAATATTGCCATTCTAAGAATGTACCACATTTTCTATTTCTACACCACTTTGTGCAGTAATATGGAAGCCTGTCCATTTACATTGCCATAGGACATCCTTGTCTTTTTCATTTACTTGTGGCTTAATTGATCTTAAACTCTTGTTAGTGCCTTAAATGCCTTAAACGTGAATAATGCCAACCAGAGTGACTGTGTCCCTTTGGAGGAAGGGAAGATATGTAACTCACCATTACCAAGTTCTTCCTAGCCTGTTGGTTCACGAGGTTTGTGCTTGAGAGATTGGTGCTTTCTCTGAGTACTTGCCAACAGGGCACGCAAGACTTGATGTTTTAGCTATGGATTGATTCCATTTTATTATTCACATTTTCCCAGTCTCTTTCTCTCTTCCCCCTGAAATTTAACATATCTACTAGACATTTTAAACTAAATATGCTCATGAAAATGGTCAGATATAAATGAGGACTTCCAACAAAGGGATGACCTGAGATTGAGTCAAGAGCTTGGCTTTATTTATGTTTCAAAAGGCAGGAATTATATATTGATGGTTTCTGTTTTAATGAATTATGCACTACACCCTCATCCAATAGTCACCAAATCTACATATTTGTAGACAAGTATGTGAGCATATAGATTACAAATATATTGATCTAGATGCTGTGCAGAATTCATTAATTCTTCTCTCAGCTCAGCTAAAAGATGGCAGTGATTGTCAGGAAAGGGGAGTTTAATGAGAATCCAGATAGTTTATTTTTAGGATCATTGTTCACATAAAACTATGAGAAATTTCCCAGATGCTGATTCCACATTCAAGAGTCTGTGAAGGGGAGATAAACCCATTTCTGTTTTGATCCCAAGAATGGGACAGAGAAGAGGGAAGGATGTTCACCACTTAGACGTGAGGAAGCAGGATGTTTACCACTTAGGTGTGAGAAAGCAGGATGTTTTTCCACTTAGAAGTCGAACTACTTTGTGGAGGAGCTTGGTAGAAAACATCATTGAACAGACTGAGAGAATATCTACTATCTATCTATCTATCTATCTATCTATCTATCTATCTATCTATTTATCTACCCATCTTTCTATCTATGCCCAAAACAGGAGAAGAAGCTTTTTTGGTTGGGCTTTGGGTTTTGGCTATTCACCCCTGAACTTCAAGAGGCTCCTAAAGAGAACTACTCCAGGGAAAGCTTCAAGGCTTTGGGCTCCAGCTGAGCCTTGAGGTTCCATCTGCTGCTCCTGGTTCCAGCAGCAACTTTGGTGGAATTGCTGGTCTGCTGAAATCGTGCTGCTACTCCAGGAGGGTCATTCCTCAGAACTGATGTCCTTAAGCTTTCATTATAGTGTTCTTTAATATCCCTTTCAGACTGTTTGGGTCAGTCAAGTTGTTAGGGAGGTAGGCTCATTGAATAAGTTCATAATAAAATATAATTGATAAAAAAATTGGGCCTACAAGTCTGTAGATGCTAAATGGGGGATATGTTATTTGTGACTAGTCACCTTAATGTGATAATAAATAAAAATTTCCACCACATTTTGTTCATTTGTTTATTTGTTCCAATCTCTGGGTATTTTTCACATCGAATCTTGTCTCTGTCAATATTCTGGGTTCACTTCAAAGAGGTTCCCTAGGTCACACATCTACACTAGTCCATGGTACTGAATAATTGCGGTTTTACATTTTCTTTACAGCAGTCATCACTACAGATGGTTTCCTAGGTTTCATACAGTCATTTGCTGTCTCTCTCCACTCTAGAATGAAAGCTCTGTGAAGCCACTAGCTGTTCTGTGCCTGTCACAATTTCTCAGCACCACCTCTATGCACAAAGAGATGTAAACTCAGTTACAAGGTACAATTTCTATTAAGCTGGGGGTTACTGTTCATAGAATTTGAAAAAGAAAAGTTTACTCTTACAATATGAATTTTAAAGTGCTTTTTCATACAAAAAGAAACAAATACAGCATGTAAGGACATCCCAAGAAGGTGGCTGTCTCCCAATGGGAAGCTTTCATTACATTCCCAGCTTTGTCTATGCCCTGATTTGGGATAGCTCCATGTTTGCAACCCTGAAAAAATTAGTTTCTGGTCTTTCTCCTAGCCAATGGCATTTGTTATAGCAGCCTGAAATTATATGCATGAAATTTAATTAATAATAATTATTAAATGACATTTTTCTCATTTCTGCATTCTTTATTGCTTATATCATTGAACAGAATATTTGAAAACCTATGGTGGTAAAGTTAATGGGAAATCAAGGAAGAAGTTCTCTCAGATCAAAGCTGAAATGTCTATAATATGAAAGTTTACTTGCTACAATTTTTACTTAATGTGTCAATGTTTCCAAAACAGATGGCACTGAATAAACAAGGGACATGAACTTGGTTATCGTATTATCTTTGTCTTAATATAAAGTTGATCAAGAGATGTTCTGGAAGATTTTATGTCTACTATTGACATAAAATATGAGATCATAAAATGTGAAGTGGTGTACATTTGAGGCATTCTTTGGAACTTATGAAAATCATGTAAGATCAAAGTCATAGGCATTAAACAATAACTACAATATTCCATGCTGTTTTAGGGAGGTGGCTATATTTTCTCTTAACCAAAAGTCAATAGATATGCAATGCCCCAAACATTTGGTGATCTACTTTTTAAAATTCTATTTTCAGGAAGTAAAAGGCACAGGTGTCAATGACAGTGAAGAAAGCTGTAGCTAAACATTCATCCAAATAATGAGTTTTAAACGATATAGGTCATTTTGATTTGTTTGATGTAACAATGATTTAAATTAATGGATCAAGAAGGTGCATACATTGTTTTAATTACATCAGCTGTGTTATAGCAATATCTATGAATGAGCTTATTATGGCAGCTTATTATTAAAAATGTGTTGCCAGTAGATTTTATAATCACACTGTAAAAAGTTATTAGAGAATACAACTACATCTCTGAATCATTCAATAAATATTAATAAAGCATTTATGATTTGGCTGTAATTTAAAATGTTATTACCTTTGAAGCAGGTGTCAGGCATCAGGCTACCATCAGCCACAATAGCACAGCAGTGTAGCATCTTCCCACTGCTCTGGGTTTAGCCTCCTGTATTACTTTAAGAGTGTCCATCTTCTAAATCATAACTCCCGAGTCTACTTCTGTGATACACAAATTTCAAGAGGATCAGAACATTTTACCCGAATCCTCCACCTGAGTTTTAAACTACAGCCACATGCACCTGATGTAGTAGTTACTCTGGCTGTGGTTTGAATTTTCTAGGCCACACATAAGCAAGGTTTGGCCAACTTCCTTTTAGTTGTGTTGTTTCATATTACCAAATTTATTTATTTATTGAAATGGTGAACTTACCTGGAGATCCAGAAGATCCCAGGAACTATAAACTGTTTTCCAAATGTAAGTTAGGAAAACGACAATAAGGAATTCTTCCTGAGTTATGTGTGCTGAGGTTTTACGCAGAATGTTTAAAACCACAGACTTTTGGACAAATCAATGGAAAGTCATGAAAGGGATTCTTATTACAACATAGAAAAATCTGAAATCCCTTTACAAACTGCAGCTGCAAGGGTAAACTCTAAAAGCAAATTAAAATTAAAGTTATGTGTTTCCTTCTAGTGTGTCACCAAGTAGAAGTAGTGAGCAACTTGTAATTTGCTTTAATTCTTTTACTTTTCTGAAATGGCATCTTAGAATATGATTTCCTCCTCTTCCGTTTGAAATAAAAAACCATCCATCATGAGGCGGGTATTATTGGGCCAAAAAAAAAAAAAAGTGAACTATTAAGATCTCTCTCTTTACCCATAAATTATTCAGTTAAAATATCTAATGTTCTCAGATTAGTTAATGTATTAGTTACTCTTTTTATTACAAAACACCTCACAACACCTGCTTATGACAGGAAGGGTTTGTTCTGGCTCTCAGGTCCTGGGTATACTCCATCAAGGCCAATGTAAGGCACCAAGAGTTTAAGACTGCTACTCATGTGATGTTCAGAGTCAGAAAGGAGAAAGAGAGAGAGAGATATGAAGGCTGGATCTCTGCTTGCACTCTCCTTTATATTCCATCCAGGGCCCCTTACCATGGACAGGTGCTTACCACACACAGCGTCAGGTTTTCCTATTTCAATTCCTTCACAAAGGTGTGCTGAGGTTTCTTCTGACTCTAAAATCTGCCAAGTGGACAGCCAGCTACCATAGATGAATTATTTCTAACTTTAACACTTTGATTATGAACTAAATCAGAGAGTTATTGCTTATTTATTTCTTTTTTGCTGTGCTGTATTCATACATTTCCTTGTCTTATCACAGCCAAAGAAATCCAAAAGGAAAGCCATGTTTTCTAGCACAGTTTCTATTCTTAAAGCTTTTTAAATCCTCAGAAACCCCAATCTAGGCATTTGTTTAGTGTATGGCTTCTCAGGTGACTTCTCAGGTGCTGAAGATTATGGCAATGAAAATGACCCTTTAAAAGAGGGCGAGAGAGTCAATTAAAGACAAAAATTTGAAATTCCCTAGTGTAAAAGTGGTCGTGGTTTTATAACCATGCACGTATACCTTACACGTTTATGTTGCTTCTACATGACTTTTGGTCACTTAATAACTTAAGATTAATATGTGCAAATATGAACTCTCCTATTTATGTTGAATGGACTTGAATGGACAACTTTCAGGGTCCCTAATGTGAAAGTTATTCTGAATTAGAAATGGCATTAAAAGCAATGGCACTATGAGAGTGACAATTCTGTTTTTCTAGTTTTATTTCCTCCCCATTGCTAACATTTCATATTAGTTCTAGGAGCAGGTGTAATGATGTGAATGTGGTGAGTGAAGACTCGTGGCCTCTTTCACAAATTCTGTGCTTTCATTTTTTCCCCCTTAGCTGATTGAGATAAATTTTACAGGTTAAAAATGAAGACTGTATATATATATATATATAAAATCTGGTGAGATGTCTCAGTTAGTAAAATACTAGTCTTACAAGCACGTGGACCTGATGTTCAATTCCCACAACCCAGTCCCCAGTAGTGTGTCACTGGAATCCAAGCACTGAGGAGGCATAGCTAGGTGGTTCCCTGGAGTCCAATGGCTAGACAGCCTAGTTGACATGGAGAGCTACAAGCTGGTCAGAGAGCCTGTCTCAAAAACAGCTCTACAGAATGTCATGAATGACCTCTGAGGTCTTTCTCTGGTCCCCTTACACAGGTGTGTGTACATAGAAATACAAAATTAAATTAAATCATGGGGCAATGACATGGCTTGCTGCATAAGCCGAGAGACCTGAGTTCAAGTCCCAAGACCCACAGGATAGTCCATGGAAAAAGCCAACTCCACAGAATTATTTTCTGTCTTTCACACACATGCTTTGGCATCCATGGATCCACATCCACGGGCACTGCATATAAACACACTGATACATAAATTAATTGTAGTTAGAATTTTGGTTTTGTTTTTTAAAATGTAGAAATATTATGGGTATATGTTTTTGTTTTAATCCCAGATGTGGGGATTTGAGGCTGCTTCATAGCAGCTGACTATGATTTGCCTCGTGCTCTAGCAAGGGCACGTGTTTGCCAGCTGCAGATAGTTTCTGCAGTTTTGTCATGTTTAGTATTCTGGAGACTTTTTAGAGGGTATATAAATGCCAGGGACCAAAGAGGTTGTTATTTGTTCATTGTTGGTTGGTGTTGTTTGCTGATTGTTAAGCAGTCATGCACAAAGAAGAAACAAGAAGAAATTAGATATCCTGACTGCGAAAATCACACTTGCCCCAAGGAGTTCAATGCCCCTAATGACAGAAAGTAGTCTAATGATTATTCCTTTATCCTTTCTCTCCTCTTATCTAGTGTTGGGGGGGGTGGAAAGGGAAGAAGAAAAGAGGTGGGGAAGAGTGGAAGAAAGAGGAACACACAGAGATACAAATTCTGGTTACAATTAATAATAAATAATTTAAAATAAATCATATACTTTATAACATACAATGTGATGGTTTTGTCTGTGAATATATTACAAAGTATTTAACAAGGTATTTATAACACCTGTGACCTCACATGGTTATTTTGTGTTTTCAAGGGCCAAGATATTTAAGACTGACTCTAAGGAAACATCAAGTTATTAACCACAGTCATTACACTTCATGCTGGATCTCCAGAACTTAGTGTCCTAGAGAGCTGACTCTTTATGTACCCTTTGACCAACATGCCCCCTCTAAAGGTAAAACTGTGTTTTCTCTAAAACTTTGTCTACCTGTTTATGAAGTGAGTAAAGTATTTTTGTCTTCTGTTTCAGAGACACATTGAGGATCAAGTATAAAACCCACAAATAATTGCAAATCAGCCTCTCCTTTCTGACATGCCATTTGGTACTTTTCCTGTGATTATCACAGTGAAGACACCAGATATTTATGTGTCAAGTTGAGACTAACATGGAAGAATTTTGAGGAGTTACAGAAATAACCAGTAATATCACTTGATTGTTTTATCTCAGTGTGATTTCAAAGCATTACACACTTAGGTGACATTATTAGTCCGAGAAGTTTCTTTGCAGAAAATACAAATGAATGGAATTATGACATGGAAATCTTCTACACTCTAGAATTTGAAGGAAACTGTTCGTAAGTGAGCTCTTGTTTCCAGACTGAATTTGTCACTTAACTGACATCTATGCAATTTGTAATTCATTTTACGAAAATTTAGGCAACAGTGAGCTTTCAGAAACTAGGAATTTTTGTAACACGGATAGTTTTCTTAAAACTAACAATTCCTAAAATCAAGTATATTTTTAATCCAAGAAAATTATTTATTATGCATGACTCTTATAATTTTCAACTTCCTCTTTTGCTTTTGATGGCTAGAAAACATACAACTTTCAAAGTCATGAGGCTCTGAAGCTGTAGATGCATGGGCCTTACCTCAAAGGAATTTTAAGTGGCCTTACTCACATGAGCTGATGACTTGTTGGGCCAGATATCATTGTGTGCACTTGATACCTGTGAATAATTCGCTCCCTTAGCCTTACAAGACAGAGTCTACAATGGTCTTCAGGTTCCATGTAGGAAACAGACACTGACAAGTCAACTTCTAAGAGCTGATAGATGGGAATTGGAGGCATCAGGATTTGGATCCAGGATAAAGACAGCTCCAAAGATTGAGAGCTGGACCCTCAGCCTTGAGTAAAGGAAATCACACCTGTCACAGAGAATACTGAAGAGTAACACAGTACAGTCAAGTGATTGGCTTGACATTTATCCTCCTGAGGCTCAGATGGGCTCCACAGTTCCCTTACTGCAAACTTTTCTCTCTAATTTCAGGGTGATTTCATAGATGATTCCCTTTTTGGGGGGTGCTCGGTGTCAGCTTTCACCTCCCAAACAGCTCTGTTGTTGCTGTAAACAAATCAAGACTGCTAGGGTCTCATTTACTCATCTCATCTCCAAATCTGCATATGCTTCCTGATATGCTTGAGCAAAAGTTTTTCTTCCAGAGGAGTTGGTATAAGAAGGAGTCACATTCAGGCCCCAGCATCAGTTCTGGCTGGGCCCTCTCAACTGAAATGACACATTTCCCTCCTCACTGGTCCCCAGTTAGTGGCTTCTCTTTCTTATCTTTCAGCTTTGACAGAACCCACCCACAATCAACTCTAACCCACCACTCTACCCCAACCCTGCACAGCAAACTGCTCTCCATGCCTTCACTACTTTATAATACTCACAATTCAGTGTCCTTGCTGTCTGTCCCCAACACTCAGCAAGAATGGTTTTGAAGTATGGTACCAAGCCCATGGGGATCCAGGGCCCATGGCTTGGTTAGCATCTTTTTTTAAAATTAATTTTATTTATTTATTTATTTATTTATTTATTTATTTATTTATTCACTTCCCACCCCAGTCATAGTCCTTTCCCTGCTCTCCTGGTTCCACCCTTCCCTGTTCCCCTGTTCTTCAGAGATCAGGACTGAGCACATCCTCCTCCCCTGTGGTCTGGCAAGGGAGCCCAGCTAGGGATAAGCGATCAAAGAGCAGGCAACAGAGTCCATATTAAAGACAGCCTTTCTTCCTCTTACTAGGGGACCCACATGAAGCCTGAGCTGCCCATTGGCTACATCTATGAAGGGGGGGCCTAGGTCCAGCCCATGAATGGTCTTTGGTTGCTGCCTTAGTCACTGCAAGCCCCTCTGGGCACTGGTTAGTTGTCTCTGTTGGTCTTTTTGTCACCTTCAGGTCCCTCCATCATTCTCCCCATCTTCCCACAAGGCTCCCAGGCTTCACCCAAGGTTTGACTGTGAGTCTCAGCATCTGTTTTGATCCACTTCTGGGTGGAACTTCTCAGGGGACAGCTAGGCTAGACTCCTATCTGCAAGTAAGCAGAGTATCTCAGGGCAGGGAGCACAGAGAGAAATGAGGGTGGGGACAGGGGGCCGGCACAGAGTAGAAAAAACATGGGCAGAGGCATCTCTGTGCCAAGCTAGAGACCTAAGATAGGATATACTTCCTGGAGGATATGGGGTGACCCTAGCTGAGACTCCTAGTAGCAGAGGTCCCCGAGTCTGAAGAGAGCACCCTCTAACTAGACTCCTAGTGAATGGAGGGGAACACCAACCCATCCACAAGAACTTTGACTCAAAATTTACCATGCCTAAAAGCTATGCAGGGATAAAGATGGAACAAAGAGTGAGGGAATATCCAATCAATGCCTGGCCCAACCTGAGACTTACCCTTGCTAGCATCTTTTTTTTAAAAATTATTATTATTTATTCAGATTACATCCCCATTGTTAGCCTCTCACTTTTATCATCCCATTCCTACCCTACCTCCCTCTTTTGCCCTATTCCCTTCCTCTAGACTTCTGATAGAAAAGGACCTGCTCCCCTATCATATGAGCATTTCCTACCAGGTCTTATCCGGAAAGCCTGCTTCTTCTTCCTCTCTGTGCCTAGCAGGCATCCCCACCAAGGGGAAGTGGTCAAATTGGGGGCAATAGAGTTCATGTCAGAGGCAGTCACTGCTCTCCCCACAACTGTGGAGAATGAGCTGTCCATTGGCCTGATCTGAACAGGGGGTCTAGGTTTACTGTATGCACTGCCCTTGCTTGGTACAACAGTTTGTGCATGCCTCCCTGGGTCTAGATCTGCCAGCCTTGATGATCTCTTTGTGAGGCTCCTGAATCTTCTGGACACTTCCATTTCCCTCATTCTTCCCTGTAGTTCAGCAGTGAGTCCCAGCATCTGTCCTGATCCCCTGCTGAATGGAGATTCCCAGAGGACATCTTTTTTGGCCTATTATCCACTTATAAGTGGATGCATGTCATTCTGGGCCTAGTTGACCTCATTCAGAATGATCATTTCTAGTTGCATCCATTTGTCTGCAAATATCAGGATTTCCTTGTTTTTAATAGCTGAGTAGTATACCATTGTGTAAATGTACCACACTTTCTTTATCCATTCTTTGGTTGAGGGACATCTAGGTTGTTTCCAGATTCTGACTATTATGAATAAGGTTGCTATGAACATAGTTGAACAAATGTTCTTGTTGTATGGTAGAGCATCTTTCAGGTATAAGCCCAGCAGTGGTATAGCTGGGTCTTGAGGTAGAACTAGTCCCAATTTTCTGAAAAAACACCAGATTGAGTTCTAAAATGCTTGTCCAAGTTTGCACTCCCACCAGGAATGGAGGAGTGTTCCCCTTTTTCCACACCCTCATCAACATGTGCTTTCATTTGAGTTTTCGATTTTAGCCAATCTTAGAGTTGTTTTGGTTTGCATTTCCCTGATGACTAAGGACATTGAGGATTTCTTAGTTCCTCAGCCATTCAATATCTCTCTGTTGAGAATTCTGTTTAGCTCTGAATTCTATTTTAGAGGGTTATTTGGTTTGGTGATGTTAATTTCTTGAGTTCTTTATATATTTTGGATATTAGCACTTCGACAGATGTAGGGTTGGTGAAGTTTTTTTTTCTAGTTTGTAAGCTCTCATTTCATTCTGTTGACAATATTCTTTGCCTTACAAAAGCTTTTCATTTTCATGAGGTCCCATTTATTAATTGTTGATCTTAGATCCTGAGCTATTAGTGTTCTGTTCAGGAAATTGTCTTCTGTGCCAATGAGCTCTAGACTCTTCCCCATTTTCTCTTCTAAAAGATTTAGTGTGTCTTGTTTTATGGTGAGATCTTTAATCCACTTGTACCTCAATTTTGTGCATGGCAATAAATCTGGATTTACTTGCATTTTTCCACATGTAGACATCTCATTAGACCAGCACCATTTGTTGAAGATGCTATCTTTTTTACATTGTATGTATTTGGCTTCTTTGTCAAAAACCAAGTGTCCATAAATGTGTGGAATTATTTCTGGGTCTTTTATTCAATTCCTATAGTACAGCTTGAGATCAGGGATAGAGATTCTTCCAGAAGATCTCTTATTATACAGGATTTGTTTTTCCATATGCAGTTGAGAATTCATCTTTCAAGGTCTTTATAAATTGTGTAGGTATTTTATTAGGGATGGCATTGGACCTGTAGATTGCTTTTGGTAAGATAGCCATTTTCAATATGTTGATTCCACCAATCCATGAACATGGGAGGTCTTTCCATATTCTTATTTCTTCTTCAATTTTCTTCTTCAGAGACTTGAACTTATTTCAGACAAGTCTTTCACTTGCTTAGTTAGAGTTACACCAAAATACTTTATGATTTTTTTGTTTGTTTGTTTGTTTAGCTATCGTGAAGGGTGTAGTTTCCCTAATTTCTTTCTCAGTCTATTTATCATTTGTATACGGGAGGGTTACTGACCTTTTTTAAAACTTGATTTTGTATCCAGAAACTTTGCTGAAGCTGTTTATAAGCTGTAGGGGTTTTCTGATGGAATTTGGGGGATCACTTATGTACACTATCATATCATTTGTGAATACCAATACTTTGACTTTCTCCTTTCCTATGTTGATCCTCTTGATGTACTTTTGTTTTCTTAATGCTCTAGCTAGAACTTCAAGTACTATATTGAAGAGATATGGAGAGAGTGGGCAGCCTTGTCTAATCCTTGATCTTACTGGAATTTCCTTTGAGATTCTCTCCATTTAATTTGATGTTGGCCAGTGGCTTGCTTTATATAGCCTTTATTATGTTTAGGTATATGCCTTGTATCCCTGATCTCTTCAAGACTTTAAACATGAATAGGTGCTGTATTTTATCAAATGCTTTCCAGCACCTAAGAAGATGGTTATATGGGTTTTTTTCTTTCAGTTTGTTTATATGGTGGATTACATTGATGGACTTCCATATATTGAACCATCCCTGCATGCCTGGGATGAAGCCTACTTGGTTATGGTGAATGATATCTTTCATGTGTTCCTGAATTCAGTTGGTATTTTATTGAGTAGTTTTGTGTCAATTTTCATAAGAGAAATCAGTATGAAGTTCTCCTTCTTTGTTGGGTCTTTGTGTGGTTTAGTATTAAGGTGACTGTGGCCTCAAAGAATGAGTTTGGTAATGTTCTATCCATTTCATTTTTGTGAAATACTTTGAAGAGTATCTATATTAGCTCTCCTTTGAAGGTCTAGTAGAATTCTGTGTTGAAACCATCTGGCCCTGTGCTTTGTTGTTGTTGTTGTTGTTGTTGTTGTTGTGAGACTTTTGATGACTGCTTCTGTTTCTGTAGGAGTAATGGGACTATTTAATTTGTTTACCTGATCTTGAGTCAACTTTGGCAAATGGAATCTGTAAATAAAATTGTCCATTTCCTTTAGGTTTTCAATTTTTGTGCCATATAGGTTTTTGAAGTAAGATCTAATGATTCTTTGCATTTCTTCAGTGTCTGTTGTTGTGTCTCCCTTTTCATTTCTGATTTTGTTGATTTGGATAGTTTCTCTCTGTCTTTTTGTTAGTTTGGCTAAGAATTTGTCTATCTTGTTGATTTTCTCAAAGAAGCAGCTCTTGGTTTTGTTGATTCATTGAATTGTTCTCTTTGTTTCTAAGTTATTGATTTCAGCCCTGAGTTTGATTTTTTCCAGCCATCTCCTTCTCTTGAGTGTTTCTGCTTCTTTTTTCCTAGTACTTCCAGATGTGTTGTTGTTACTTGTATGAGATGTTTCCAATCTCTTTATGAAGGTATTTAGTGCTATGAACTTTCCTCTTAGCACTGCTTTCAATGTGTCTCATAAATTTGGGTATGTTGTACCTTCATTGAATTTTAGGAAGTCCCTGATTTATTTCTTCTCTTACCCGGTTATCATTAAGTAGAGAGTTGTTCAGTTTCCAAGTGTGCATAAGATTTTTGTTATTTCTGTTGTTGATGAGGGCCAGTGTTAGTCCATGGTGGTCTGATAAGATACAAGGTATTCTTTCAATCTTCTTGTATCTGTTGAGGCTTGTTTTGTGACCTACTATCTGGTCAGCTTTGGAGAAGGGTCCATGAGATGTTGAGAAGAAGGTATAATCTTTTGTGTATGAGTGAAAAGTTCTGTAGATATCTCTTGGGTCCATTTGATTCATAAAATCAGCTGGTGTCATTATATCTTTGTTTACCTTCTGTTTTATTGACCTATCCTTTGGTGAAAGGGAGAGTGTTGAAGCCTCCCACTATTGATTTATGGGGATCAGTGTGTGGTTTAAGCTTTATTAATATTTCTTTTACAAATGTGGGTGTCATGTACTTGGTGCATAAATTGCATAATTATGATGTTATCTTGGTTGAATTTTCCTTTGATGAATACGAAGTGTACTTCCTTATCTCTTTTGATTAATTTTGTTTAAAAGTCTGTTTTATATTAGATGTTAGAATGGCTACTGCAGCTTGCTTATTGTGTCCATTTTCATGGAAGGCCTTTTTCCAGGATTTTACCCTGAGGTAATGTCTGTCTTTGTGGCTGAGATGTATTTCTTAAATGCAGAAGAATGTTGGGTCTTGTTTATGCATCCATTATGTTAGTCTGTGTCTTTTTATTGGATAGTTGAAACCATTGATGTTTAGAGAGTTTAATGACCAGTTCCTGTTAGGTCCCTTGATTTTGATGTTGATGTGGTAGTGTATATGCTTGTTTGACTGGTTTTTGTTTTGCTAAAGTGAAGTTATCTATTTCCTGTGTTATCCTGTGTGTAGTTAGCCTCTTTGGGTTGGAGTTTTCCTTCTATTGTCTTCTGTAGGGCTGGATTTGTGGATAGGTACTATTTGAATTTGTTTTTATCATGGAATATCTTGTTTTCTCCACCTAAGGTTATTCAAAGTTTTCGTGGGTATAGTAGTCTGAACTGGCATCTGTGGTCTCTTGAGGTTTTCAAATCCTCTGCCCAGGCCCTTCTGGCTTTTTTGGTCTCTGCTACAAAGTTAGGTGTTATTCTGCTAGGTTTGCCATTATATGTTATTTGTCTTTTTTCTCTTGCTGCTTTTAATATTTTTCTTTGTTCTGTACATTTTTTGTTTTGATTATTATGTGGTGGGAGATTTTCTTTTCTGTTCTACTCTACTTGGTGTTCAGTAGGCCTCTTGTATATTTATATGAATCTCTTTTCTTTAAATTGTGAAATTTTTCTTCTATGATGTTTTTGAAAATATTTTCTGGGCCTTAAAGCCGGTCATCTTCTATTTCCTCAATTATCCTATTATCCTTAGGTTTCAACTTTTCATGGTGTCATTGATTTCTTGGATGTTTTATGTCAGTATTTATTTTAGATTTAACATTTCTTTGATGATTGCATCAAATTCTCCCATTATATTTTCTACACCTGAGATTCTTTTCTCTATCTCTTGTATTCTGTTGTAAATGCTTACCTCTATAGTTCCTATCTCATTCTTTAAGTCCTTTCTTTCCAGGCTTTCCCCAACTTGTGCTTTTATTATTATTTCCATTTTCATCTTCGTATCTTGAACCATTTTATTTATTTCCTTCACCTGATTGTTTGCATTTTCCTGAATTTCTTCTAGTGATTTATTCATTACCTTTCTATAGGCCTCTGTCATCACCTCTCTAAGGTCCTCAATCTGTTTAGCTGTGTTTCTTTACAGATCTTATTCATTTCCTCCACTATCGTCTCCATAAGGATATATTTAAGGCAATTTTGTTGTGTTTTAGTTTGTGTTAGAGTGTTCATTCGTTGTTTGCTTTGGGTTAATTGGGTTCTCTAGATGCCATTTTATTTTGGCTTTTGTGGGTTTTTTTATGCTGGCCTTTAGTCATCATGCTGTTTCTGGTGTTGGGTGGTAGTTTCTGGTGTCCTCCACTTGCCATTGAGAACAGTTTGTAGGTGACTGGCTATAGGTTGAGACCCCTCACCTGCGAGGATCAGGGAACCATTCTGTGGATCAGGCAGGTGGTCTGGGTTCAGATCCGGGAATTTTCCATGAATTGGCCAGGTGGCCTGAGGTCAGATCCATTTGTGCTCTATACCATGGGATCTCCTCTGGAATCCAAGACCAAGACACTTTGCCTTGTGGCCAAAAATTATGTCTAAAACACAGGGCATGCATGCTGCTTGTGGGCTAGCCTGTGGCTAGCTAGGCTTTGGAGTCTGGGCCTGAGATAGAGGGCTGGTGCAGTGCACTGTCTGGCATATGGCCAGGTTTTGTCTACCATGCCTTTGCATGCTTGGGCCCTGGAGCCTTCTGTGGATTGGCTGGGTGATCCAAGGTCAGATCTACCCATGCTCCACATCCTGGGGTCTCTACTGAGCTAGCAGACCAAGATTCTGGTGCTCTGCCACCCACAGTTCAGTCTGAGACAGAGTGCTGGTGCAATGTGCTAATGTGCATTTGGCTGGGCTTTGGTGAACATGCCCACACCTGCATGGGCCCTGGGGCCTGCTATGGATAGGCAGGGGCAATCTGACATCAGATCCACTTGTGCTCCCCACCCTTGGGTCTCTTCTGGGGTAACAGACCTAGACACTGGTGCCTTGCAGCCTACAGCTCAGTCCAAGATGTAGAGTGCAAATGCAGCTCACAGGCAGGTATGTGTCCAGACTCTGAGGACTGGGCACCATAGCCTAGGGACCCAGGTTCTCCTCCATGGACCAGCTGGATGGCCTGAGGATAGGCTCAGCTGTACTCCACATAGTATGTACCCCTCTCACTCAGGACACTCCAGCTCTGGTGCTCTGCATCTTCCAACCCAGTCCCTCTGTTCAGTCCAGCCAATTAGACACATTGTGTGATTAGCGCCACCATCTTGGATTCCACTTTACTTTTCAAAGTACCTGGATTGGAAGGTGCATGCTTCCCTTGATTCATGACTCCCCTTTGCCTTATAGGTGGCAAAGAGGGAATCCCACATCTAAGCTATCAGTATATTTTGTCACATTTGGGAGGACTCAGATACACAGAATTAGAATAACTGACATTCTTTCAACCTTTGTCCTGTACATGCTTTACTCAAACATCCATGAACAATATGCAAACTAGGATGGTGCTAGTATCCTATACCCAGTCCTTTTCTTCTCCATTTTCCAGTCCGCCCTACTTCCCTTCAGATGAGTATTTTCCTGTATCTTTGGTCCATCATTTACATCCTTTAAAAAAAAATATGATTTGACATCTCCATATATCCCTAGAGGTGTATCTCTTTCAGCTTAATGACTTTAATTTTATTTAAAATGGTATCATGTTCTTAAGGCTTGGCCTTACTTTAAATTCATGTTTCTAAGACTTAAGCATATTCATGTTGCTATGGGTGATGAGTGTTGGCTGCTGTATCATTTTCTAGTGTATAAGTAACTGTGCTACAATAACTAATCTGCATCTGTGTTGTTTCTATATTTTCCTTTTGTGACTAATACTTTTAAGCTCACTCTTGGGCATGGCTACATGAGTTTGGAGAAGAACAAAATTGTTGAATCATTTTCTAATACCTAAATGGATCTCTTCTCTCTTTGTATGTCCCTGTAATGGTCACCTAAGACATCAGCCTTGGCTCCTAAATCCCCATATAGCATATTTTATGAGTTTTTCCCCTTGGAGTTTAGACACTATACTGTAGTGAGTGTCATACTCATTTTAAGGATATGTGGCTCTTGTAACTTATAATTTAAAACATGTCACAAGCTTATTGTCATTTGCAGGAAAATCTGGACTTCTAGGAAAGGCAGAGTTTAGTCCTTTCCAGCTTGCAGTCCGGCCTCCTAACGTGATTCTTCCTCTCACTCATTATTCTCAGCCGCATTGGTGTCCTTTCTCTTGACAGTGCTGTGTTCTGGTCTGTTCTGCTTCCTTGCTTGTGTGCATGTGCTTTTTGTTGCCTGGGCCATCCCTCTTGCTTCTCCAACATTCAACATCTTATTTCATTCCAGTCTTATCAGAAACCTTACTTTCCTCAAAAAAAAAATGTGGCTGACCACACTTTGCATTGTTGAATCCCCATTTATTTTCTCTTACAAAATTCTTCCACTCCTTTATAAAAGGTCCCACATGTTGTATTATTTATTTCTTTTTCTTCTCTGTCCAATAAAGACTCAAAGTTCAAGGACTGGTTTCATCTCGGTCTAAGGGCTTGGCAAACTGCCTGCCCTGCACAGACCAAACCACAAGGATGGCAGAAAACATTACTTTTTTAAAATCACAGAATGACACATTATATGAAAGCCTTTTTAAAGCCAAGAATACTTATTATTCTATGAAGATTTCTTAAACCTCTGCCTAGGTGAATGAACGGACAGATATAAGTGCTATAGAGAAAAAAAGGTCTTTGCTATATTATTCTATAACAATCCTGGGAGAAATTGCCTCATACTTTCAAAATGCTATTACACCTCCTCTCAACACTCCACACAAGAATAATCAAGTTTGAGACAACTTGGTAAAGTATCAGCTTTCCCTCTTATTACCTGCTGACGCCTTAGCTCCTGTGGACACTCATCCCAATTAACAACTCCAACCAATCTCTCTGGCACAATGGAATCCAGGTCTCTAATTCCTCTGTTTTCTCCATCATAACTTCATCCCCTTCTTTCTTGCCCACATTAATTATAACTACATTCTGGGGTCTTTGTCTCCCTCCAACAGGCTTGAAAGCCTATGAAATTCCTTAAGCATAGTGCATTATGGCTGATGCTCACCTGAGTCCTCCCCTGTATTCTATTAATCCCAGTGTTTTCCTTAGGGCTCCTGTCCATCCTTGGCCACTAGTTTAATTATAATTAGATTTGAAGAATGCTTTCTTTATAAGAATACCCTGCTCAAAGGAGTCTAACATCACAGTAAGTATTCACTCATCCACTGCTGTCTACCATGTTGTTAACCCACTTGCATCCACCTTTACACCTGAGTTCTAGAGCAGATCTTGAAAACATCATTTCTGACCTCTTTGGACTTAAAAAAAAATAGTACTTGGATGGCAGTTACCCCTGTTCTCTTCTCAAAAGGCTTCCCTTTGCTTGTGGCAGAGTGGTAAGCATTGTCTGATTCTCATACCCATTTAAAATCAGATGTTTGTGGCAGGACACAGAATAATACAATTTCCATACAGCACACAGTCTGCAGGGTGATTTTTTTTTCTGCCCATAAAACATGTGTTCAGGAAAGCAACCCATTATTGCAACTGACTCATTTTAAAGCTTGGACATAATAAACAAGTAACACAATCACAACATTATATCTAGTTTATGACTCACGATTCATCTGGTCTTACATTAATGTTTTAAAACCATGACTGGATCTTGAAAACTAAGTATGAAAGTGAACTTCAATATTTAACCCCGCCTAAAAGCTCACATTTTTAATTTCTCATTGTTGGATCTTTTTTTTTTACTAATCTCCTTGTGCTTGTGTATGAAGAGGAGTTAAGTTACCTTGAAGAAACATCTATCATGAAACACATGAGTATTTCACCGAGTCATATGCTTGTACCTATCCCCATCCTCCACCATTTGCTCATGGCCAGATTTCTCTTGAGCTTAAAACTAATTCCATTCATGCTCATGGCCAAGAGCTAATTTGCATAATATATTTTGCCTTGACTGGATGCCAAGAGTAGATTAATAACTTGACGTAAGGAATTGTGAACAATTCTGTGGGAAAATCTCAACTGTTACTGCTTTGGGATACTTCAATTACATATTGACTAACAAGTAGCATGTTGATCCAAACATGTTTGGACCAGAAGAATAAAAAACATAGAAACACCAACTTTTGTATTTAAAATGCAGCCCAGTGTTTACTGCCTCTTGACAGTTGGTTCAAAGGATATATGGATTTATTCATGATCACACAAAAACCCTTAAATACTGTTGTTAGCACCAAACACCTAATCCCATAGGATGGCTTCTGGAAATATCTTTGCGTTTTTCTGAATGAAACACATCCCCTGGTGTGCAGAGTGGAATCCAAATTGGGCTAGAATTATTTTCAGCTCTCTATTATCCTTTCATCTCACAACTCTATGGTTCCCAAAGCACATTCTTATAAAATGCATAATTATTTGGTTCAAGTGTTATCTGAATGTTGCTGCTGTGGTATAAAAAAAAGAGAGTTCCAGTGTCAATTATTTTTCCATTCTGAGAAGTTATACCCATCCCAAAAACATGCATCACTAATATTGAGCAAGTATATGGATCTCAGAAAGGTTTTCACTTATAAACTGCCTTTTGGAAAGGGCCAAAAGACCAAACAAAGTGACTGGAAATCACTTAGGAAGAAAACCTTTTAGTATAGATGGTTTATGAAAACTGACACTTTGTTGCAGTTTTTCCAAGAAAATTTAACTGCCTGTCATGCAGAAAAGTGTTGCCATGGTAAGCAGTTTTTGGAATAGGTAAACCAAATAAGAATGAGACAGAGCATGTGTGAGGCTCCTGGGAAAGGGAAGTTCAGGTTGCCTGGAGCAAGAATAACTTCAGTATTTAAACTCAGGAAGACCACAACACTCTCCTCCCCAATGTGGTGCTGGCAAACGTCTATTTTTCTCTGTTAAGCAATTTCCTTCCAAAAGGTTAACACATATTCACTAAGGTTTAGTTGAAGAAAAAATTGAATCAGAGTATTATTGCTAGTCACAAGTTAGGATGCTGTTTTGTGTCTAGGATGGAGTATGAACGTACACTTGCATGTTTCTGAGCAGGTGTATCCACATGTTCACATATAGAGACTAACAGGTGACATCTGTTGTCTTCTGTCATTATTCACCTTATTTTTTTTTAAAGACAAGAACTCTCTTTAGTTAACCTGGAGCTTGCAGATTTAGCTATACTGACTGGCCAGTGAACCTCCAGTGTAGGCCTGCCTCTGCTTCCTAGTGCTGGGCTTATAGACAATATTTATTATAGACAATATTATAGACAATATTTATGTGGGTCTGGAAGATCTGTACCTAGGTGTTATGCTTAACTTGAAAGAACTTAACCCATTTAGCCATCTCTCCAGTTCCCAAGTTATTGTTTTCTATAATAATAATAATAACAACAACAATAATACAATATATAATATAATAATATATTATTCTTATAATTATATTTTATAATTTTATATTTTATAAAATTATTATTATTATAAAAACAACCCTCTTTAACAAGCATTTTTTGGAGTTTTTGTTGTTTTTAATTAATATCATTTTAATAATTCATTCATGTTACATCTCAATTGTTATCCTATACCTTATATCCTCCCATTCCTCTCTCCCTCTCATTTTCCCCCTACTCCTCTTCCCTATGACTGTGACTAGGAGGGACCTCCTCCCCCTGTATATGTTCATAGGATATCAAGTCTCTTCTTGGTAGCTTGTAATCCTTCCTCTGAGGGCCACCAGGTCTCCCCATCAAGGGGATGTGGTCAAATGTGGTGCACCCGAGTTTGTGTGAAAATCAGTCCTCACTCTCCACTCTCTACTCAACTGTGGAGACTGTCCTGTCCATTGGTTAGATCTGGTTTGGGGTTCAAAGCTTACTGCATGTATTGTCCTTGGCTGGTGCCATACTTTGAGCAGAACCCCTAGGCCCAAATCCGCTCATCATAATGTTCTTCTTATAGGTTTCTAAGACCCTCTGGATCCATCTATTTCCCCATTCTCCCATATTTCTCTAACCTAGAGCCCCAATCACATCTATCCCACTTTCATGATAAGTGAAGACTTTCATGGGAAGTGTCCTTTAGGCTAGTGTCCAGATATAAGTGAATATACACCATTTGAGTCTTTCTGATTCTGGGGTAACTCACTCATTATGATCATTTCTAATTCAATCCATTTGTCTACAAATTTTGGGAGTTGCTTGTTTTTATTTTATAGCTGAGCAGTATTCTGTAGTGTAAATGTACCACAGTTTCTTTACCCATTCTTCAACTGAGGGACACTTAGGCTGTTTCTAGGTTCTGGCTATTATGAATAAGGGTGCTATGGATATGCTTGAGCATATGCCCTGTGTGTGCTGGAGCATCTTCTGGGTATATTCCAAGGAGTGGAATAGCTGGGTCTTGAGGAAGCCTTATTCCCAGTTTTCTGAGACAGCACCAGATAGATATCCAAAGTTGTTGTACTAGTTTGCATTCCCACCAGCAACGAAGGACACATCTCCCCACATCCTCACCACCATGTGGTGTCACTTGAATTTTTTATCTTAGCTATTCTGATGGGTGTAAGATGGAATCTCAGAGTCGTTTTGATTTGCATTTCTCTGATGACTAAAGACATTGAGCATTTCTTTAAGTGTTTCTCAGCCATTCGATATTCCTCTGTTAAGAATTCTCTGTTTAATTCTGAGCCCCGTTTCTCAATTGATTTGTTTGGTTTTGTGGTGTTTAATTTCTTGACTTCTTTATATATTTTGGATATTACACCTTTGTCAGATGAAGGGTTGGTGAAGATCTTTTCCCAGTGTGTAGGCTGTTGCTTTGTTCTGTTGACAGTGTCTCCTGCCTTACAGAAGCTTCCCAGCCTCAAGAGGTCCCATTTATTAATTGTTGACCTTAAGGCCTGGGCTGTTGCACTTCTGTTCAGGAAGTTGTCTCCTGTGCCTGTGTTCCAGGCTTCCTCATTTTTTGTTCTAAGCCATTTAGTGTCTCTGATTTTATGTTGAGGTCTTTAATCCACTTGGACTTGAGTAGACAAAGATGGGTCTAATTGCATTTTTCTACATGTAGGCATCCAGTTTGACCAGCACCATTTGTTGAAGATGCTATCCTTTTTCCATTGAATACATTTGGCTTCTTTGTCAAAATTCAAGTGGCCATATGTGTGTGGATTAATTTCTGGGTATTCGATTCGATTCCATTGATCAACCAGCCTATTGTTGTGCCAGTATCATGCTTTTTTGGTTACTATTGCTCTGTAGTACAGCTTGAGATCAGTAATGGAGATTCCTCCTGAGGATCTTCTATTGTATAAGATTGTTTTAGCTATTCTGGGATTTTTGTTATTCCATAAGAAGTTGAGAATTGATCTCTCAATGTCTTCAAAATATTGTGTAGGTATTTTGATGGGAATTGCATTGAATCTGTCAATTGCTTTTGGTAAGATGGCCACTTTTACTATGTTAATTCTCCTGATCCATGAAAAAGGGAGATCCTTCTATCTTCTGATGTCCTTTTCAATCTCTTTCTTCAGAGATTTAAAGTTTTTTTCAAACAAGTCCTTCACTTGCTTGGTTAGAGTTGCTCCTAGATATTTTATATTGCTTGTGAATATATATATCGTGAAGGGTATAATTTTATTAATTTCTTCCTCTGCTTGATTGTCATTTGTATATAGGAAGGCTACTAAGTTTTTTGAATTAATTTTGTATCCAGCCAATTTGCTAAAGGTGTTATCAGCTATAGGAGTTCTCTGGTAGAATTTTGGGGCTCACTTATATATACTATCATATCATCTGCAAATGGGGATAATTTGACTTCCTCCTTTCCCATTTGGATCCCCTTGATCTCCTTTTGTTGTCTTATTGCTCTGGCTAGAATTTCAAGAACTATATTAAAGAGATCTGGAGAGAGTGGGCAGCCTTTAACAAATGTTATGTTAATGCCAGGTTAGAATACAATGTAAAGTGAATGGGCTAAGTAAGTCTGCAATCACACAAAAAGATAAGGCGTATAAGCCCTATAATTCTTACAATGCTAGTGCAGTTACTTTGTCCCTCCTCTAATTATCTCTTACTCAAAAGCTTTTGGTATATATTATCATCCCACTTGACATCACTTAGTAAAATGGAAATATTAGGCAACATGTACATATATGTACACGTATATATACATACATATATATATATATCCTTATTAAATACTTCTAGACAAGCTTCTTTTTTTCTAGATGCATTATCTCAGTGTTTTATCTACCCTACCAGCCTTTTATATCCACTGTGTGCTGCTGGCTTCTGCTCCTGATCATAAAAACTCCACCTCAAAGCCTTGCTCCCATCGCCTGCCTTAGGCAACCATGTACCTTCAAATATCTCTCATTGCATGTCTGAAACCCTCCCCCACTATATTATGAGCTCAGCACGAGTTAAATTGGCTCTTTGTACATAAATCTTTTAAGTGACAGATATTGGTAGGAAACAAAAATGAATTCATGTACAGAAATTTAAAATAAGTAAAGAGAATACAATACCAGAGAACTTACAGGATCCCCAGGAATACCAAGCAGAAAAGGTTTGAGAGTATGAAGTGTTAGCAACACCAGGTGGTAGTTTAGAAGAAATAATAAGAAGGTGAATTGGGCTATCTGAGCCAGAGCAGCCAAGTGAAGCAAACAGTTGTAACTGGGACCAAGTAATTAGAAAGGGACTTCTGTCTCCTCTGACTTCTCCTTATAAAAAGAAACAGGGTGTATGCACCCGCATCAAAGAGCCATAGTCATATCCCTATAGAGGGGAGAAATGGGCAGCACCAACACACAGAAGACTTGTTACCCAAGGTCAGTCCCAGAAGCTGTGTCATTCTCACACAGCCGGCTGAGAACCACCCAGAAAATCTCAGCAGGCTCCACCATCCTCCCTTTCAGACCTGGGGTTCCTAAATACACTGCTTGATAGGGAATCATAATTTCAAGGAGGAGACACCACTGTCCAAGTAGGTGGCTCAATTTTTTTTATCTTTATATCTTTTCTCAAGTGCTGTGTCATCTACCTTTTTCAAGCATGACACCTTGCTTCTTAGCTCTATATAGCCTATAATGCATGTACTTTATTGTTTTTTACTACCTCATTGATTATCTATTTTACCTCTGTAGTTTCTGTTTTCTTCTCTAAGTTGTCTCTTTTCAGGCTTTCCCCAATTTGTGCTATTATTATTTCCATTTTCATCTTCATATCTTGAACCATTTTATTTATTTCCTTCACCTGATTGTATGCATTTTCCTGAATTTCTTTCCAGTGATTTATTCATTTCCTCTCTATAGGCCTCTGTCATGGCCTTTCTAAGGTCTTCAATCTGTTTGGCTGTATTTTTTATAGATTTTATTCATTTCCTTCACTATTATCTTCATAAGGATAGATTTGGGGTAATTTTCTTCTGTTTCAGTTGTGTTAGAGTGTCTAGGGATGTTTGCTTTGGGATAACTGGGTTCTGGAGATGCCATATTGCTTTGGCTTTTGTTGTTTGTATTTTTACGCTGGCCTTTAGCCATCTGGCTGTCTCTGGTGCTGTGTGGTAGTTTCTGGTGCCAAACACTGGCCATTAAGAACAGCTCATAGGTGAGTAGCTATCAGCTGAGACCTAGGCACCTGTGGGGACCCGGGGAACCCTTTTGTGGACCAGCCGGGTGACTTGAGGTAAGATCCACTTGTGTTTCACACTGTGGGGTCTCTTTTGGGCTAGGAGACCCAGACATTGTGGTCCACAGCTCAGTCTGAGACACTGTGCACAGTGAGATGTGAACTGGCATGTGGCTAGGCACTTGAGGCCTCATGTATGCCCACAGGGACCCAGGGCCTTTTTTGTGGATTAGCCAGGTGACCCAAGCCCAGACTCACCTGTCCCACACAGTATCATATCCTATCACTTGGGAAACATTAACATTGGTGTTTTAGAGCCCACAGTTTGGTCCTTCAGTCGCCGTGCAGACACAATGTGTGATTGGCGCTGACATCTTAGATCCTTGTCCTCTAATTGCATTTATATCATGTTTCCTTCACCTTAAATGGGGCACTCTTCTCTTGTCACACAAACTGCTTATTAGTAGAGGCCATTTGCAAAACAGCTGCATATCCTGAAGATCCAGAAAGATCTCCAAGCATGCTATGAACTCATGAAATTTCTTTGTAGACATTTATCTATGACCATTTGTTAGAGCAGAGGCAAGGGGGTACATGGGTGAAAATGCTGAACAAGACATTCTGAACAAGGTAGGGATTGCAGGGTCCAAGAAATGAATGCTGCAGGGATACAATATTTGCCAGGCTGAGCCTGAGAGATAAGGCTGTATATAGATTTGGAAGGAAAATATATATCACTACGAAACTATTTTTTTCTCTATAGCTCTCCAGAAAGAGAAGTTTTCCTATACAGTTCAAACAGAAAGTGGCAGTTATCAAAGACTCAAAGGAGTTGGGAAATGTGGCTCAGTATGGCTGGCTGAAGGAGCCAGAAACAAAAATTAGCAGCCCGAGGGCACCGCCATCACTGAGAATGTGTCAGTCAGCAGCTGTGTGAAATGGAACTAAATTATAGTTGAAATACCTGTTTCCACCCTACATAGACTCACAAAACCACTCCATTCCAAAGTCTCTCAGGGCACAGTGATATTTCTTAGAAGTTACAAGTTCATGGGGGACAATCACCTATGCTCTTTATTGAATTTTCAAAATATCTAAAGCAAAATAATCTCAGGGACATCAAAATGTTATATGGATCTAAGCTGTAGGCTCTCAGTTCCCAGAACTGAGTGCTGAATCAGTGGTGCAGTGATATAAACCTTCGTGTTTATGGGGACTCAAGAAAGTTAGAATAAAATAATAGCAATCAGAAAAATAATATATTAATTCTGCTGTGTTGGGCCATGCACTCAATACTCTACACATTTGATGCACTCGAGCCTTTCACAATTACATGAGATAAGCACAATCATTGCCAATTTTCAGATGGGATAAATGGAGCTTGTAATGATAATAGAACATATCTGAATGTATAAAGAGCGAGCATTTGAATCTGGATGGCCCAGCGATCATCTGCTTAGCTACACTGCTCACTAACTTCCTAACAGTTTTGTGAGGACCAAGTTTATTCAACTTGACAGTCGCAAGGCAGCCCATAGATATACTTAAACCATGACTAAAACAAACCTGTAGCTTCCTGTTGAGTTTCTGGAGTAGGGATATGATTGCAGCATATCCAGGAAATCCAGGTTACCACACTCTAGGAAGCAGAGGGAGAAGCATCTCTCATAGGGTTGCAGGTAATGGATGAAGCGGAGGTTCAATAGGAACTCTATTTGTCTGACAGACTCATGAGAAGGGTCTGTCTTCTCTATGCCAATAATACTTGAATAGACTTTGCACTATGAATGTAACCTAAGCAGACCTCACTTCATGACTTGTTAATCACCAGAACTCTAGAACATGGGAAAATATATCAGAATCCAGGTTCTTACAAAGTAGGGCCCAGAACTGGAAAACTGACTATGCTAGAATAGACAGAATCAGTGAAAATTGTTTTTCTTTCAAGTTGACACAAGACTGAATCATGTGGAAAGAGGGACTATGAACTGAGGTATTGTCCCATAGGTTTGTCTAAAGGCAATCAGTCTCGTAGATGATTGGTGTGGGAAGGCTCACCCCACTGTAGGCGGTACCAATCTGGTAGATTATTGATTTGGGAAGGCTCATACCACTGTGGGTGGTACCAATCTCGTAGATGATTGGTGTGGGAAGGCTCATCCCATTGTAGGTTGTACCAATCTGGGAGGTGATTGGTGTGGGATGGCCGATCCTACTGTAGATGGTATCATCCCTTAGCAGGAAGTTCTGGAAAGTATAAAAAGGTAGCTGAGCAAACCAGGGGAAGAAAGCTAGGAGGAGCAATTCTTCTTGCTTTTTGCTTCCGTTCCTGCCCTGAGTTCCTGTCTTGACTTTCATTCATAATGGAGTGTAATCAGGATGTGTAAACCAAATAGACCTTTCTCTCCCCCAAGTTGGTTGTGACATATTATCACAACAATAGAAACTTAATTTAGGACAGTGAGATATGATAGGATTTAATCAAAGGAGACAGTTCTAAAAGGCAAAAATCCAAAGAGAAAAAAATGAGACAAGGTCAAGGTGGAGAGCATCAACTAGTAAACTGCCTTGAAACTAATTTCTTGAAACTTGAACTGAGCAGAGTATAAGCAGAACTGATGGTAACAAAGGAAAGTAGAGTCATCCTTTAGTCTGCACTAGGAGAATGGCCAGCCTGGAGGAAGAGGGTGTGAAGAAGTCATTTTCCTTGTTCTGTAATTGGAAGTTTTAGATCTCACCTAAAATTTGTCTCTCTTGAGTCTCAGACACAATCATACCCTCACTTTGTCTGGTAGATAAATCATTTAAATTGTTTTAAGTGAGGCACCATCCTGAAGTAATGGGTATCTCATCCCTTTATCTGTAAGTTAGAGGAAACATTTAGCTTACTTATTTTGGGTAGTCCCCTCTAACTGAGCATTTTTGGCAATGGACCATTATAATGATGAGATGTCAGTTATACCATCAATATAATGAGGATTACAATACTTTATTGGGAAAACATACCCCCCAATTCTTATTTGTTTCCTTGTATGTTTGTTATAAATTCATTTTACTTTGCAAAAACATTTTTTAAATATACATGATTTTCAAAATAAATAGTATCTTAACTCCCATTGTTTAAAGGTCATGACCTTCAAAGCAAGGCCAGTTTCTTTCCTATTCCCCAGTGCAGCTCTAAAAATAGTCTGAATTTAGACCCTGTAGGCTCAGCATGAATTAGGGATTCAGAAGAAATGGCTGCCTCTTTCTGATATTTTACTTGCATTCAGTAATATTTTCCTAACAGGAATATTCTCAAGAAAATTTAACCCCTTCACCTAATAAAATAGGTAAGGCAACAAATGTATAGGACTTAGTGACCAACACTTCACAGTGAAGGTATTTTCTTTTACAAACTAAAGAAACTAAAGGGGAAAGAAATGTTAAGACATTAACTGTATATGTATCTAGCTGACTTCTCACTGAAAATATGAAGGCTACGTATTTACCTCCAGAACCTGGCTATGGTCTCACTTATAGTTTTCTTTTCAATACATATTTTAGAAATTTGGCTTTTACCTGTTGTTATTTTTTTATTTTTTTATTTTTTTTGCAAAACGCTTTCTAACTCATGACATTTTTAATTCAAGAAATTATTAGAGTCAGGAGGGTATTCTCTAATGGAGCATGCTTTGCCCAAAGCTTATCTTGAACTCCAAAGCCCCTAAGTGCGTAAACATGGTTAACTTCAGAGCATGTCGTTTTGCTGGGACGTCTGTATTGTGTGTCTCTCAATGCCATCTTCCCTTTCAGGTTTGTCTTCTTAAGAGGACACTGTTTCTTCCATCTGCAGGGAAAATAGGGCCTTCTTAGAGAACTGAAGCTTGTTCATCTCCTCAAAGTATACATAATAATGCACAGAAAGAAAGGAGGAAGGTTTCCAGGCTAGGCCTATAGCTGTTTGTGAATTGACTGCCAAAGTGTGAACTAAATGGCAGAGTCTGTCTGTCTCTCTGCCGTATGTGTTAATGTGCCCAAAGGCTAGTAAGCATCCAGTGCATTTAATATGCAAGAAAAATAAAAGCACGAAGCCATCTACTTGGGGTGTCTCCAGAGACATTTATTTTTTCTAAATATGAAATTTTCTTAGTACATCAAAACTAAAGAAGCATGTTCTGAGACTGAAATGCTTTGAATGACAGAATAGTCTAAATTGCATAAGACAAGACATGCAAATTGTCCATTGAGCAGTAGCGAGTCTCTATTCCTATATGCTGCAGGCCTTCTTGATGCTAAAAACCAGAGGAAAATAAATGGAAAAACCAAGACTTCTGGGCACCAAGAGCAGTTCAAGGCTCCTGTAGCTATTAAGCCTAAAACCCATATGTAAATTAAGTAAGAAATTATGATGATATTTGACCTACTAAATGCCCAAATGTCAAAACTGTTTTTTGCAACTTTTTTTTTTTAATGTAGAGTGAAACTGTCAGAAATTGACAGTTATGGTCTATATATGTCCAATTGACATATATGGTCCATATATCCCTTCATTCCATCTCAACTGCAAAGCCCTACATATCACTCTAAAGAGGAAGAACATTTGTAGTTTCTTATTGTCGTCATCACTTAGCATACCCAAGTGTGGCTTTACATTTAAGTGCATTGCATAAACATTCTTTGGCACTGCGTAGGTTCTGACTCATATTGCAAGGCACTTATGAGTTTAAAGCTACTGTCTCACAGTATTATATCCCACAAACTCAAAAGAAGGCATACATGAAAGGAAGCTAAAGATAGGGCTAAGGAAGCAGTAGGTTAGCAAGTGTTCTACCAAGAGGGCCCAGTGTTGTCCTTTTGGAATTTAAAGGGTCCCTCTCTTTGCTGCTTTGATGAGTTTGCTCTGGTCCTACCTTGAGTTAGCTGTCCGATGCTGATGAAATTAAAAGTGTGTTTATAATCTTTGTAAAGACAAATCATCTTGGCACAGAGGGAAATCATGACCCTGGCCTGTACAACCCCCTGGATTCCTCCAGTCTATTGTAAAGAAGGCTTGGTAGGAACCTGCAGGTAGAACCCTAGTTCATCAGTGCAACCTGGAGAAGCAGGTCCACCTATGTGGTACACAAATGTACATGATACACTTGAATAGCTCTCAACTATGTATCACTTCAGCCATTTCCCCTTTCATCTCATAAGCCTGAACCAAACATCTGTGAGATACAGAATATATTTTTGACTTTTGAGAACCAAGACAAAGCCATTCTTGTTGGGTTAAACAGGCATGTTAAGACCATCACATGTCTTGAATTTGTTGACTTCATTTCCATAGGTGACCTTTCGATTAAACCTAACAGATTTCATTTTCATTTATAATGTCTATATGTCTGATGATAAGAGTCTTCTTGTCATCCTCCAGAGAATGTTCTATGTGCTCAGGGTAGAATGTGATGCTTAGGCATCCTTTCAGTGTTACATTGTTGTTGTTGTTGTTGTTGTTGTTGTTGTTGTTGTTGTTGTTGTTATTCTGTATTGGAGTCCTAATAATGAAAACAGGAAAATGGTTAGGGTCCCCAAGTGGATTCTAGGAACCAATCAGACAAGTCTGGTTTATCCAGGTTCCACAGTGTGAAGTTTGCAATCACCTTCTAAAGGGCAGTAACATTCTTACCAAATACTGAGTTATCCAATTAATGTGTCCAAGAGGACAATGTGACTAGTCTCAGTTTGGCTTAGCAGGCCAGTCAACCAGAGGTGTGTGACTGGGGATTTACAGAGCTCACAGGAGTTTTGCTTTCCCTCCCCTAACCTCTTCTTGGACCCTGGTAACATCTTAGATCTAATTACAACAGCTCAGTGAATAAAATTCCTATCAGAATCCTTTTACATCTTGTAACAATCAAAAATTCTTCTATGTCTCCAAAGGTAACTGCTATCAGTAGGGCTGGAGAGATGGCTCAGAGGTTAGGAGCACTAACTGCTCTTCCAGCAGTCCTGAATTCAATTCCCAGCAACCATATGGTGGCTCACAAACATCTATAATGTTGTATAATGCTCTCTCCTGTGTACAGGCATACATGCAGGCAGATCACTACATACATAAAAATAATAAATAAATCTTTTTGAAAAAACTACATCAGTACTTTGCAATATAAATATAGTTATGAGCTACACTTGTGCTGTTTTAAGTCTGCTAGAAGTCACAGCTTCAAAAATGTGAAAACATAAAATCAATAAGGAATCAGATTAAATCACTTTTAATGGTATATGCCTTCAAGCTATTACTGTTTTACCCTACATATGATACAAAGCATTACTCATGTAATATTTTAGCATTTTCTGGGTATCTTCAAAATTGGCATCTATTTTGTATCTGTACCAATTGCAATTGGAAAGCTTCTGAGGATTAACAAGCGAATGTGTTTAATCCTATGGTGGTTTTTTCCTTGATAAGTCCATTTATGGCACCTACTGTTAGGCATAAGGATCATTCTTTTTACTTTCAGATCATGCACATTTTTATGTGCATTTAATTTTATAAAATGGACTATAAGTGGTACTGATGAGAAATGCTAAGTTTTATTATATGGAAGTGTTAATAAATAGAAAAGGCTTTGTGGTTTATACCAAAATAAAATTCTCATTGGGAATGTGTTCCCCAGGATTTCCAAAGAAAAATTGAAAAGTGTGTAACAGTAATGTTTTTCATGGATGTAGAAATGTTCTATTTCACATTTACATAGAAAATGGAATTGTTTGGGGGGGGGGAAGTATAAGAAATGTTGTCATAGAATGAAAAAGTCCTTAGCTGTTTTGTTGAGTAAAAGATAACAATTAAGTGTTTTCCTTCAGGCATTCAGGACTGAACAACTTACCATCAAAGGCTGAACCTGGCTAAGTATAAAGAAGAAATAAGAATAAAAATAACAGAGACTTGGGGCTTTCTAAAATACATTCCTTCTCTCCTGTAACCTCTTAGTCTGGTCTAGATTTCATATTAGCAGAAAGTACTATGTAGGCTGCAGGGAGGGACACAGTCAACAGTCTCATCCAGCTGTGATGCCAATGACCTATTACAGTGATAAGCATGGTAGGATTTCCCAAAAGATGCAATAGTGGCACTCACATATTAGCAGGCACCAACAGATAGATGTCTAACTGAACTTAAGGCATATTCAACAGTTATGCCTAGTGCTGGAAACCTAGGAAACTATGCAGGGCTAGTGAGGTTGTGGATCTTAGAAGAGAACCTCCCTTCATCACTTTGCTAGATCAGCATAATTCCCAACTACATTCTAAATACTGCATCTTGTGCCAACAGATAAATGTAGTTCTCGCCCCTCATGAAAGAAGCCAGAATAGTGATAATGCAGAGACAAACATGGCACATGGAGCCCAGGCCAATGGACACATCTACAGCACAACTCCTGCACCTGAGGCTCAGAGAACATTACAGAAGTTGGGCCAGAAAGATTGTAGGAGGCAGGGGACCAGGAAGTGTACTGTGAGATTGTGATTCCTGCAAATGAAAGGTGAGCCTCATCCACGAAACCTCAACAGTACTCTGCCTAAATAAGACCACCAAACATCAATAGACATGCTGACTAGTAAGGGGAATAGTTCACAGGGGTCTCAAAACCAAAAATTGTGTTCAGAGGGAGCATTATCCTCTTACAGAGATTAGCCCTCTAATTGGATATCCAGTACCAAGTGGTCAGTCCTGAAATCATATGCATATAAGTGACAGCAAACAAAATGGACTCAGCCAGTTGTATGGACAATAACAAACCAAGACTATTAATTTGAAAGGGGGTGAGGGGGCATGGGAGGGATTAAGAGAGGCCACATGACAAGGGTGAAGGAAGGGCAAAGTAGAATAATTATATTTTGATTTTAGAAGATGTAGATGACAATGATAATAATAATAGTAATCTTTTAAAAATACAAAATAAAATACCTTCCTTCCCTAAAGACTTTAAAAATATTTTTTTCTTTCCAAGTTTTGTATCTTCTTCCCTTTTGCTTTTGTTGACCCAACTTGACACAATCATGAAGGAATAGGAGAATGAGAATAGAAGCCAGGTGCCCAGACGTCTTACCAGCCACTCAAGAGAAAAATGTATCATTAATATTTCTTTAGGCCTTCAGTGTTCATGCATCCAGCCCAGTACAGCCTCAGTGAGCATGACACATGGCACAAATGCAAAGACGTTTTGTCATCAAACAGTGCTCTTGGCACTGGTGACAGCCTGGGGTCACACCAAAACTGAGTCCCGGGAATACCTTGGCTGGTGTCTCGCAAACATGAAAGCACCCTGTTCATCTCCCACTTAGTATTTATTAGACTGTCTGCCTATGGAATGGAGTGGATCGGACTTCTTGTATTTCATGGTATTTAAATACTATAATTAGTTATCAGTAGAAATATTGTTAGCACAATTACCAAAATCTCACTTTATACACATATTTTTACCAGTAGTCAAAGTAAGGGGGAATACATAAATGCACATTTAAAATCTGCATTCTGAGTTCTAATTACAGCTTTATTCATATGTCAAGACTTGGAAGTAGCCAATATACCCCTCACTAAGTATATAGATAAACTATGGTATGTCTAAATAATGGAATATTATTTAACACTATAAAGGAAAAAGCTATCAAACTTTGAGAAGGTGAAGAAAGACCTTAAATCAACTGAAAGATCTGCTCATTGTGATTCCAAGTGCTTGTCAGTCTGGAAATGGCTAAAGTGTGGATGTGGTTAGTTATGTAGATTTGTGGTTGCCAGGGGTCAACGGGTGGGGAAGAAGGAATAAACCACAGGGAACCCGCAGTGCAATGAACATACTATGGTACAAAAATAATATAAAATTATCCAAACCTGTATGCTATATACCAAAGGTAAATTTATGTAATTTATAAAATACAAATTATATGGCACTGGGGAGATGGCTCAGCAGTTAAGAGCACCAGCTGCTCTTCCAGAGAACCCAGGTTCAGTTCTCCGCACCCACATGGATGCTCACAACTGTCTGTAACTCCAAGATCTTACACAGACATACATACAAGCAAAACACCAATATACATACAACTAAAAATATGAATTATATGGTGGTGGCTATGATGTGCTAGTGTGGGCTCATCAAATATAACCAAGCTATCACTGTCCCAGCTAGTGCCTCTGCCTATGGAGGAGCACAAGTGGGTAGTCTCTGTACTTGGCCTCATTTTCCTTTGTATATCGCTATTGAATAGTCTGGAACTGCTCCTCAATAACCATTGTTGTTTTATTGAGATCTGATAGTATGATTTAATTCACCGTCACTTGAAAATGGTAGTTTACTCTTTCATTACAAGCTGTACCCAAGAGTTGATCCACTGTCGTATGCTTTATTTCCCAGGTAAAGTCTTGATGCAAGGTTCATAGTGGGGAATCATATACAAAGCTGCACTTTCAGGGACTCTGATTCTGAAGATATGAAGTGAGAGCCAGAGATCTGAAACTTTAAGCAGTCTTGGATGAATTTAAGGACCACAGGTAAAGAGAGGAGACTTCATCTGGACTGGTGTCAGGCAGTCCTGCACACGGATGTGGCCATATGGTTTGCTGCCTTTACCGATGGAATTATTATTGCAGCAATGCACATGAGCTTGAGGTTACATCGGTTAATAAGCATTAGTTCCTTCTGTGGGCAGGTCTTGATTAAATTATCCTTTTAATATTTTAGCATGCTGCACCACCTACCCAGGCATTCAACACCTTAGGAATCAATGAACATTTGCATTTTAGAAAGAGCAATGAAAATGTTTAATATGAGGATGCTATGGTCATTTGTCCTTAAAATTTTGGCTTTTAAAAAACGATACCTGTGGAAAGTGAAAATAAATACAGCTAATTTTCATGAATCTGCTAGCCCCATCCCTCGAGCCTGGTTTATATTGGCTAAAATATCCCCTGATTGTGTTGCTAAGGAAACATTCCTATTGTTTGAAATGAAAACTGTCCATTTAAAATAGCAACATCTTTTTCCTTAGAATTACTATGTGGTAATATCCACACGGTAGATTTATTAGCTCAGCTCCATTAACGTGGAGTTTTAAGCATGTACTTCACAGAAGAATAGTCAGCAGACTCTCACAAGGAACCTTTAATCTAATGAGTAGAAAGACTATCGCAAAATCAGGAAGTTGCAGGCTGTGTCAGAACCTCATGGCCAGCACTGGCTGCTCCTTGTGTTGTTTCAAAATCCAAGTCATCATGTTGCTGAAAAGCAACTTTCATGTCTTCATTATGAAAGCAAGAAACACAGTGACAGGACATTGACACCCACCCCAGAAATCATTCCATGCTATAAACTGCATATTATGATCCTATTGTTCTAATAAAAGGGAATGAAAAGTAAAACAGGTACATTTCAGATATAACTTATGACAACTAAAAACTATCACACAAAAATATAATATTTACTTTAATGTAAATAGGTTATAATATTTATGTGAATACTATCAAACCTCTCATTCTTTAGATAATTTAGAGTAAACATCCGTTATCTGTAGTGTCTGAACTTGTCTCTAGGAATGGACCAAAAGCACCACAATTGCCTTGCCCTATAATTACTATCAACTATACTCACAAGAGCTTATACTTCTTCATGAGTACAAGGCTAAGTTATGAGTTAGGAAAAACTTTAAAATGCCATAGTCACCAGAAGTAGAAGATATAAGAAGACTTATGCTGAGAAGACTATGGATTTATTTCATAAATAACAGGTTGAGTTGTATTTCTGTTTATAAAAAATTACATAAATTACTTTAAATAGGAAAATGAAAGGCAGAGGGAAAAAAAAGAAACAGAACCTACATTGTACAACACAAAAATAACTTCTACTAACACACTTCATTTTTATTTTTCTAGGTACTTTGCATGATTCAAACATAGATTTTACATACTACTTTAGCAAACCTTAACATAATTCATTTTTATGTCATTCATTTGATGCATTTTTTTTCTTTTTTGGTGTTATATAGTATGCCAGAGAAATAACATTATTTATTTGAACATTTCTTTAATATGGGCACTAAGGCTTCTAAGCTTCCCCATTGACAATAATGCCACAATGAATACCTTCATATGTGAATTATTATCTACATTCTTATTGCAAACCTTACGTACTAAACACATCATTTCTAAGATACTACATTTATCGCCACAGATGTATTTTATGCAATAAGATGTATTCCCACTAAGTACACAGACTCCACGACTCTCCACAATGGATGTAACAACAATTTATACCCCCATGGCACTTTTAAGGAACCGTTTTCCTCACCCTCGAGAGAATGGCTGAATTTCAATGCCTTTCCGTGAGAGTGCCCTATAGCAGTGATTTTTAAAAGCAGCAATTAAATGAGGTCAAAAGGAAGAGCCTGACTTAATCTGTGAAAAATATGACTTTACTGTTAATTAACTGACCTGAAAGCTTAGTGGTATTTTTCCTGCTTAGCTCTTAGAGCCTCAACCTTCCCCTGTGCTCAGTCAAGTCCATCTAATAAGGGACATGGGCAGCAATCGTTAATTGCGTTGGAGAATCCAAGTCAAACGCAGAGTCGTTGACCGCATTCTTTCTTTGGACTTTACAACTTGCAGCTTCCTGGGGACTGACTCTTTGCCCCTGTCATATTTCACAAGAGACATTTGCCCAAGATAAACTGGGTTAAGGGGCATCCTTCTCTGGAGGGCCAAGGTTTAGCCAGTGGTTCATAACAAATAACTCTTAACTAATTGTTGATAACATTGTGGTGGTGACAGCATGGTGTGTCATTGAAAGCCCAGGATGGACTTTTTAACAGCTCTCTTTCTTGCAGGTATCTTTCTTAGTATATTAAGCCAAGTGAGGAGAAGATGCTGAGTGTGAACCTGACCTATGGATCCAAAGGGCAGAACTAAATGTCCTCAATGACCCAGCTTAGTTATACCTTTCACACTCCACCAAGTAGTACTCATGTCCCTTGGGCAGTAGTCTTCGTTTCAAAAGATTTGTGGGTGTTTACAGTATTAACTTGTTTTGACATCCACATAGGACTTTGTCCATTGTGTTTAGGGGACTTGAGCAGTTTTTAAGTGAAGTTGGTAAAGTAACATTAGTGGATTTGACACATTTCTGAAGGCTCTTGACAGTCATGGTGCAAAGTCCAACACTCCAGGCTTGTATGTCCAGCCATCTGTGTGATCTTCCAATCTCAGGTAGTGCACCATCCAGCCTTATTTTATTGTTTCTTATCCTCAAAAACCTTGGCAACTGCATCCTTCCAAATTTCAGTACAGTATCGTCAGTTATCCTTTACCCCTCTCGTTCTCTAATACCTTGTGATGGATAGTTTTCTGTCAACTTAACACAAGCTAGAGTCATCTGAAAAGAAGACACATCAATTGAGAAAAATGCACTATAAGATCCAGCAATAGGGCATTTTCTTAATTAGTGATTAATGGGGGAGAGCCTAGACCACAGCCCACAGCTGGTAGTTCTGGGTTCAATACAAAAGCAGGTTGAGCAAGGCATGAGAAGCAAGCCAGTGAGTACCACTCCTCCATGGCCTCTGCATCACCTGCTGCCTCCAGGTTCCTGGCTTCTTTGAGTTTCTGGCCTCAGTGCTTTTGATGATGAACCATTACTTGGATCTGAGTAAAATAAACCATTTCCTCCTCAAGTTGCTTTTGGTCACGGTGTTTCATGCCAGCAATGGTAACCCTAAGTAAGAAACACCCAATGTCTACTAAAAAAGAACCCTGCCAGTCCCACTTTGAACCAATTGAATTAGTGAAACTGGCCTCAGAGAGTCTGAAGCAGCAAGCATGGGTCTGAACCAGGCCCTCTGTGTATATGTTATGGCTCTTAGCTTCGTGCTTTTGTGAGACTCCTAACAGTGGAAGCAGGTGCATCTCTGACTCCTGCATGCTCCTGAAACTCTTCCTCCTATTGGTTTATCTTATCCAGCCTTGATGTGAGGGCTTTTGCTCTTATCTTGTTTTATTGTATTTTGTTTTGTTCTTCTTGGCTGTCTCTCTTAGAGGCTTACTCTTTTCTGAAAAAGAAACAGATGTTGGGGGTGGGGGTGCCTGTGGAAGAGAGGAGGGGTGACTGTGAGGAGTGGAGAGAGAGGAGAAACTGTAGTTTTGATGTATTGTGTGAGAGAAGCATCTACTTTCAGTTTTTTGAAAAAGAGGAAATGAAAACAAAAAGACAGAAAGACAGAAACAACTGCAAATGCCGTCATTTCAGCAGCCTCCCGTTCCTACCTGGGCCCAGTGCATCTTCATCTTGGTCTCATTAGCTAAATCTCCATCTCAGAACATTTAGTCTTTCTTCTTCTGTTTTTAAATAAATCAATGCCACCTTATAACCTGCTCTGGGTTGTGCCTATACTCCATTTCTATTGCTTAGTGCTCATAATGCTGTACTGTAGGCTTTCCTTGTTTGTTGACTATGGGAGTTGCAAGGAAGGACAATAGAGAAGAATTAAGTCTTAAAATGCTTGTTAGCTTCAACTATGGTATAAGAAAATGCAGCTACATAAAGGTGCTTTTGCTATTGCCTTGTTTATCTTGTCTTACAATCATTGTTGCTCTTAACTCCTTGGATTTCCTTTGTCCTTCTTTGAGCAGGCCCCATCAAGCCATCTAACGTCCATCTGGAAGATTCTTCTGTTGCTCTTCCTTCAGGTGTTGGACATAGTTGTCAGGTTTACCCCTCTTAAAATACTAGTCTACTGATTCTGTATTGTGCTATCTTATATTTGCTTCCCATCTCAAGTCTCATGGAGGCAGTCTGTCTCCTCTTCGTGGCTTGTACAAATTAGCAAGCTCCATGCCTCCGTCTTGAGCAATCATTGCTTCATTCATTTTCCCTTCCTACTTTTGCACTTCAGTCCATGCAGCTGTTGCTACTGCGTCTCTAGCCTTGGCATGAGAGCTGCATTTGCACGCACACGTATTTGCACGAGGCAGCTTTAAGTGCACAACTTGAAAACTAAACTGTCTACACTCTCCCCGTTTCCCCCTTCAAAGACCACCTCCTTGTCTGAGTAAATGCCTCTGCTACCCAAGTGCTCAGCAAGTATCCTGGGTGTTATCTTGATTCTACTCTCTTATCTTACTTCAAAACCAGGCACAGGGATCTGAAAGCCATTGTTACCCACTACACTGATGCCCATGCTATGGAGGTCCAAGACTTTGCAGGGTTTGCTTAGTTGCTGTCCTTGCTTCTATTCTGTTTTGCACAGCAAGCAACAAGTAAGACTGTGACTCCCAGAAGCTCTAGGAGGTTAAGAGAGCTTGCTGCTCTTGCAGAGGATTCACACTTGTTTGCCATGTAGTTAAAGCACTTACATACAAAAATAATGATAGTTTTTAAAACTAAGTAAATCTTTGAGAAATATTATGACAACTGGCTCTACTGACCAAAGGTGTCTTGTAATACAAAGGATGATTCTAAAGTCTTAAGTGGAGAAATATAGTGAAGAGAGAGCTTCAAAAAATGAGTACCCGAGGATGAGCATAAGAATAACATTGTATACATGACGGGAGTCTCATAGCAAAGCTGCTCATGTTATAATATTAAAAATGCTAATTATTTCCCTTGTTTCCTAAACTGTACATGAAGAATCTCTTTCTTCCTCTGAGCCTCATCTCATTGTAGGCCCCAGCTCACTCAGCATTCTGGCTTCCTTGGTCTTCTATGTGTTTCCTGGCATTGTGAGTTTTCTGAAAAAAAAAAAAAACCTCAAGGTAGCTTGCTGTTCCTCTGTCTGGCACCCTATGCTGTGCCTTGTCAGCTGACCACTGTCCCTTGGAAGGGGGCTTCCCCAAGTTCATTCTTTAAGGAAACCACAATCTCCATAGTATCATCCTATTCAACGTGTCCTGCCCATCAGGTCATACCTAGGATACATGCTGCATGAGGACCTTACTTCCCTGTTCAGTTTTATGTCTACTGTGCCAGATTCAATTTCTGCTAAATAGATTGTGCTTATGAATAGATAAGTAAGTAAAAGAATAGGTGAATAAATTGGGTATAATCGACAACTTTTTTGGTTGCATTTCTTTGTCTCAAATTTGCCAAACAAGGCTATTTCATACATATGCTTTTCTTGTGCATATGTATGAAATTATATATTTCTATGGAAACTGGATATGACAAGATTTGGTTTTGTTTTCACAGATGTAGAAACTGAGGTACAGAACCATTTCCCCATGCTTTTTAGCAATCCCCAGCCTGGACCATTACATCTCTAATTGAAATTACTGACTAAACCTCTGTTCCACCTCCAAACCCTAGGCCACACTTCCTCAGCATAGTCAGTTTGCTGATGAAGAGAACAAAGCAAGGAGCTCAGGACTGTTTTCTTTGTCCCTTAACCTACATGGACTTTAAAAAAACGTGTTATAAGAGAAGTGTTATGCTAGTGTTCATCGCATCTTTTGGGGAACAACGGTATGAAAAGTTTTAAAAATTGTTGTTTAAGTAGAATTTTACTATTCTGTTTTTTTAATATAGACCTGGGCAGGCTGGTGTCATTCATCATAAGACACTTTTCCTTCTATGTGCACTAAGTCCAGTCATACCACTAGTGTTTAAATAAAACAGTTTCTTTATTGAGACTCTCCCAAGGCTGTGTTTACTCTGCCAGTGAGGATTCCTCCCCAGCAGAAGGAACCCCATAAGAGATATAACAGTATCTTACACAGGACTCTTCTTACTTCTCTGTAAATGGGAGAAACAATTAAAAATAATCAAAGACAAACTTGCCAGAACCCTTCCTGGGTGATCAGAGAGTCTCTGTGTATCAGATGAAACAATGTGACTACCCAGACATTACTTCTACCAGGAACAGAGATGAAAGGAAACATTGGTGAGACAGAAAATTTGCCACCTAAATGATTGACTAGAAACATGAAAGAAAAGACACTGGGCACACGAGTCTAGACCTAATTGCAAAGAGGATTCTTTTCATGAAATGCAATTAGGCTTCTAAGAGAGATCAAAGAGTTCTTCTACCAGGGAGGTGTGAGGGTAAAGAAATATTCTCCCTGCAAGTAAGAAACATTATCAAGATTTAGGGGAAAATCCAGATTGTCTCCCAGGACTTTGGGGGCAAAATGAAATGTGTGGGATAGGTTGTTGGTTATGATGGCGCACACACACACACACACACACACACACACACACACACACACATATACAACATAAATAAATACAATTAGTCCAAGATACTCTCACTAGTAAAAAATAAATCACCCTGTGCTGTAATTAAATGTCATTGGAAAGCATCTTTATAATAATAGTTACTTCATTATATAATTTTTGAAAATTAAATTTACAACATTCAGTAGAAAGTATTCATAATTCTTTATTGTGCCAAAACACAGACACAGTGCTCCCAGAGTCTGTATGTGTGTAATATCGTGTGTTCCTTAGAATGTCTGGAAACATTTGAAAAAGCATGGACTGTAATTCACCATGGAAAGCAAGGACTGGAGGATTCTGTGACTATGTAGGTACAGGTATAATTTCTCCCATTAAGAGTCTTCCTTTTCTCAAATCTTAGTTAAGCTGGAGTCAATTTTTGTTTCTAGCTCTTTTTTTCTTAAGAATAAAAATAGGTGATACTGAGGTATAAGTTTCATTATTGCTGAAAGATCGTTGCGATAGTGTGTCAGGTTTGGTAAAAAGTAGTTTCTAAGAGATTCTAACAATTATGGAATTTGTGTCGACCCAGTGAGCCCTAGAGCTAGGGAATGGTAGATTTTGTTTTAAGAAAATCATGGGAGTTCAGAAAATCATAAAAATGTGGGAGACTTAATGGATCCAGATTCTCTTATATTTCCAGCAAAATCCGAACAAATAGTCCACGAGTAGACATGCTAATATGGAAGGGGAACACTCACTAGTCTCCACCTCTACAGATCTGCTGACAAGCAAAGAATACTGAGATAAGGAGAAACAGTCTTCCTCTGAGAAGAACCTCCAAACTGTTTAGCCAGTACCAAGTGGCCAAACCTGGCATCATATACATACAAATAATATTTTGACACTGAAAAGTTGTATTTATATATTTAGGGATGTGTGTGTGTGTGTGTGTGTGTGTGTGTGTGTGTTTGATAATAATTAAGAAAATAATTTGAAATACAGCAAGGTCTCTTCAATATATTCTTGAAGTTCTAGCCAGAGCAATAAGACAACAAAAGGAGATAAAAGGAATCCAAATAGGAAAGGAGGAAGTCAAATTATCCCTATTTGCAAATGATATGATAGTGTACATAAGTGAGCCCCAAAATTCCACCAGAGATCTACGACAGCTGATAAACATCCTCAGCCTTATAGCTGAATCCAAAATTAACTCAAAAAAGTAACCTTCCTATATAAGAAAGGACAATCGTGCAGAGGAAGAAATTAGGGGAAACTACACCCTTCCCAATAGCCACAAGCAATATATAATATCTAGGAGTAATTCTAACTAAGCAGGTAAAGGACTTGTTTGAAAAAACTTCAAATCTCTGAAGAAAGAGATTTAAGATGACATCAGAAGATGGAAAGATCTCCCTTGTTCGTGGATAGGGAGAATTAACATAGTAAAAATGGCCATCTTACCAAAAGCAACTTACAGATGCAATGCAATTCCTATCAAAATATCTACACAATTTTTAAAGACATTGAAAGAACAATTCTCAACTTCATATGGAAAAACAAAAACCTCAGAACAGCTAAAACTATCCTGTACAATAAAAGATCCTCCAGAGGAATCTCCATACCTGACCTCAAGCTGTACTATAGAGCAACAATAATTAAACCAGCATAGTACTGGCATAACAATAGGCCGGTTGATCAATGGAATCGAATCAAAGACCCACACATATGGTCACTTGATTTTTGACGAAGAAGCCAAATCTATTCAATGGATAGCATCTTTAACAAATGGTGCTGGTCTAACTGGATGTCTACATGAAGAAAAATGCAATTAGATACATATTTATCACCTTGCACAAAAACTCAAGTCCAAGCAGACTAAATACCTCAACATAAAACCAGAGACACTAAATCAGTTAGAAGAAAAAGTGGGGAAGAGCCGGGAACACATTGGCACAGGAGACAACTTGCTGAACAGAACCTTATCTGCCTAGGCCTTAACGTCAACAATCAATAAATGGGACCACATGAGGCTGAGAAGCTTCTGTAAGGCAGGAGACATTGTCAACAGAACAAAGCCACAACCTACACACTGGGAAAAAATCTTCACCAACCCTACATCTGACAAAGGTCTAATATCCAAAATATATAAAAAATTTAAATTAAACACCACCAAACCCAATAACCCAATTGAGAAATGGGGCTCAGACCTAAACAGAGAATTCTCAACAGAGGAATATTGAATGGCTGAGAAATACTTAAAGAAATGCTCAACATCTTTAGTCATTAGCGAAATGCAAATCAGAAGGACTCTGAGATTCCATCTTACACCCATAAGAATGGCTAAGATCAAAAATTCAAGTGACATCACATGCTGGTGAGGATGTGGAGAAAGGAGAACACTCCTTCATTGCTGGTGGGAATGCAAATTTGTACAACCACTTTGGAAATCTATCTGGTGCTATCTCAGAAAACTGGGAATAAGGTTTCCTCAAGACCCAGCTATTCCACTCATTGGAATATACCCAGAAAATGCTCCAGCACACAACAAGGACATATGCCCAACCATGTTTATAGCAGCCTTATTCATAATAGCCCAATCATGGAAACAGCCTAAGTGTCCCTCAGTAGAAGAATGGATAAAGAAACTGTGGTACATTTACAATATGGAATACTACTCAGCTATAACAAACAAGGAAACCTCAAAATTTGTAGACAAATGGATGGAACTAGAAATGATCATATAATTGGGGAAGAGATCTCTCTCAGTCAGACATGGTGGGGGAAGGGGGAATAAGGTGAAAACAGGAGGAAGGGAGGAACGGGAGGATACAAGGGATGGGATAACAAGTGAAATGTAATCTCAATAAATTAATTAAATAAAATAATTTAAGATACTGCTCAATCCCTGTAGCTTCTCAAAATAAATTTAAAAAAGAGTGGAGTCCAAAGATTCCCAGCATGAAAAAATAATGAAATGAAAAAGCCAGACATCTCAATTGGATATTATACATTGCATGCATATAGTAAATTATGACTCAGTAATTTTATAATAATTGAAATCTTTTTTAAGAAAAGAATAAAGCAAGGACATTAGGACATGTAATGCAAAGGGTTGGGGGAGGAAAAGAAACAAGGAAATGATGTAATTATAATTTCAGTAAGGAAAGAAAGAGGTATTGGAAATCAAATAAAACATATTTCTGTGTGTGTTTTTTCTTATGAGACATTTTCAGGTGTTTTGTTTTAAATCATAAGAAAAGATATTTTACAAGTGTTTAAAGAAAACCCTGAGATTCTGAATGAAAACAAAAAGTCCAGTTCACTATTCCAACCAAGTAAACACACAGACACCCCAATGTTCGCATTGCAGATTTTCCACCCTTTTCTGAAACAGTAAGATTAACTTGATACTATTCAGCTATTAAAAACAAGGAATTCCCGAAATTTGTGGATAAATGGATTGGGCTAGAAATGATCATAATGAGTGAGTTAATCCAGAAGCAGAAAGACTCAAATGGTATATACTCACTTATATCTGCATATTAGCCCAAGAGGCATGTCCCACGAAAGCCTTCACTTACCAGGAAACTGAGACAGAGGAGAGGACATTCTAGTAGGACTCTAGATGAGAGAATCATGGGAGAAAGGCAAAGTAGAAGGATCCAGAGGGTCCTAGAAGCCTACAAGTAGAACATTATGATAGGCAGATTTGGCACAGGGGTCCCGCTCAAACTAAGGCACCAGCCAAGGACAATACAGGCGGTAAACCTTAAACCCCTACCCAGATCTAGCCAATGGACAGAATACTCTCCACAGTAAAGTGGAGAGTGGGATATTACTTTCTCACATACTCTAGTGCCTCACCTTTGACCATGTCCCCTGGAGGGGGAGACCTGGTGGCACTCAGAGGAAGGACAGCAGGTTACCAAGAAGAGACTTGATACCCTATGAACATATACAGGGGCAGGTAATCCCCCTCAGGAACAGTCATAGGGGAGGGGAATAAGGGGAAAATGGGAGGGAGGGAAGAATGGGAGGATACAAGGGATGGGATAACCATTGAAATGTAACAAGAATAAACTAATACAGGAGAAAAAAAAAAGATTAACTTTAAATTTCTGAACCTTGTTTTCTACTTCAATCAAGAATCCTATTATCATTAGGCTCCTGGGGAAGACAACTCTTCCTCAGGAAATGGGGCTGGGTGATATTTTTTAAAGAAAAGCTGGAAGGATTAGTAAAAAAAAAAATAATAAATAATAAAAAAAATCTTGAAAATCTAACAAAGCCATGTTTCCAAACTCCAAAGTCCATTTCTTTTCTTTCACAAAACTTTTCACTTGGCAAATTTAGATTTTTGTTTTTGCCAAGTTGTTACTTCTGAAAGAAATGGGCTATAAAACCACAGTTTGGATTTTAGACTTTATCCCCAGCCTCAGAAGCAGGAGAAAAGGGTATAGTTGGAGACTTTCCTGACCTTTTCCTGTTCTGACACCACCAGCATTGACTTGGAGGCTCCAGATCTTTCTCTAAAGTTAGTTACATTGGCTTGAAATCATTTGGAAGTTCTTTACCTTGGTGACTCACATTAACATGTTTTTGGGAGGCCCACAGTGAGTGACTGCAGAGCAGAGGACATTACATAGTGCCCAAGGGCGCACAGGAGCAGACATTTTCCTCAGGATACAGTCCAAGCACAAAATAGTGTTTTCCTCTCTAAGATTTAGTATTAAATAGAAAAAGGCACAGTGAGGGGCCTGTGGTGTCTTCTCCATTAAAGAGTGATGATTAAGAATATGTTGCTATTACTTCTTATATGCATAGAAGCCTAGAAATAGTCCAATAGTGGACAACATGGAGCCACAGGAAGACCGTGGACAGAGAAACTGGGCCTTCGAGGAGCTTCTCTGAGGTTCTCAGTCTAGCATCCTCACACAGTGGCAGGATGCAGGCCCGTGCAGCCATCCTGAAGAGGAGTCTCACCCGCTCTGGAAGGATGCTGGAAACCAAGTAACGCTAAGCGAGGAAGATCTCAACCACGTGTGGACTTCCTGAATACATGTGTGCTTGATTGAGTCTAGGAAGAAAAGTGCAGGCACAGCTCTCTGCTCAGACTTTAGGTAGATTGCTTTAAAAGTAGTAATAACTCTGAGTTTAAATGTAATGTAATGTAATTAGCTGTGTAAGGTAGCGGGGAAGGAGTTGTCATAGAAAACTGACAGGAATAATTGACAACCACCGCTTCCCACTCCCATGAGAGGATGAGAAAGAAATGAAGAGGAAGGCTTTACTAGGGATTGCCCATATTCCCAAGACACCCGTGGATGCAGTTCTGACAAACTGGAAGAATCTGCGCTCTCTTTGGTGGAAACACGTCATCCTGGTGACAGAGAAAAGGTTCTCAGAGGATGCTGGTGACTCGTCCACACTCCAGTCTGAGGTAAGACTATGTTTCAAAAAGTACTTTCTAATGTTGAGAGAATAGTTCACTTTTGAAAAAAAAAAAAGATCACCAGGAATGCATCCCACAAAGGAAGAAAAGGCCTAACATACACACTGGTTTCCTGAGATAAGGGATGGCAGTTGCCACCAGCAGTCAGGACAAAAAGGCTCAAAGAAGGGAGTGTGCAGACTAGAGAATGGAAAAGAGATGAGGCAGATTGGCAGGGAAAATACCCCAGTGCTTGTTTTGGGAGGGAATATTCTGGGATGCTTCCACTGTCTTCCAAGACAGCTGGACCCAGTTCTAAGTTATGAAATTTACAAAGATGCAACCTGGCTCTTTGTTCTCTTAATGCCTGAGAGGAGGGAAGGGTCTCATAAGCTCCTGGGCACTCTCCTGGAGTGAGCTATGCAGCTATTGATTGATTGATTCAGCTTTCACAGGGAGGGGTGGGAGGTGCTGGGAGCCCCAAACTCTGGTATGGCAAGCATTTCACAGACTGAGCTATCTCGCCAAACTCCCACTTCCAAGGTGTTTTCGGAAAGCCAGCATGTCCTGGACTGAGAGCCTCAGGGTGGGTCCTCAGAGCCATTCCTCCTCTTGCCCCACCCTGTCCACTGTTGTGGCTACTCCTTCTCGCCCACTGCTGTTGAGTGAAGGATGCACTCACTGTAGAGTGAAGTAGGAAGTGAGTGCTGGCAGAGAGTTGAGAGAACAGAGGTGAGGCTGGCTACCAGAAAACCCTCATTTGCATAAAGTTCACAAAAGCAGCTGAGGGGAAAAAGTGATAGCAGCAACATTGAGGATTGAGTCTGTGGCCTTGCAATTTCCTCTAAGATTGGGAAGCTTTCCTTCGTCTTTTCAGCTGCTCCTTGTGTCTCTTCTTTGTGAGATGAAGTTACACATATATAAAGGTGCTTTAAGTTGTGTGGGAGCCTGGTAATATTACATGATGTACAATATATTATAATATATCAGATTGCAAATGATTCCTTTTCATTTTGATTCATTATAAACAATGTCTACTGCTTTGTCTTCAGTTCTACCAGCTTTGTTTATCTGTGAGGTCTAATCTATCCAAAGTAAGTCCAGCATATTCTGATCTTTTTTTTTATATATATATATCTTACATGCGTCTCCGTTTTCATCTATAAAAAAGCTTTACTGACGTGTAGTTGGAAATAGTAATATTTACCTATTTAAATGCACAAGTTGGTACTTTTCAGTAGGCCTTTGTGCAGTTGTATTTTCATCGGTTACATACCTACTAGTGAGTTTGCTTGTGTGTATATCTGTGTTAACAGTTTTTAAATGTTATATTGTTTATCCAAGCGGTTGCACCATTCTACTTCCCTAGAAGCAATGCTTGTGGTTTTCGTTGCTCTGAGGCCTTACAAACCTCTGTGATTGGCTATCTTCGCCGTTAAGCTATTTTGTGCGTGTGAGATCACGGTTTATGGTTTAAATTTACCTACCACTAATGACTTAGAACACTGTTCATGTGTTTATTGCCCTTTTGCTTATGTTTTTGATAAAATATATATTGTTATCACTTCTGGATTTTAAATTGGGTTGAAGTCTTATTTTTTTTCCTGTTGTAAGAACTTTGTACATTCTGCGTATGAGCCCCTTACTCACCATATGACTTAAAGTATTTTATCTAAGTATTTTGCTTATCTTCTCATTTTGCTGTTTTCTGAAGTGTCAAGGTTCAAATTTCAATAAAGTCTAAGATGTCACCTGCTTTCATTATTTTTTCCAGTGTATTATATTATAATTATTGCCTGTTGATGCCCATAAAGACTATTTCTTGTCTCTTAATTGTTGTAAGAGCTAGGCCTTTAAATTTACACCTCTGTCCATTTTAGGTCTTTGGAAATTTTCTGCTTAGTTTTTGGAATACCAGACACCAGCTGGAGCTGGTTAACTATCTTTATTTGAAAATCTTCAATCTGTGTGAGTTCTACGACCTTCGCTTGTTCGCCTTTCCTTGTGACTCACATATTCTCTTTACCCTTTCGCATGTGCGGCAGGCTCTGATTGGTGCTGGGTCTGAGGAATTCTGCTATGCGGCACGGTAGATATTTGCATTCTATTCATATTTATGATCTTTGTTCTAATACATAGTTAAATTACTTGGAAACAGCCTGATCCTTTTAAGCCTTGCTTTTAAGATTTGTTAGGTGGTCCCAGAATAACATTTAGTCCAGGGCTAATTATCCCCCATACTGAGTCAAGACTTCCCTATGTGTTCTATCTAATGTTGTGCGAATTACAAGGTTTTTCCACATGGCTGGGAACAACAGGCACTATTTCTGGCCAGTACAAGTGGCAGCTACTCTTCATGCTTGTTCCATTTGAATGGGAAATGTCCCCCACAGGCTCCTGTACTTGAATGTTTGGCTCCTGGCTGATCTTGCTGTTTTGAGAGGTTGTAGAATTTCTGGGGTGTAGGGCACTGATGTCAGAAATGTTTCCCAGGAAGAAGTGGGGCAGATCTTTGAGGACTATAGTTCAGCCCCGCTCTTGTCCCAGGTAGTGAGACCTGGCTGTGTGTTCCCACCAGGAGCTCTTCCAGGCCTTCCACCACGATGGGTTCTGATACCTAGGAGCCAATATACTGTTGTTGCTGTCAGGTATTTTTCACCGAGATGAGGAAAGTTCAGAGCACACTGCTGGTTCTGTTGCTGTCTTTTTCAACACTGACTAGTTTCCTCACACACCTATAATAGCATTTAGATGCTTATAGCTTCCCCCTATGCCCCTCACCTCTGGCCTCAAGTCTCCAGAGCTTTCTATCAGGTGTATGTGTCCTCTCAGGTTCTGTGCTGAGAGCTCGGGTTGACCTGGTCTCCCAGAACTCTTACAACTCCATTTCCTCTCACAGATGCTGTGGTCTTTGTCTGGATTCCCTTTTCTTCCTGAAACTCTCTTCTACCACTTCACAGAGCGCTTCCTGCTTGGCTCTCCTCAGTGTTTTAATATTGGTCATAGTAGTCCATGTCAGCTCAAATGGCAAGTAGGTAAGATGACATTTTTATAGTGCTGAAGCAAATATGTTCCTATATGAAACTTTACCTAGAAAAAAGAAAAACCCAAACAACAAATGAAGAACAAAAGCATTCCCAGATAAATAACATTGGGAGAATTTGTCAAAATCAAACATAGGCAGATAGAAAATTATTTGGGAAGGCCTCACATTTCTGGAAAAAGGAAATGCTAGCATTTAAAGTCCTAATCAATGGGAAAACATAATTTGAAATTGGAACAAAGCAATGCTGTACCCAAAACGTACATCTGAATATCTAAATCACTAAGCACAGAGCATAATATAATGGAGAAATAAAGATTAAAGTTTTTCTAAGATCTTTGCATTCCCCATGACTTTGTGTTTCCTTCCTAAATCTAGTAAGTCAAAGGGCTGAAGAGATGGTGCGGGTGTTAAAGTTCCCAGGGTCATATGTTTACATCTGCAGCACTTAGGAAGTGGCTACTGCATATATCTGGGCTCCTGGAAATAGGGGACAGTGCAGAGACCAGATATTCAAAGGGCTCATGGCCCAGCCAGTCTAACTGAATTGGCAAAGACCAGATTCAATGACAGAACATGTCTCAAAAATTAAGTAGGGAAGTGGTTGAGGAAGAAATCCAGTGTCACTCTCTCGTCTTCACATGTACCTACACACACACACACACACACACACACACACACACACGCACGCACGCACGCACACACACACACACACACACACACATATGCAGGCACACATGCACACACACACATGAACTCACACATGCACAAACATTCATGCACATACACGCTCACATTCAGACATACATCACAAAAAAGTAAAAAAAAAAAGCATACATTTCAATGTTTCACCATTGAAATGATTTAAAAATCTATCGGAAAGCAGCAGAGGGTTGAAAATTCAAATTATTTTTTTGCTTTATAAACAACATGAAATATGTTTTTAAAGTTACTAGCTTCCTAACACAACAAATTGATAGGGGTAAATTAAAAGAACATAATTTTAAGATCTATTTTCCCCTCATGTGAAAAAGCAAGGACAAAATTTATTTGCATGCCATCTCTCCCTGGTCCTAACCTTCATAACTCCTTACACTGTAATTTCTCTGAAGTTGGGAGATGTATGGTAATCAATAAGTTATCCTAGCTTTGGTGATCGTACTTTCTGTCTCTCTCTGAATGGTGCACAAACGTGTCTGAAAATGGTATAACTTATAATTGGCTGAATGTGACTATAATGACTGACTATGAACACCTACTTTACATACGAATATATAATATTTATTTATTCTTTGACAGACGTGTGTGTGTATAAGGAATTTACTAGTTTCACCCTCACTTCCCTCTTTCTTTCCTCTCCCTTTTCTGCTGACACCCTTTTTCTCACTGCATTCCCTTCCTACTCTGAGGCCCTTTGAATGACCTACTGAGTTTAAGTAGAGTTGCCTGTATGACCGTGAGCTGGAGGTTATTTCCTGGAGTATGAGCCACACTACTGAAAAATGGTGGCCCTCTCCCAGCAAACACTAACTACCAGGGTTCCCTGGGGAGGCATGGAGCTTCATGAGTCCGTTCCCAATCCATGATGACCTGAAGATGGGTCCAGTCTTGTGCAGTCTTGTGACCACAGCTGCAGTGGTTACAAGTGCAAAAAGACTGTCATGGCCAGAAGACTCTATTTTGTAGCTATCTAAAAGTAAGCCCTAGACAGTTTCTAAATTGCAAGACATGGGAACTGAGAATGAAAAAATCCTTAAGGACATCTATTTTTCATATGACTCAGGATGTTGGAGTAGCCACAGATGTTTGGTGTCTTTCTTTTTAAAGGATCCTCTATTTGATGCCAAATTTGTTACTCAGACTCAAAATCACCAAGTCTGCTAAAATCCCTATCAATACATGGATACCTTTGGTATAAAAGGAAGTAACTTTGGTGTGTGGATGGGCGTGAAATGGAAGAAATGGAATGAGCACATGGGAACACAAAGGTCCAAGATTCAGCACAGGCAAAAACGTGTAACTTAAGGTGGTCATGGCAGTTTGAAATCTTGAAAATGTCTAAAATCTGGAAAAAAGAAGCATTACTTACACATAACCAACCTCATTTTGACTTCAAAGAACAGGCTAACATCACCAGATTTCTAGTTAGAACATTTTTTTTTTAATTCTGCTTTTGTACTCATATTGTATGATAGCTGCCTTAGAACATGAAGAATAAATATCAATTGACAAGGTACAGTATCATCTGTTGACACAAATAGTTATACTAAAAAATGATTGTGTGGAGAATTATCACAGAACCACCATATAATGCAGGTGTAAAGCCAGAGGTCATAGTGCATGCCTGTAGTCCTGAGGTTAGGGGGGCTATAAATTTAAGGAGAGAATGGCCTACATAGACCCTAGTCAACCAACCAAGCAACCAACCAAGCAACCAAGCAACCAACCAGTCCACAACAGAAAGAAGTTGCACAGGTTTAATAAAATTAAAAATGTGAATGCAAACTAACATTAATAAGAAGACTCAAAAGGAAAAATGATAATATAGAAGCATTCTAGCTTTCAGTGTTATGCACATTGAGACAATATGATACCATTTTATCTTAGTCAGTTTAATAACAAAGTATGACAAGATGATGAAACACCAGTATTCTCATTGACAATTAGAGACGTTTTTATGCTATTTTCAGATGTTTCATCTTTAGTTTTTATTTCAGAATTTTAAAGGAATTCATACATGAGTACACTTTATATAAGTGATCTTCACTTCTCCTTCTTCTCCCAACTCCTCTCATGCCCTACCACCTCTTCTTGAACTAATGTATTCTTCTATACTATATGCACGCATATACATATACATAACCAACAGCTCAAACAAAGGTTTCCCTTACCTGGGGTTTTTGTTCAATAATCTATGGTTCCTGGGAGTTGGTGCTTTTTTGCCCTGTAGAGAGTAAGAGAGTAAGTATTATATATATGTATATATATATATATGTGTAATATATATGTGTATATATATATATATATATATATATATATATATATAGTGTGTGTGTGTGTGTGAAGCATCTATGTAATATGTAATAAGGCTCTCAATGGCTTTTCCGAACATCTTTATAGTTATTTATCCAATGTCTGTCTGCTCATTCTTTATTGCCCTCTCAACCCCATCCCCAGATAAGATATCTCTTTTTCCTTTTTTTCATTCGTAGCACCTGTGTCCTACTATCTCCTACTCTCCAGCTTCTCCTCCTGTTGCTCCCCTTTCTCCTCCTCTTTCATGTAGTGACCCCACTCTACTTTTCCAGCTTTTCACTTTCCACTTTAAACACTCAAACCTAAAGATTTAAAGCTAGGATCCAAACATAAGTGAGCACATGCAATGTGGTGTTTGTCTTTCAAGACTGGGTTAACTAACTTAGTGTTATTTTTATAACTTAGCGTAATATTTCCCAGTTCTGTAGATTTAATTTCCCTTTACAGCTAACTAAAATGCTAGTGTGTGTGTGTGTGTGTGTGTGTGTGTGTGTGTGTGTGTGTGTGAGAGAGAGAGAGAGAGAGAGACAGAGACAGAGAGAGAGAGAGAGAGAGAGAGAGAGAGAGACAGAGAGACAGAGAGACAGAGAGACAGAGAGACAGAGAGACAGAGAGAAACAGAGAGAGAGAGAGACAGAGAGACAGAGACAGAGAGAGACCGAGAGGGAATTACATTTTCACTATCTAGTCATCAATTGAAAGATATCTAGGCTCTTTCCATTTTCTGTCTAGTATGAATGGACCAGCAATAACCTTGGCTAAGGAAGTATCTGTGGAGTCAAATTTTGAGCCCTTAGTTATGCTAATTTTTAAATTTTTATTTTTTTACATATACCTTTATATTATTACACATACATACCATTGATTATCTATAACAAGAAGAACCATGGCATAATCAGAAATTATATAAATGTTACATTCTAAGTATTTTGGCTATTTGTATTTGACATCCTTGAAGAAAATGTCTTTCCTATCTTGGTGTATCTAAACTTCTGAGTGTAAATCAATCTCCATCACTTATTGTCATTATCAACTTAAAACACCTATCTAGAACTAAAAACATCTTAACCAATAAAGAACTAAGCTTCATTGTAAAACTAAGCTACCTGGTCTTCAACTCCATCAGAGGCTTGAAAAGGAATAAAATTAATTACCTAAGTAAACAGACAGTGCAGGTTAGTAGCTTCCAAAATGAGAAAATGACAGAGGCAGTTTGCTGTCTGAACAGTCACTCAAAACTCTCTATAACGTTAGAGCATCATCTTCAGCCTTCTGGCCCAATGTATCTGACAAACATACAACTCAATTATAATACAAGGTTTATTATCTTGTATTTATAAACTATCTGAAGACCAGATAGTTTAATTTTAAAATTAAGCTTAGTTGTTTAGAGGTGAAGATATTTTTAGGTCTACATATATGTTTTAAGTTGGTAAGGATGAGATTTGATAGATATTGATTTACATTCATAATTTTAGATACACCAAGATAGAAAAGATATTTTCTTCAAGTTTGACAACTACAAATAGTCAAAACACTATGAATGTAACATTTATATAATTCCTGACTGTTTCACGGATCTTCTTGCTGTAGGTTGTTTATTGTACACACATATAATAATATAAATGCAAATGTTTAAAAAAAGAAAAATATAAAAAATAATAATAAAATAAAAAATTAAGTTAACATGCAACCAGTGGATTCCATTGTGGCATTTTCGTGCCTGCTTTGTGCTCTCTTACACCTTCTGCTATTACTCTCACCCTTTCCCACTTCCCTCTATCACTCACTTCCTCTTCTCACACATTTCACTAAGCTCTTTTTCCTCATTTCAATCTCTCTGATCTCTTCTTCCCTTCCAATGATACTTTTTGTTTATGCCAAATTTCAGCACACTATATCCAACCTAGATGTAACCCTAGGTAGAGGGTGATGGTATCTGATTTTACAAGCAGAAAGTGAATCTACATTTTTGCACTTTAAGAGTGTACCAACGAGTACATTAAAAATCTACGTTCAAATACATGGTCATGAAGTTCAAATCGAATTCCTTCAATTATACTACTGAGGTTCACTTTTTGAGCCAGTGATTTTCCTCCTAAGAATTGGCTTTAAAATAATGCAAAAATTTCAAAAGCTATAATCATATAAACAGAGCAACAGGAGTTAGTAATAATGTTATAAATAACTCACTGTGGTTTCAGTAGTGTTGTTATTTAGTGCGTCTTGGTCCATGCCCTTAGTGTCTGTACCTAGCAGCGCGATCCATAGGTCCTAGGGATTAGTATGCATAAGCTCAGTACACAGAACAATAGGGAGGAGGTTTTTAAAACATGGTATGTGTCTATAAAAAAAGTTAGCAAGATAGTATTTATAATGATCATAGTTTTCACTGGGCCATTGAAATACAGCTGCTGTTTTCTACACTGATGCTATCTGATAGCTTTTATGATTAAAAAAATAATAATAATAACATCCGTATCCAGAAGTTGATGCAAGGTCCCAAGGAGAATTATAAACAAGAGTCAGAGGCTTGGGGACGAGGCAATGAATGATTACTGCAGTCTGAGTTGCCAGCACAGAGTCATGGGGTGGCATCAGTTGGCTTCTGAAAGTGAATGCAGCTTAGGTAGACAGAATGTTATTTCCTCCGAATTCAGTCTGTGAAGTGGTTTCTAACATTGTGCATCACTGGGGAAAAAAACAGAAAGGAAGAAGGGATGTTTAAGTACCACTTAATCCACCTGGGGCCCTTTACCCTCTCACTGTAGGAGAGGCAGAATTGGCCTGAGGGTTTTAGATACCACAAAGAGGAAGGGAGGATGTCTCAAGTTTTTGTTCTGAAAGATCTAAAGTTTACACTATATCTCTCCTGCATTACCTGTAGTGTTTCCTTCTTTTCTTTCTCCTTTGGGAGAGGATGCCATATGGCAGTAAATGGTCACAAGAGGCTTAGAGAGAAAAGACTAACAAAACATGAGCAACTTGAAGCAATTCCTTGGTTCCATTAATCTCTACCATCAATCCCAGAAACAATAGATATTCAAACTCTGCTTGATAGCTCTAGGATGAGCACCATGTAAAATGAATTTATTGGGGTGCTATATCTCTAAACACTGTCCGGTTCCTCAGGTGACTTTGCCTGTCAGCATTACATCCTTAGCTCAGATCCAAGAATCCGAGAGTGGAAAAAAAAAAAAACCATGAAAGTGTTCCTTTCTGAATCCCTTGATTTGATCAGAATAAAAAATTTACTTTTGTGAAACTCTTCCAAGGCATTAAAACATTGCTGGTCTCACATAAATAGAATGAGAAATTAATTAAACAGTTGTGATCAGTGAAGGTGGAGGGATCCTCATTAGTGTCCAGTTCCCAGGCTGAGGACACCTGTAAGCCACATTATAATTACTTCTCCCAAATCCTGACATTAACCAAACAGTGATACAATAGCAAAGCGGGGAGTGTTGTTTGTTTGTCTGGGGGTAAGCAGGAATCATCTCCACTCATCACTAAGGTAAGAAGCGTAAATCCATTAGGGACACCCCAACGACAAGTGGTATTTTCTCTTTCCACCCAACCTCGCCACTCACTGAATAAAAGAACCGTCACATAACGGACCCCTTCTTCTTGCTGAAATTTGCTCTTAAAGTGAAGCGTAACTTTCTGAATAATTATTTTCGGCTTGTAAATGGTGTCTCTCTCGAGCCAACCAAGCGTGTAACAAGAAGATGGAGATGAGACTTTGCTTTCAGTTCATTTCCCTGCTTTGTAATTGACAAGCTCTCGCCGGGTGTCAACTTTAAAAGATGACAAATCCTAAATCTTAGAGGACCCAATTCAATAGTTCAGCTCTCTAAATTGTTTGCAAATTAATCTACATTTTCAAATGAGTCAGGCATGAAATATAAGATGACATCTATATTACAAAAATATTAATTTCCTTGTCTTTTTTTTTTTTTTTTTTTTTTTTTGCCGAAGACAAAAGATACATTTAAAATATCCATTCTGTTAAGGTTTTACAAATGAACATACATTGTGCATTTTAGTGGCTTGGAATTTTTAAATTTATTTTACACTAATTCATTTCCATCTACTTAATGCAGGTTATTCAGTTTGTAAATGTTCTGTGCATTGATGAGGGGGAAATTAAATACGTGAAGTATTTCCACTACACTACATTTTTAATGAAGGCTTATTTGTGTTCCACAAATGTAGTAACTTGAGTCCTGCTGGTTTATGGCCTAGTGCGAGCCCTCTTTTCAAGTAGCCTTGGCCTCAGTTTACCCATGTGTAAGTAAATACGGCTGTGTTGTTGTCATGCAAACTAATTGGTGGTTGGTGAGAACTCTGCACGTTTTTTAGCTTCTGACTGGGCTTGCCTTCACACTGACAGGATGACTTAGGCAGGATGTGGTATATAAGATAGATGTTGTACGGCTCGCCATTCCTATAATATGAATCTTCAGATGATTTTAAACTCCACTGATTCACCATATATTCTGTGCCGAACAGTTAACTCTGATATCAATATCAAAAGAAATTGATCTAAATTAATTAATGATCATTAGAGAACAGTGAAGCAGAGTTTCTTGAATGTACCACATTGCAGATTAGATTATTTCCTGAATCCTTTTGTACATTCCTGTAAAAAGACAAGAAAAATGTCTTCATTTTAGAAAATGCAAGTGAAAGAATTTCCAAGTTGTAAGAGACACTAGATTAGTCTCAACTCAGTGCCATAGCTATCATCATCCGATACCTTACATACGTTGCCAATATAGCAAATTCCTTCCTAAAAGCAAAGCTGTCATTTATATGAACAGGGTCCCTAACCCAGAGATTAAAAAAAAAAAAAAAAAGAGATCAGTAAAGCTGTCGATTAGAGCATAGGCGAAGTCAACAGAGATGCGTTTGAATAACACATATAAGCCATGTGTTTGAAAATCCAGCGGGGGAGGGGTACTGTATGCCACCTAATGCAATTTGATATTTTACAGATAAACAGAATCTGATAAATGATACAAATCCAGAAGGATAGGTTATTTTAAAAAATAAGGTACATTGTCGGAAGGGCTTTTAGATTTTGTAAGCATTATACGTTGAGTATGAATGAGAGAGAAAAATGACCTTTGTTTGTGGACAGACCCGTGACTGGGCTACTATATATTTCCCTATGGCCCCCACAGTGAGCCTGACTGAAAGACGGTACGAAAGCTCAACCCGTGACTTCCTGATTCGGCTACTGCCGTCAAAGAGGGGACAGAATTTTTATCTGATTTTGGTCAATGAAGGGAATATAATTTAATGCAAAACTCGGAGGTTGATGAACTGAAGGAGAAACCAGAGAGGCTCCTTTGGGGTTCTGAAACAATTATGCATGAGCTCTTCTTTGATTTCAATGGTTCTAATATTACCGTTTCACTAATTAAAATGGAATCTCTTGACTGAATGTTCTCCATTGAACTCTGCTGAGTGTATTTCTCATCTGCTCTATCCCACACTGGCCACACTGTACTAACAATTTCTACATCCTGCCCTTTGGACATGGTGTCTTGTATCCAGACAGCGTTAGTTACACATATGGGCGATGATGATACATTTCTTCTGCCTTCGTGCCTGGTGCCTTCAGAAATTCCAGCGACAGACAGAAGTATTTCATGCAAAAGGAGTTATGTGCATAGATCTTTGTCTTCCCTCTTACACTGTGAATTCCTGCGAGACTCAAGGTCTGTTCTCTCTATAGTGTGAACTAAATGTCACAGTCCAAACTGTTGTAAAAAATGTTTTGTTAAAATACGAGTTCATGTGAATGCATTTTGGTAATTGTTCTGTGAACCGGCTAACTGTGTTTCTCTCAGATTGGTCTTAAAGGTCTCAATTTTGTGTTCTTGTGAGATTCCTATGTGTGCAAACGTGTCTCTGCGTCCATGTATTTCTTAAGCTTTTTATCGGATCTTTTTCTTCTGTTTGTTTTATTCTATTTTGAGGTTTTTATGTTTTGTCTTATTTTATTTTACTATTAATCTTTAGAAGGAGAAGTGTCGGGGAATCTCCAGAGAAGACTGAGGAGAACAGTTATCAGAACACACTGCATGAAAAAAAATCTATATGCAATAAACAAAAATAGGAAAAAAAGAAAAATAAAGAAGTAAATATATAGAAATATGTTTTATACATTTGAACACCCTTTCTTTCACACCCTGAGAGTCTCACCAAAGAAATATTGGTATACAGACTCAGGAGCCATTTCATATTGGTTGTATCTGATCCTTCCCTTTCCTGGAAAGAACTTTTATCCTGACAAGGATGGGCAGTGGGATGACACGAGGATGCAAAGGCAAAGCCACTAAAGTCAGATTTCGTGGGTCTACACTTTAGATCTCAGCCACTGTTCAGCTGCACTTGGTGCCTATGTTGTAAACACCTTCATTCATGGTCTTTGAGGATCATTAAAATGCTTATGCAGAAGGCCACTCTTAGATTAAGGTCTCACAGAATGTGGTACATTTATGAAAAAAATGAATGATTTAACACTTCAGAAAATCTGATTATACATTTGTTTGTTGTTTCATTTCCTATTTATATAGTTTTTCATTGTTCATTTACCCAAAGAAATTATTCTTTAGCCCACATATTTATGAATCCTTTGATGACAAACTTTCAGGAGCGCAATCCGAAACATTTTTTCCCTAAGATTTATTTTTATTTTGTATTATTTTCAGTCATGTGTGTATGTGTGTGTGTGTGTGTGTGTGTGTGTGTGTGTGAGAGAGAGAGAGAGAGAGAGAGAGAGAGAGAGAGAGAGAGAGAGAGAGAGAGAGAGAGTTATTATACCAGTGACTTCACGTGTCCTCAGGAGCCAGAAATACTGAGCTCCCACCCCAGGAGGGTGGGAGTTATAAGCAGTTGTCACTCCCAGTCACTCCCTATGAGTGTTAGGAATAGATCCTCACTAAAAGCAATGTGGGCTCCTAACCGCTAAGCCATCCCTCCAGTCCCCAGAGAAATCCTTTACGTTCCCAAAGCACTTTGCACTCTGAAATATATTAGCTTTCTTCATCTTTAAAATCTTGCGTGGAAATATCATGTCTATAGAAATCCACACCGATGTTGCTTCTTGGTTCAGTCACAGCACACTTGTAGAAGGCTGCGGTTTTGGAGGGATAATGAATGCTCCAACAGTATGTATCCATAGACACATTACAACAAGATCCACGTCTGAGGGTTTGTCAAAGCACTCAAAGCCGTAGTAATGATAGTCTCAATACCAACATTCTATCTGATGAAAAATAAAGACAATTTAAAAAGGATAAATACATTAGTAGTTAGACAAAAAGGTGAATAGATAGGTAGATAGATAGATAGATAGATAGATAGATAGATAGATAGATATAGATAGATAGACAGACAGACAGACAGACAGACAGACAGACAGACAGACAGACAGACCAGGTCTTGCTATACATGTAGTCTTGAACTCACCAGGTAGCTCAGGCTAGCCTGGATTTCCTGATTTTTCTGCCTGACATGCTGAGTACTGGAATTGCAGGCACAAGCCACCATACCTGGGCAATATTCTTCTTTTTTGTTTCTTTGTTTTCTTTTTTATTATTATCATAAATTATTCATGTTACATCCCGATTGTTATTCCTTCACTTCTTCCTTCCAGTATCACGCTCCCTATCCTGCCCTATTCCCCTCCCCTAGAAGACTGCTGACAGGTGGGACCCTCCTTCCTCACCATCTGACCATAGACCATCAGGTCCCATCAGTACAACCTGCATACCCTTCCATCTGTGCCCTTAAGGCTGCCCCCACCAAGGGGAAATGGTCAGGTAGCTGGCACCAGATTTCATGTCAGAGGCAATCCCGCTCCCCTCACCCCTCCATGTGGAAACCGAGCTGTCCGTCGGCTACATCTGAGCAAGGGGTCTAGCTTCTCTGCATGCGTTGTCCTTGGTTGGCGAATAAGTTTGTGCAGACCTCCGTGCGTCCAGATCCACCAGCTTTGATGGTCACCTTGTGGAGATCCTGAGCCTTCCACATATTCCCACACTCTTCCATACAACTCTAAGTGCTCTGCACACAGTCAGACTGCAAGTCTCTCAGAGGACATCTATGTTAGGTTAATATCCACTTATAAGTGAGTATATGCCATGTGTGTCTTTCTGGGTCTCGGTTACCTCACTCTCGATGATCATTTCCAGTTCCATCCATTTGGCGGCAAATGTCAAGATTTCCTTGTTTTTGAAAGCTGGATCCATTTTTTTTTGCTTGAGGGACATCTAGATTGTTTCCAGATTCTGGAATAAAGCTGCTACGAACATAGTTGGGCAAATATCCTTGTTGTGTGGTGGAGCATATTTCAGGTATATACCCAGGAGTGGTACAGTTGTATGTTGAGGTAGCACTACTACAAATTTTCTGAGAAAGTGCCAGATTGATTTCCAAAGTGGTTGTACAAGTTTGCACCTTCACCAGTAATGGAGGAGTGTTCCCCTTTCTCCACATCCTCCCCAGCATGTGCTGTCACTGAGGTTTTGATCTTAGCCATTCTGATGGGTGAAAGATAGAATCTCAGAGTTGCTTTAATTTGCATTTCCCTGATGACTAAGGACACTGATCATTTTTAAGTGTTTCTCAGCTGTTCGATATTCCTGTGTTGAAAATTTTCTGGTTAGTTACCCCATTTTTAATTGGATTATTTGGTTTGGTGGTATTAAATTTCATGAGTTCTTTATCTATTTTGGATATTGGCCCTTTGTCGGATGTAGGGTTGGTGAAGATCTTTTCCCAGCCTGTAGGCTGTAATTTTGTTCTGTTGACCATGTCCTTTGTCTTACAGAAGCTTCTCAGTTTCATAATATCCCATTTATTAATTGTTGGTATTAGCATCTGAGCTATTGGTGTTCTGTTCAGGAAGTTGTCTCCTGTGCCAAGGAGTTGAAGGCTCTTTCCTACTTGTTCTTCTAACAGATTTGTGTGTGGTTTTATGTTGAGCTCTTTAATGCACTTGGACTTTAATTTTGTACAGGGTGAAAAATTTGGATCTATTTGCACTTTTCTACAGGTAGACATCCAGTTAGACCAGCACCATTTGTTGAGCAATATTCTTGTTTTAGCTCTGACATTGGTTTTGTGAAAGATGTGAATAACCACCATCATGAGATTACTTTCATTTTCAGAGCTTCATTGTGGACTGGGGACCCTCGTCAGGCTGGTGTATAGATGAATAGCCTCTTTGGTTTTAGAATGGTTGAGAGGGTCTTCCTTTAGAGGGATTGATGTCAGCCTGTTCAGCGTGGAAGGCCATGGGGTATCCTTTGCAGCTATCCCAGTTCTGCCCCTGGAGTGAGAGAGCAGCAGTGGATGGGTCATAAATCAATGGACACAGCTTCATTCTAACAAAACTCCATTTGCACAACAGGGGAAGGACTGAGTCTTGGGGCATAGGTTTCCAACCTTAGGGCTTCTTTTCCTATTTTTGATTCCAATTATAGTGCACTAGTTTTTTTTTTTTTAATATGGGGCAAATATCTAGCTTTGATGCTAATTTGAAGCACTTAAAGTAGCTTAGTCTTTTTAGTCATATGAATGCACAGTATTAATTTTCTCATGAAGTAACATGAATGTACCTTTCTACTTCTTTTGTGATGACAAAATTACTGTACATGAGATTTTTCTTTACTCTATTGTGTGTAAAGCTAGTATAGAACTGTTTTGATGATTGCTAAATCTGTGAAATTATTCATATTAAAAGTTGTAATGTTCTTAGTCTTAGAAATGAAAAGTTTAAATATAAGAAACATTATGATATTTATGAAAAGTTTTCCACCACCATTTCAAGGTAAACACGGCAGGCGATTAATTTACATTAAATGGCATCTCTAGCTTCTTGGTATCAGTATTTTACCTATCTATCCACAGTCACTGCAGAAATCTTTAGAGTGAGCTCAACAGAAAACTAGATTCTACTCCACAGGCCTTTTATAATTGAGAAATAATTCAATCATTCAACAATGTCAAAGATTTTCACTAAATGGCCATTAGCATCAATAGTTATAGGATTCTGATTGTGTCTTTTCTGTCCACTCTCATCATGTGTAAAGCAGATTTGACCAGTTTCTTGATGGTATAGCTTAAATGTATGCAATGTTGTCTTTTTTTTTTTTTAATGCGGCAGCAGAGCCAGAAAGAAAATGGAGTCCACACTCACCGAGGTGTGAAATCCAAAGATCTATTCGAGCCCATTAGCTACAAGACATACATCATCCACCAACATACTGGACAATGAACAGAAGCCTCTGTGGGACACAGCATATCCAGACTCAGGAGGGATAGCACGCTAGTGAAGGGTAGATGCTCCAGATGTGAGTTTATGCTTCCCAGCAAGGGAGCCAGCGGTGGTGGCTGAGCTGTCCTTTCCAAAGCCATCTCTCCATCTCTCTCTCCATCTCTAGGGACCACCCTGAGCAACTTCTCTGTGATCTTTATTCTGGCAATAGAGAAAGAGTAAACATTTGACATACTTTTTATTTTAGGGGGTTTCAAGCTATGTGGCTTTTGACTACTTGGTATGTATTAAGTGTCTTGTAATTTTTATCTCGCTAATGAAGGTAAATAGGAAAGGAAATTAGTAAGTTCCCATATTTACCAAGAAGCTTAAAGTGAAATTTACATAGCGTGTAAATTTGCCATGAGATAGAAATATTTAAGAGATGCTTGCCAAGATTAAAAATAATTCAATAAAATTTTCTTCTGGAGTTGAACTCACCTGGTTTTATACTGTGATATGTGTAGATTTTAAGGTTTTGTAGGAGAAAGCACTAACCACCAGTCACCAATGAGCAGCAAATTGTATAACATACATATAACAAAGAACAGTCCAGGGACTAGCGAGCAGGTGTCAGCATTCAGGGTAGAATTTCCTCCATGTACTCACAGCATCGCACCCTGAAGCAAGTGTGTGCATGAACTGAGACATTTATAGGTAAAAATCATAAATAAATCAAGAATCCTAAGGTTACCTGTAAGAGCTAAAATACATGAAGAATTCAGAAGGACCAGTGCCTTCATCCCTGACTACAACAGTGGCTATAGCTACAATAACCCAGCACTTCTAAGTACTTGCTCCATAAACCATCTGTATAACAATTAATCTTACAAATTCAAAGTTCAAATATCTTGTTCCACCTTTTAGGCCTGTGCATTGTCTAGGCCTAGGCTTTCTATAATGTGTTATGTGGCTAGCCAGCTATTTGCAATTTATTTATAAAGTTGTTACCAACTTTAAGTTTAGAAACAAAGGCTAATAAAAATTACACACATGATATATACATCACTTAATCTGAAGGAAATTTCTGACTCTGCAATGACGACCTAGCCTGTGATTCCTAGGAACTTTGCAGTGTTTTATGTGAGGAAGATCAATCCTCACCAGATGTTTAAAAGTGTATTTTAAGGGCTGCGGGGATGGCTCAGGCAGTGAAGTGCTTATTGAGCAAACCTCCAGCTCCCACATACACAGCTGGATATAGCAACCTATAGCTCTCACTCTAGTGCTGGAGAGAAGAGACAGGTGGATTCTGAAGCTCGCTGGCCAGCCAGTCTAGCTAATCAGTGAGTTCCACATGTGCACATGCACAACCGCACTAACATGAACTCATGCATAACCACAGAGAGACAGACAGATAGACACACACACACACACACACACACACACACACACACACACACACACAATCCACACATACATGCACTATTTCAGAGGCCAACAAAACAATCATCCTTTTATAGCAAATTACAGGAAGAAAAATGAAAATGTAAACAATAGATATTAGTTATGGAAATTTTCTTCATTCTTGTTTTTTTTTTCCTGTTTAATTTTTTTTTACCTATAATAACTTGAGAACATTTATACCCCCACGTGAATCTGGGCATTTTGGGGGAACAATTAGGACTTGTCCTTTCATGAACAGATCATCGACTTGGGAATCTGTCTGAATTAGAAATTGCTGACTGAATGTAATTTATTTTGAGTGGGTGTAGCTAAATAGAGGTGAAAAGTCCAGACTCACTCTGTGACCATTTGAACAGCACTTTCTGCGGTGCCCGGCCGCTTTGAGACCAATGTGGGTGGAATCTGAGTGGAAAAGGCATCCAGCTGGAATTCGATGGCTCTCTTCTTACCAATTCTTTGGATTATGACTCCTCTGCGTTTTCATCAATCTTCTTAATGGCACCAATCATTTCTGTGGGGTCAGAGTTTTGCCATAACACAGATCAGCATGCTGTAATAACGTCTCTTTGTTAGTTAAGCATAACTAATCAACTACTTCCTTTCAATGTGTGACTGAATTTAGTAAAACCAGAGTTCAAACAAGCGAAGCTCTATTGCTGACCTCAAAATGGGGCCTGGGCCTAAGGAGACCCTTTAGCACAGCAAGGGAATGAATTCTTTCCTTCACTTCGCTTTTCTCAAGAAAGGAAATCTCTCATGCAGCGAGCCTAAGAGTGAAATGGTGAGAGATGGTGAGAGTGTGCTCGTAGGCTGATGACTGACTGGTGTGCTCCCAGCTCCAATCTAAATGTTAAAGGAAACTCACAATGTTCTTTGTGCCAATTTTATATACATGTGTGATTTATACAGAAATTTCCACTTTTTCTTTTAAAATGTTATTAAATCAGGACAACCTCTTGCTGCATTCCCATTTATAATAGTGTCACATTCTTTCAGTGTTGTCATGTGAATAATAGGCAATCAAGGGTGAAAGTTTTTCAAAATTGTAGTCCTCTAGATGTTACAATTAAATTAATTACAAATCCTGAATAAACAATTCTCAATCACATAAAACATTTCTGCCCCATTATACCCACTTTTGTTATGATGTCAATAGAAAGCCAATGGAATATGTTTTAAAATAAATACAGCCACACATTCCCAGAGCTCTTGCCTACCCCTAATTAATAAACAGATGCATGGGAAAGATGTGCCCCACACATCTGCTCTTGCTACAAGTGGCCTCTTATCTTTCAATCTTAACAGTAACAGTTTGATAACCTAAATAATATTTACTTCCAGTGTTTTATATGAACACGCTATGGCTAAACAACTCTTAAGCACGTTGCTAATGAGCAAACCAGCTTGCTGAAATGAGCTGTTTCTTCAGAGTGTCAAAGAAAGGTGGCCAGTGGCCAACGAAAATTACCCAAAGACTAAGACACTGAAACAGTCGACTTGTGTGTAGAATTAGACAAGGCTGGTCTCGGGTACTATGGAAGGAAGGGTAGGGAGACGATGGTGAGCAAGATAAAATAAATGGATTCTATGAATAGCTTCAAAAAGTGAGGTGATGAAAGAGAGAGAGAGAGAAAGGGAGAGACAGACAGACAGACAGACAGACAGACAGACAGAGAGATTTCTTATGAATAGCAAACTGATAAGTGACCTCATTATTACCATGCAATACAGGTGGGGTTGCCCTTCAATATGCCTGTGGAATAAAAAGAAATAAAGCTTGAACTGCATGTAGTCTAAATTTTCTAAACGTAGGATGGGGGCTTGTGCTCATTGAGACCATCTTCAGGCAAAGGTCTGAGAAGGAACATCCCTTTGGCACCACATGACAGTCATTCTCCAGTCACAGAAAGTTTGTGGCAAGTCAAGGTTGACTTTGCAGCTGCTTGATGAGACGATGCACACTATCCCAATTCACCTCCACTTAAGTGACCCCAATGTGAGAGGCCCGGGCAGCTGTTCTGATAGGAAACTTTAGCAAAAAGAACATCTGTAAATGGCGTTGCCTCTCTGATTTTATATCCTGTGTCTTCAGAAGTCTCAGCTGGGACCATTAGGCACTTGGGGTTATGATGAGTCTGTGCTAAACTCAAATTATCTTTCTAGAAAAATACTTGGAAGTTGTTTCTAAACATCACAGGGTTTGGGGGCTGTGGGGGGATGGCATAGATAAAAAATAGCTGACAGAAATAAAAAGTCATATTTTGGGGTGAAAGACAGTTCTGACTTTGTCTTCAGGGGGCTGGAGAGGTGGCTCAGTGGCTAAGAGCACTGTCTGCTCTTCCAAAGGACCGGGGTTCAATTCCCATTACCCACATGGCAGCTTACAACCATCTATAACCCCAGTACTAACGGATCTAACACCCATATAGCAACACACATAAAATAAAATTTAAATAAAAAATTTAAAATGTTATTTTCAATTGTTATATCCATCTCAAGCTACAAATTATAGCCAAGTCTGCATACACACTTTAAACGTACTGGAGTGAACTGAGTGATTATCTTTGTAATCACTTGATCTAAATTCTTCTATTCATGCCCATGTCTACTCATCTAAACATATTCAGCAAACATGCCAGCACTGCCCCAGGCTCCAAGGCTGTGGGACACCATCCCTGCTGCTCTGAGTCCTATTTCTCCTATGCTGCACTCAGGCAAGTACAGGGTTATCTGAGATGCTCATGTGAGTTCAAGTGAACTCTCAAGAAGACCCTGTGCTTCTGTTGGACATGATGGTAGGTGATGAGCATGGAAGTTGGCTGGCTCAAGAAGTGCTGTAGAATTGTAGCTAGGAGAGGAAATGGGTCTTATGGAAATGGGTCTTATAGCATCATCTTTCTTAAGGCTTGGAAAGGACATCAAATACAAAAATCTAGAGTTGATCTTCTAAATTCTTCTGTGCCATATACAGGGAAGGCTTGGCCTTGCCATGAAGCTGTGCTAGGTAATTCCACCTCTTTCATCTTTCCCTGGAATAACAAACACAAGAGCTGCAGCTCCTTTTTGGGTCTGAGCTGTTATGTCTGCCTGAGTGCTTGGTGTCCTCAGCTCTGGTTTTTATGATTTCATAAACACTGAAGCAAAGACAATAGCATGATATCTCTCTCTCTCTCTCTCTCTCTCTCTCTCTCTCTCTCTCTCTCTGAGTCTTAAGACAGGTAGCGGTTTGGATAAAGATGTATTTTGGTGTCTGTGTGTCATCTTCAATGATATTATGCTTAATATAGTGAGGCACAGCTGTAATTCCAGCTCCATGCAAGCAAGGGCAGGGTTAGCCTGGGCTACATAGTAAGCGGGAAACCAGTCTTTGCTACATGGGGACATACTGTATCAAAGCAAAGCAAAAACACACAAATACAAATAACAAACAAGCAGACTAATTGTAGAAATAGGAATGGGACTGGTATGGACAGGTTAATTGTTTGGGTCTAAAGAATTTGTGAAATATTCCTTATTTTCCACAGTAACTATTCAATAATCCAATAAACGTCCAAACTTTTTTTTACTGGTAAGGAAAAGAATCTTGTAGAAAAGTTTGTGCTATTACACATATTCAACAGCCACCTCACTTTTAGTCTTAGGATCTCAAAACCATTATAGAGCACCGGTGAGGTATTGGTGTTAGAAGGAGGACTGATGGATTATAAGATCTCAAAAGCTCCATTTACACTGTGTTAAATAAACAATAGCCACTCAGCATTTCTTTCTTTTTTTTTTTTTGTAGTAGTAGCTAATGATTTTTAAAAATTTTTTATTAATTTATTCATATAACATCTCAATGGTTATCCCATCCCTTGAATCCTCCTGTTCCTCCCTCCCTCCCATTTTCCCCTTACTCCCCTCCCCTATGATTATGACTGAGGGGGACTTCCTCCCTCTGTATATGCTCATAGGGTATCAAGTCTCTTCTTGGTAACCTGCTATCCTTCCTCTGAGTGCCAACAGGTCTCCCCCTCCAGGGTACGTGGTTAAATATGAGGTACCAGAGTACGTGTGAAAGTCAGACCCTACTCTCCACTCAACTGTGGAGAATGTTCTGTCCATTGGCTAGATCTGGGTAGGGGTTTGAAGTTTACTGCACATATTGTCCTTGGCTGGTGCCATAGTTTGAGCAGGACCTCTGGGCCCAAATCTGCTTATCATAATGTTCATCTTGTAGGTTTCTGGGACCCTCTGGATCCTTCTACTTTGCCTTTCTCCCATGCTTCTCTCATCTAGAGTCTCAATAGGATGTCTTCTCCTCTGTCCCAGTTTCCTGGTAAGTGAAGACTTTCATGGGACATGCCCCTTGGGCTAGTGTGCAGATATGAGTGTATACCATTTGAGTCTTTCTGCTTCTGGGTTAACTCACTCATTATGATTATTTCTAGTTCAATCCATTTGTCTACAAATTTCAGGAATTCCTTGTTTTTAATAGCTCAGTAGTATTTCATTGTGTAAATGTACCACAATTTCTTTATCCATTCTTCTACTGAGGGACACTTGGGCTGTTTCCATGTTCTGGCTATTATGAATAAGGCTGCTATGAACATGGTTGAGCAAATGTTCTTGTTGTGTGCTGGAGCATCTTCTGGGTATATTCCAAAGAGAGGAATAGCTGGGTCTTGAGGAAGCCCTATTCCCAGTTTTCTGAGATCGCACCAGATAAATTTCCAAAGCGGCTGTACTAGTTTGCATTCCCACTCAGCATTTCTTTCCCCAAATTGATTTTACATTAAAAGACAATTAGATTTACTACCTTTATTCTTCTTCTTGTTGTTGTTGTTTATATGCATTTCACATCCATTTATCTGTGTGCTGGGAGAGTTGTTCAATGACTTTTCCCTAATTCTTGTGTTTTGCAATGGTATTCGTGTTTTGATTTTTGTGAAATGTAGTTTTTACTTATTAAATGTTATACATCAGAATAACTTGTTCACATTTCTGGGCTACAGTCCTCAGTTGCAGGGACATCAACAACTAAGGAACTGGAAGCAGTTACTCACATTGCACCCACAGAGAAGAACAAGTGGTCCCTCGAAGAATCAGAAGCACATGTTGGGAGCTAGCCACAGCATGGAAGAGAGCCCTGCTCCAGAAGGGAATGGCAGGCCTGTGTAGCCATGACTCCCAGGCTGTCAAATAGCCCAACATCACTCTACACTAAATTAAATTGCCCAGTACAAGAAGGAAATAATCCAAATTAAAAATCACAATCTACCAGGGAAATTGTGAAATCTAGCAAGGAATTATTTCATAATGAGTAGAGAATGCACAGGTGCTTCCCAGCGAGTCCCTAACACTATAGTCTGTGTCCCCTATAAGTCTTATTTACAATGTTTCTGCCCAGAGCTCCTGCCCCAGATCACTCTCTATTGCCTTCCCTGTCTCACTTTCCATACGTGTGTCCCAGTTTCCCAAGTGATCTCTGACAAATACCAGGGATTTTGCTGTGAAAATACATCAATGTATTTCTGGTGCTGGAAACCTGTGTCATCCTTCCAAAGGAATCGTGAGAATAGCTGAGGAAAATAGCTAAGATGGACTAGAAAAAAATAAATGAATTCTGTGAATAATCTGATATGCTTTTTTCTGCTGACATCACCGTTGACCAGTTGTTGGCTTGTTTTTTGTTTGCTTGTTTATTTTCAGAAGAGCATAATTGATTAAAAATTAAAGATCATTCTGTGAACTTCTAACAGAGTCTTTAAAGTTTGGTTGTATATAATTAACATGGAAAATAGCAACCTTTAAGTGAAAATATTCCATTTGTAAAGCTTTTGAGAAAAATAAATAATAAATGACAATTTTTTTTTGCCCAAAACATCTGTGTCATGATAGATGTGTTTCAATAGTTGGATTAACAGGGGAAAACATAAACACATCTTTATTTGAAACATAAAGACCCCTTTGTTTTTCTGGAGTCAAAAGTTTAAAGTAAACTCCTCAAAGTTAATGTTTATTTTTCTAGACTATGGACAGTGGGAAGAGAAAAATGAACAGCTAAAAACATTTCTCTCTTTAAAACAAGAGTGAGAACGGTGTACTCTCCGAAGCCAAAGTGAAGTTCAGGTCTGAGCAGACACTGAAATGATGGCAAGAACACTAAACAAATGGTCGTGAGAGTCTGTTTACTCTGAAACACTCTACAGTGATTCACAAGAACAGTTAGGACAAGCCAGAGTTCAAGTATAACCCTCATGCTGAGGCTCCATCATAATGTCCTTCCTTCTTGAGGCATTCCAAATCGGAAAGCCCCAGATTATTAAGCAAATGCTGTGTAAGGTAGTTCACCCCTGATGGACTTAAGTTCATAGCTGTTTTTTTTTCTGATAAGTGATTTTGGAATAAATAGTTCTGGTCTGAAATATTAATGAGAGGATGTGAATTTAACTATCAAATACCTACGATGGAAACTGCAACTCCTAGTAGCCCTAGTAAATTCTTCTTTCTAGCTCCTGAGGGTTTATGAACATGACAACCGACTGTCTCAAGATTGTCATCGGTAAGAAAGACCTGGAAATGCAAACTCCCACGGACAGCTTCAGAATGAGATGTCAGCATCGTTGCAGGTGACAGTCTACCTCTGAGAGTACCGATCCTGGCTCTGGTGACATGAAGAATGCCGAAGCAAGAGGATCCGTGCAGACACAGGAAAACTTGAACAAAAGAAGCATGGCATGGATTGCTTGATTTCCCCCAAACCACAAGTCACTTCCTCTCCTTCAAACCTCTGCCGGTCCCTTCCCCTCAGAATATCTTTAGGAGGCTACCTTGAACCCAGATGACTGCACACTCAAAGGCACTGACAGCATTGTTCTGCTACTCAGAGCATCTCTGTGTATCTAAGATTCTGTCTGGAAGACATCATTTTCTAATACTTAGGCTCTTTCTCATTTAGGATTCTAAACACCTTCTGAATTCCAAGGCTTGACTTAGTTCTTACCACTGTACATTCCAGAGTAATACATTTAAAACAAGGGAAATAAATATAGTCAAAAAAGTGTAAATGCTAAATAAAAATAGTTTTATTATGATGAATAAAAATTGAACATATTAATAGCTGTAGAGCATTTATAAATCATACCATGTAAGAAGGTTAATGATCTGATGCAATCCTGAGATATAATGCATAGATGTTCACTGTGCTCCTCAGTTATTACAGCCAAAACCAGAAGTATAACAGAGAGAGAGAGAGAGAGAGAGAGAGAGAGAGAGAGAGAGAGAGAGAGATTAAATAGCATTTACCCAAGATAAAATATTGTCAAATGAAGAAAATAATTGCATATTTGTGTGTGTGTGTGTGTGTGTGTGTGTGTGTGTGTGTGTGTGTGTACAAAACATTTATTAGAAGACCTGAAATCATAAGCTTTGAGCAATCCACTGTGAATATTCACACATCTTTCTGCTGAAATATTAATGTAATTGCAGAGTGCTCTGCCAAATACAGCATCTAAAAGCAAAACATTTAAATTAAGAACTCCCAACCCAAACCAAAGAATATGATTTAAGTGATCATTTCTACTAATTAGATTTAGTCTAGGAATGTAAGAATGGTTTAATAATAGAACATCAATAAACATAAGTCATGTGAAAAGAAAAAAGTATTTGAATAGATGCTGTCAAGATGTTTGACATAATTCTGTTTTTATTTTTTATATTTTTGCAAATGACTTAAAGCACTACAGTCAAACAGGGATTTACCAAAACATTCTACATTAAATAGTATTTACCAAAACCCAAGACACAGCATTGTCAAGTGAAGAAAAGTTGAAAGCTTTTTAATAACTGAGTTTCTAACTGGGATATTTGTTCTGCTATCATTTCATTTTGAGTCCCATCAATGCAGTGTGTGATACAAAACAGGCAAATACCACAAAAGCAGACATACAGCACTAACCCATAATGCCATTCCAGGAAATCTCGGACATCAACTAAAATGGCTTGCAATAACAAAATCTAGACAAGTACACATCGTTTAGTATCATTTTTATTAACCCCATCACTTATATTTTCCTTGCCTCAGTCCTTTCAGCCAAACAAGAAGTGGAGGAATAATGGGTGTGTTGTGTTACTGTAGGAACGAAATGATTTGACAGAAACAGTATCCAGAATGCACAATGGTTTACATACTATCTATAAACATATATGGATATATTATGGAATTCAATCTGAATTTTCTTTCCTGTAGGGTCTTGAAGCTGTTTATATCCATTCACCAGCAATCTTCTCTCCTTATTCAACATGGAATTTTATGTTCACATCTGGTTTGACTTCTGACTAGTGCAAAACAAAAGGCAAAGCCATAATTTGTCTATAAAACAGTCTTAATTTGGCAGTAATTACATTAAACATAAAAACTTCCCTCTAGGATCATTGGACACTGTGTTTAGCCACTAAAAAAAAATCTATGTCCTTTTGCCCAGCTCCCAGTACTGAAATGTTCAAGCCTCAGAGATTAGATTCACTTGCATAGTTATTTATTCTTCCCTAGGTGATCGTATAAAATAAATCAAACTAAATTACTAGCATTATACTTGTAGCTACCTGATATTAACCCACATACTTATTTTCTGTTTACTATCTGAAGATGACTAACATACATACAAGGAACCTCTCTTGTTCACTGTTTGTCGATAAGAAAAACATTATAAGACGGACATTTTTTCCTGTATTCATGAATTGGCAGAATTAATATGATGAAAATGACTGTATTTCAGAAGTAAATGATGGTTTCAATACAGTCCTTATCAAAGTCCTAGTGATAATTTTAATGTAAACAGAAAAAAATCCTCAAGTTTCACATCAAAGTACAGAAGACACTGAATAGCCAAAGCAACTATGAGCAGAAAAATGCTAGAGATATCATAATACACAATTTCCAGTAATATTACAGAGGCAGAATAAGGGAATAGCATAGCACTTGCACAAAAGCAGACATGCAGAGCAATGGAACAGAAAAGAGGCCCCAGAGATAGTCCCACACAACTATGGCCACTCAAGTGTTACAAAGGTGCCAAAACATACACTCATTAACAAGTGGTGCTGGGGATTCTCATGTAGAAGAGAAAAATAATAGACTCATATTCCTCACACTGCACAAAAAATACTTCCAAAATATGTCAAATCCATTAATGTAAAACTTGAAACTTTGAAAGTTCTAGAGAAAAACAAAGCTAAAACCCTGGAAGGTATATGCGTGGGTGTGGGAGGGCCTTCTCCACATGACTCAAGTGGAACAGCAGCAGTCCAAGGTGTTAGCAAATGGGATTGCACGAAATTATGACGCTTCAGCCCGACAAAAGGAATTATCATCAAAGCAGAAGGACAACTCACAGAATGGGAAAACATGTTTACAACTGCACAATGGACAGGAGCTTAGTGTCTGTGGTATGTAAAGAACTGCAAAACTCCAACACGTAACGAGCCATCTATTCATATCTCGTCATTATCAACTTAAAACATGTATGTAGACCTAAAAACATCTTAACCCCTAAACAACCACGCTTAATTTAAATGATGAGATATGATAGACATTGATTTAAAATCGTAACTTTCCCAGGGGTCCCCCTCAAACTAAGGCACCAGCCAAGGACAATACAGGCGGTAAACTTTAAACCCCTACCCTGATCTAGCCAATTTACAGAACATTCTCCACAGTTGGGTGGAGAATGGGGTACGACTTTCACACAAACTCTGGTGCCTCATATTTGACCATGTCCCCTGGAGGGGGAGACCTGATAGCACTCAGAGGAAGGATAGCAGGATACCAAGAAAAGACTTGATACCCTATGAGCATATACAGGGAGAGGAAATCCCCCTCAGTCCCAGTCATAGGGGAGAGGAATAAGGGGAAAATGGGAGGGAGGGAAGAATGGGAGGATACAAGGGATGGGATAACCATTGAGATGTAACAAAAAATAAATTAAAAAAAAAGAAGATAAATAGCAATAAATAAATAAATAAATAAATAAATAAATAAATAAAGTAGCTTTCTTCAGTTCCTTAAGACGTATGTGTATTAGCATATGGATATTACTATGGATATTACAGCCTCCAAGAGTTCCCCACACTGAGCCTTCTACATGCAGCAGTGTGTCTCAGGTCAGTCTCTGGTGAACTAAATCTTAAACAATGTAGGTGTTTTCTTAAATAATTACAGAGAATAAAATGCCACAAAGGGATACAAAGTAAAGCTTTTCAACTACATAATTAAGGGGATGAAGAGCAATATGAAGTAACATAATGAAGGGTTATCTCCTTTGTAATTAAAACCACCAAGAAAGTATTTTCTTACTGGTAGAAGTGTAACATTCCTCCCTAACTTTCTGAAGGCTGCAGATTTGCAAAAGAAATTGCTTTAAAGTTGCTCTTAAAGTCTTTTTTAAAAAAGGTAAGTCACTGGGCTTTCCAAAATGGGCATATTTTGCACTTTTAGAATTTTTAAACTGACACAAGGAATGTGATTGATGAATTATTGTTGCTTGTTCTTTAAACCATATTTTGGCTCCTGAGGTTATCAGAATTTTCCCCCCACAGTATTTGACAGCTGAAATTACACAAATTCTATTTCACTAGAGAGCTAATAGCTTTACCTTGTGTGTCGTTAGCACCATCCATATAAGGAAATAGAAAACATGAGGTGTGGATTTTCAAAATATGATAAACCAAGAATGCTGTTAGATGTACCACGAGGTGTGACTTCAGGCCATGCATGTTCATATTAGAATAAACATGCTTCTGATTTATTTTATTAAAATAGTCAGAATTCTGTGCTTTGAGTTGACACCTTTCAAATTATTAAGTTAGAAAATATAAGCCTTAGCTGAAATACGTTTTAACTATCATGTTATGTTAATGAAATATATGACACAAAAGACCACAATAGGTAGATAAATATATTTATGCTCAAGATTAATGTAGTTAGGATAGAAAAACTATATGTTTATGTATTTTGGAAACATATACTTTTACAACATGATTTTTGAGATTTAAATAGATAGATACATCTTGAGGAAGTATAAATGCAAATAATAACACCCCCTGAATATTTAAAGTTAAAAAACATTAGTGTATTCATTTAAATATAAGCTTTAATGGCACATATTATTCATAATTTCAGTACTTAGATTACAATGGATAGCTCTGATCTCAATAATGCTGAAAGTAATCTTCATACTTCACATTTGTACAACTATTTTCATTTTAATATGTTCTAAAAGTGTCTTTCTTTCTTTTCTTTTGTTTGAAAGGGACACAAGGAAATATTTTGTGTTTATTTGAAAATATATACAAATAGTTCCAGGGCCTTTTTATTTTTAATTAGATTATTTAATTATTAACTCATATTTTTTTTTACCTTATAGGTTTTTTCTTATATATTATAGCTTATGGTTTTGTTTTGTTTTTCTTCTGTTAAAAACAGATTCCTTTCTCCTACAGTATATCCTAATTACAGTTTCCCCTTCCACTACTTCTTATAGCTCTTCCTCACCTCCCCTTCCATTCTTCTAGATCTGCGTTCTCTCTCCCTCCCTCCCTCCCTCCCTCTCTCTCTCTCTCTCTCTCTCTCTCTCTCTCTCTCTCTCTGTGTGTGTGTGTGTGTGTGTGTGTGTGTGTGTGTGTGTAGCCCTGACTGTCTTGAAACTCACTCTGTAGTCTCAGCTCACCTCAAGTCACAGAGATCCTCTTGCCTTTGCCTCCCAAGTACTGGGATTAAAGGCATGCACCAGATCTTCCTATCTTTCACTAGAAAAGATGGGCTTTGCTTTATCTTACTATGTTTTGTTTTGTTATGTTTTGTTTTTGCCTAAAATTACCTTTCAAAGCACCTAGGAAGGTAGTACAGAGCAAGATCAGCAAGTTCCTACTTCTTCTTTGAAACACAGAGAATAGGTGGTGTCATATCGCCCTGGGTTTTGTTGTGGAGACTTATGGAAGAGTTGGGGGATAGAAGGACACAGAGAAGACAGGAATTTCACAAGCAGAACAACAAGCCAACAAATCTGGACCCACAGGGGCCTACAGAGACTGATGCACCAACTGATGACCATGCATGGAGAGGACCTAGACCTCAGATGTAATCGACAGGCAGCACAGTCTCCATGTGGGTTCCCTCATATGGGGAACAGGGGCAGTCTCTGACATGGACTCTCTTACCTACTTGTTGCTCACGTCCCCCTGTGGGGCAGCCTTGTTAGGCCACAGAGGAAGAGGGTGCAGGCAATCCTGATGAGACCTGAAAGGCTGGGATCAGAAGATAGGGGAGGAGGGCTCTCCATTTCTGAGGACTAGGGGATGAGGGAAGAGGAGGAAGTGGGTACTGAGAGGAGATGAGGGAGAGGCCTACAATTGGCATTTAAAGTGAATAAATGTTTAAAAAACATAAAGAATAGGTCCCCGGGTATGCTGAGTACAACCGAGGTATGGATTTCCCATGACAGTAGTAGTTACTGAAATTCCATAAATTAATTAAATGGGTTAAATAATGAAGAAGTATAAGGATTGTTCTAAAATCCTAAAAATGATGAAAGAGTGAATAAACATAAATTTCTTTCTATGAAAAGCAATACGTTTGTCTTTATGTGTGAATTGGGTGATATAAAACATGAGAACCAAAATGTATATGGTTCTAGGATGGCCGCCGTCCCAAGGAGGCCCATTGGGCCCCAAGGACATCCCATTCCAACCTCTGGCCCACAATTCTATCTGCCTTCCTGAGGAGACTTGCCAGGCCCAGGATCATCCAGATTAGATGCCCTACCCCACCCCCAACCTCAATCCTCTGCCTGCGGATCTAACTTGGACAGAGCCAGCAGAGGAGAGCTATGGGTTTTCTCTGACTTAGAGACTCTGTCCCACAGTTCTCATCACCTTCCTGAGGAGGACTGCTGAACCCCAGGAACACTCAGCCTCTGGCCCTGTGCCCTACCCACTTTCTTCATGAGTCCTGCAGGCAACAGGAACACTTAAGCAACACTAGGGGCAGCCAGTTGGCTAGAGACCAGAATAAGAACACAATTAACAGGCTGGCAGGTCTGAATCTAGGGGGCCCTGCACAAACTGTTGTACCAACCAAGAATCATACATGCAGTAAACGTAGATTCCCCTGTTCAGATCTAGCCAATGCACAGCTCACTCCTCACAGTTCTGTAGAAAACAGAGACTGCCTCTGACATGAACTCTGGTGCCCCTGATTTAATCACTTTCCCTTGGTGGGAAGTCCTGGTGTCACCTAGAGGAAGGGAAAGCAGGCTATCCAGATGAGAAGTGATAGGCTGTGGTCATATGGTGGGGGAGGAGGTCCCCTTCTGTCAGAGGTTTAGGGAAGGGTAATAGGGCAAAAGAGGGAAGGGTGGTGGGAACAGGAAGGTACAAGAGAGGAGATAACAATCAGGATATAATCTGAATAAATTATAATAATAATATAGAAAGAGAGAAAGCAAAGTAAAAGAACTCTATCAACAAGGTCAGGGCGGTATGAAAGCACCAGAACCCAGCTATCCTACTACAACATGCCTCGGAGATCCTAACACAGCTGAAACACAAGAAAATGATGGTAAATCTATTCCTATGAAGATGATACACTCCTTTAAACAGGAAATGAATAAATCCCTTAGGAAAATACAATCAAACAGACAGAGGTCTTTAAGGAGAAAATGAAGAAATCCTTTAGAGAAATACAAGAAAATACAACTGAACAGGTGAAAAAAATAAATAAAATAGTTCAAGACTTGAAAATGGAAATAGAAACAGCAAAGGAAGCAAAATGAGGAAATCCTGGAGATGGAAAACTTAGGGAAGAAAACAGGAACTACAGACATGAGCACCATCAACAAAATACAAGAAGTGGAGGAGATAATCTCAGTTGTAGGAGATACAGTTAAAGAAATTGATACATCAATCAAAGAAAATGTTAAACCTAAAAAGATCCTAACCAAAAAAAAAAAAAAATCCGAGAAACCAGGGGTGCTGTAAAAAGACTAATCCTAAGAATAATAGGAATAGAAGAAAGAAGAAAATACTGAAAGTATTTTCAACAACATCATAGAAGTAAAATTTGTCCAACCTAAGAAAAAGATGGACCTACAAAAATACTACAGGGAAAACTCCAACCCAAGGAGGTTAACTACATACAAGAAAACACAGAAAATAAATAATTCCCTGCAGCAAAACTAAAACAAGATAAGCATGTACACACACACACACACACACACACACACACACACACACACACACACTATAACCACCAACATCAAAATAACAGGAACTAACAATAACTTTCAACGCCAATATACTCAATTCCCCAATAAAAAGACATGGGCTAACCGAATGGATGCGTAAACAGAACCCATCATTCTGCTGCATACAAAAAGACGCCTCGGCAACAACGATAGACAATACCTCAGAGTAAAGGGCTGGGAAAAAGTTTTCCAAGCAAACAAACCCAAGAAGCAAGCTGGAGTACCCATTCTAATATCTAATAAAATATACTTTCAGCCAAAATTAATCAAAAGAGATAGGGAAAGACATTATGTGCTCATGAAAGGAAAAATTCGTTAAGAGGACATCTCAATCCTGAACAACTATGCCCCCAATACAAGGGCACTCACATTTATAAAGGAAACATTTCTAAAGCTTAAATCACACATTAATAGTGGGTGATTTCAACACCTAACTCTCAACAATGAGCAGTTCATCGAGAACAGAAGCAAAAAAGAAAAATAAAGAAACTAATAAATGTCATGAATCACCCAAACACAAAAGAATATACCTTCTTCTCAGCACTTCATGGAGCCTTCTCCAAAAATTGACCATATGCTCAGTCACAAAGCGAACCTCAACAGATACAAGAAAACTGAAATGCCCTTTGTACCTTACCATTTCCCCATGGATTAAAGCTGGGCTTCAACAAAAGCAGAAACAACAGAAATTGTACAAATTCATGAAAACTGAACCACTCTCTACTCAATGACCACTGGGTCAGGGAACAAAGAAAGAAAGAAATTAAAGACTTCCTAAAATGAAGTGAAAATGAAGGTACAACATACCCAAACTTCGGGACACAACGGAAGCAGTGCTAAGAGGAAAGTTCCTGCATGAAAATTCTAAGGTGCGTCTATCCATAGATCTAGCTTCAAAGACTTTACCTTCATTCAACATCAACAGTAAACAAAGTGGTAAGTGACTGTGTTTGTGGTGTTAAATCAAGAGATCAAATATGTGGGTGGATGGAACTTTATGAGTGACTTTCCCCTAGCCCCGAATGGCTTCTTTCTTTCTTTCTTTCTTTCTTTCTTTCTTTCTTTCTTTCTTTCTTTCTTTCTTTCTTCTCCTTTTTCTTTATTCTTTTTTCATGCTACATCCCTTCTGCAGTCTCTCCTCCCTCCTCTTCACCCCCTCCTCTGATTCCACTGCTCCGCTATTTCTCCTCAGGGAAGAGCATTCATCCCAGTGATATCAACCGAACTCGGCATAACAAGATGCATGAGTAGGCACAAACCCTCATATTTAGGCTGGACAAGACAACCCAGTAGGAGGACAAGGGCCCCGAAAGCAGGCAAAAGGGTCGGAGACAACCCCTGTTCCCACTGTTAGGAGTCCAACAAAAACCCATTTAGATGAGAAGACCCTAACGCAAACCCATGGAGGCTCCATGCGTGCCGCTTCAACCTCTCAGAGGCCCTGTGAGCCCAGGTGAGTTGAGACTGTGGGCTTTCTTGTGCTGCCTCTGACGCCTCTTGCCCCTACAATCATTCTTCTTCCTCTTCCACAAGATTCTCCAAGCTCTGGTCTCTGCATCTGTTTCCATCACTTGCTGGATGAAGCCTCTCTGGTGATAGCTGGCCTGTGAGTAGAGCAGAATGTCATTAGGGAATCTTTTCATTGACATTTTTTGTCACTTGTGTTTCCACATTGTCCCCTAACTGACCCCCTATTCCAGTCACCCCTCCTAATACTCTCTCCTTAGGCTCCTCCCTCCCTAACCTGATCTCCCTCCCCCACCCCCCCCAGTTCCTATCCCAACCTCTATACCTGCCCCATTGTTATGGTGGCGCTGGCCTTTAATCCAAGCACTCAGGAGACAGAGGCAGGCAGATTCTGTGAGTTCGAGGTCAATCTGGTCTAGAAAACCAAATGGTTTTCTTATGGCTTCATTGTAGTCAAATGCTTAGGCAGTATAATAAGTCAGCTTGGGTCTGAATGTAAGCACCGCCACTCACTACATATGGAACTTTAGATGGTTATTAATCGCCTGTGAAGCTTGGGTCCCTTGTGTATTAAAGGAGAATAAAGAGTCAAATCAATCTCAGAGTGCTGAGCATCAACTGGATCATCTGCCAGCAGTCGATAAATGCTCAACAAATGTGAGCCATAGCCAGGTGGATAGGAGAAAGATCAACTCTGTATTCACTGCTAAAGTTTTCATTCCCCCTCGATCTTACTGTTATTTAGTAATAAGTAAATTAAATAACAAACAAATGAGGAGCAACTAAATTTAACTTTATTGGTTTTAGTATTGAGACCGTGAAGTACTAGCCCTTCATGCTTTCTAAATTAAGAACAGAAATTGAGTTCGGTTGCAGACACCTGTGATCCCAGCTTTCTGGAAGCAGAACTGGAGGACAAGGAGTTCAAGGCCATTGGAGACACATGCACTGACTCAAAAGACCTAAACCAAATAAAATAGATTAAAAACATAAAATGAAATAAATCAGAAAAAAACTTTGAAAGTATATATCATGTGTTAAAATTCTTTTTTTTCTTCCTTTTTTATTAATTTATTCTTGTTACATCTCAATGGTTACCCCATCCCTTTATCCTCCCATTCTTCCCTCCCTCCCAATTTCCCCTTATTCCTGTGTGTTGATTTTTGTATGTCAGCTTATGCATATATGTATAAATATAATATGAACGTTTGTAAAACACTTATTATGACTATTTCATTTAAATACAAATTTACAGTTACTTAAGTGACAAAATTATATCCTAACTCATTTTTTGGCTTAAAACAAACTTGTATATGATTTATTCTCTTTTTTTAAGCAATACAAAATGTTATCCTCTAAGACACCAAGTTTCAGAAGGACAAAAACTCACCTTAGGAATACAGTGCTAATTACTAAACAATACCCAGTTATAAAATGTAGTATGCTGCATTCTAACCACACTCCTTCTTACAGCCTGGGGATTCCAATCCAGTTTCAAAGGGAAAGGAAGTATTGCCTCTCTCAAGATTGGTCAGGGGACAACTCAGGGTACTTCTAGCCTTATATATGACTGAGCAAAGATATTTATACAGATGTGACACAAGAAAAATATGGAGTCTAGAGTTCATTTCTTGGATTCTAAATTTACTACTTTTATCATAAATTAATGCAAATGTATTGAGACTTCTGTAATTCCAAAACTGTTATTAAATCTGTGCAGTTGGGCACTGAGAAAATGAATGTCATCTCTCTTGTGTTTGGTAATGTAATTTCTTCTTAATAGTCTTTATTCAGTATATACCAAGGCAATTATTCTTGTTGACACCACTCATATGCATGTGATGGGAAAGCAATAGATCCTTAAATAGAACCAGATAATCCTAAATTTAGAACACCTAAGGGTCTTAGAAATAGAGGGCCCATGACCAGCTAGCCAATTCCTGTTTGTTTTATTGACGTTACTAGTTCTAATAAGTAGTTTATTGCTAAAATATTACAAATAATTGTATTTATGTATTTGTATATTTATATATGTTTGCGTAAATGTGTGTGTAGTAATAATGACTAAATAAAAAGAAGATGTTAACTTGAGAGTGAGGGGAAAACATGAAAGAGTTGGAAAAAGGAACTTGGGTGGGTCTAGGAGGAGGAAAGAGAAGGGGGAAGTGTTGTAATTGAATTTTAATTAAAATATATTTAAAGTAGAAAAATTAAAAATAAAAAGGCCAATAAATTAATAAAAAATTAAAAAAATAAAATAAAATAGAATAACAACAACAACAAAAAAGGCCATGTTTAAAAATAAAAATCAGGACATCAGATTTGGGGAGTGAGATCACAAATATGAATAGTAAATTATCTAGAAAAAATGTTATATTGTTATCACAAATAGAAATAAGAATTATATCCATATCTTATAAAACTATAAGTCAGTCACATGAAATATCTAAATTCATGAAAATTCAGAAGCAATAACAAAACAAAATATTTTATAACATAGTTTCTGATTACCTAGACTATTTTACATGGGCTTTAGAGGGTACATTTCAAGGCTGAAAATAAATAGACTTTAATTATTTGTTTAAAGTGACATTTGCCCCACTATCTTTCAACTGGAAGTTCAGTAGAAGTTATTAAAATGCATTTATGACTAAATATAAATTTTCACAATAGTTATGTTTGAGGAAAAATAACAAATTTGCCATAAGCGGTCTGGATATTTTCAAGATTGCAGTGTCAAATAGGGAATGGACACACCAGCAGGGCATTCTCCTTTTTTGGGGAATTACACCAAACATTTGAAAGATATCCTATCTCATCATTCTTATTGTATCTATTTCAGGCAAGATAAGAAGACTGGAGATATGTGGTAATGAAAAATGACTTTCTCTAAGTAAACATTGACAATATTCAACTCAATAGATGGATTTTCCTGGCCAAAATTAATAATGATAACTCTAATAATGAACTTGAAAAATAGGCTACAACCTTTCTTCTCTATGAGCTCTATTAAGCTAGGGAAATAGAAACGCATCCTCATCCATCATTTCTGATTACACTATTTGAAAGTCTATTTTAAAGAAAGAAAAATAAGTAGAAAAGAATTCCTTATTATTACATTAGGAACACTACAGATTAATCTAGGCAGCTATGCTATGAAGCTTTAAGACAAAATGTTTCACATTTTACTATTTTTATTACACTTAAAATTTCCTCTCTGTTGTGGTGGTTTGGATGAGAATGGTCCAAACAGGTCCATGCATTTGAGTGCTCATAATACAGTTGGTGAAACTGTTGGGAAAGATTAGAGGGTGTGGTGTAGTTGGAGGAGCTATGACACCAGGGGTGGGGTTTGGGGCTTCAAAAGCCTACACCATTACCAGTATCTATTACTATTATCTATCTATCTCTCTATCTATCTATCTATCTATCTATCTATCTATCTACCTATCTTTCTTTCTTTCTTTCTATCATCTATCTATTATCTATCATCTGTCTATCTATCTTTCTTTCTATCATATATATATATATCATCTATCTATTGATCATCTTTTTATCATCTATCTATGTACCTTATCTCTCTTTCTATCATCTATATATCATTCTTTCTATCTATTGTCTATATTTCTATCAATCATATATATATATATATATATATATATATATATCCATCCCTTTAGGTCTCTGCCTCCTGCTTGTGCATGGAGTATAAGTTCTTAGTTACTGACCCAGCATCATACCTGTTTACTTGCCTGCTGTCATGCTCCTTCTGATGATGATCATGGAAAATGTCCACAATTCCCATTAAACTCTTCCTGTAAGTTGCCTTGGTCATAGTATCTCTGCATAGCAGTAGAAAAGTAACTAAGACATAAATGGGTATTTAGATACCCAATTTATATTGATATTGTTCCCTGCTTTAAACTGTACTTGGCAATATTGTATATATACCACTAGAAAAACCATAATGCTAAAAAGGTGAGTCAATTTATGTTACTCAACTGACCATCTAGGGTATTGCAAGGTTTTCTTGGGGGACATTTCTTTTCTGAAGTGAAAAAAAATTGACATCCAAAAGAGTGCTGTCATGAAGTAAGGGGGAGAGCTCAAGACAGAGAAGAGTAATAAAATATCTCTATAGGGTCATATCCACGTGTGATGAGATAACCAGGGATGTGTCATCATAGTTCATTGTAGGGAAAATCACACAACACAGTTGTATGTATGTATAGTATGTATTGCTGATAAGATTGTGTTGCCATTGGCTTGAGAGCTGACAGCTTACCAGGTGGTGCTGACTGTGATGTTAACACACTTGCTGTTAAAGGTTAGGAAGTCAAGCCAAGTTTGTTCACTGCAGTCATGTCTTACAGTTCCACAGTGCTTGCTAGGTCTGAGTGTGCTGTCTAGAGCAATTCTGTGCCTTTGCTTGTCCAGAGTCATCCTAGGCTGTGGCAATATGCCAGTATGATTAACAATTCCCCTTGGTGCTGATGATAAACGATACTGCCATTCTAATTGGAATACACCTTTCCTCATATGCTCAATCTATAAACTCCAGAATCAGACAGGAAAATGATCATGGTATTTGTTTAACAGATGAAGAAAGACCTTGATGAAAGAACCAGATGAAGGTCTTGAAATACCCTAGTTTCCAAGTGGGTATGAAATCAGAACTTCAGCCATTGGCTTTCCCTGCACCTTTTCTCCGTTTTATTGAGAATAGATATTTTTATCATGTAATGTATCCTGATTTTGGTTCCCTTCCCTCTAGTCTCCCCAGTTCTTCCCCACCTCCTCTCTCATCTACATCCATCCTCTTTCTGTCTTTCATTAGAAAACGAACAAGTTTCTAAATGATAATAATTAATATAATGTAATGATAAAACAAAAAACCCAACAAATTAGAATTAGACAAAATATACAGGAGGAAACATGTCCCAGAGAAGGCAGAAGAAACTGACACCCATTCATCAACCCAGCTCAGGAATCCCACAAAGACAGTAAACTGAAAATCATAATATATACACAGATGACTTGTAGGATAAAAGAAATACAAAAAATATATACAAGTAATATAAAAAAATATTTCTGCAAAAGTCCTGACATGACGTTATGAGACAAGGAACTCCAAAGATGCCAGAGTCCATCTTCTGTTAGCTGTCTCCTGCTGGGAATGCAGCCTACCTTGAAGAGTAGTTGATTTCTCCAATGAGACACCCTTGGAGGAAACAAAATGTTCATTAGCAAGTGGCTATCAACTGGAGATTGCTTCTGCACTGGGGACGAGGGAATGTATCTACTCCTCCTTTCAGCTCTAGGACTCCGTCTGGTGCAGACCCAAGCATGCTGCCTCTGCCTCTGTGAGTTCATATTTGCATCAATGTTACTGATTTAAATGGCCTGACTTCTTGGCGTCTTCTATCCTTTCTGATTCTTAAACTATTTCTACCTCCCTTTCTGTGTGGTTTCCTGAGCCCTGTGGGAAGAAATTTGATGGAGATATCCAATATAGGGTTGCGTGCTTCAGGGTCTCTCATTCTCTGCAGAATATCTGGCTGTGAGTCTCTGTATTTGTTCCCATCTGCTGCAGGAGGAAGTTTCTCTGATGATGGTTGAATAAAGCACTGATCAGTAGAATATCATTACAAGTCATTTTACTGCTACTTCATTTTTAGAACAGTAACTGGGTCCCTGGGCTATCTAATTTCAGGTTCTTAGTCATCCTAGCAGTGTCAGGTATGGGTTCCATCTCATGGAATGGGCCTTAAGTCAAGTCAGATATTGTCTGGCTTCTCTCACAATCTTTGTACCACAATTGCACTAGCGTATCTTGCAGACAGGACACCATTGTAGATTAAAGAGTTTGTAGCCGGGTTGGTGTTTACATTTCTTGTTTTACAGCATACAGAGTACCTTCCTGTACCCATAGGGGTAAAGGCTCTATGTAGGCACCAGTTAGACTTCTCTATGTTCAATGACCTATGTAAGTAAGTGTTGGTTTTCACAAGGAGGCTTTAGCATCAGTTTGTAGAGAGTAACCTATAATTTGGGCAACAGACTGGGTTGTTTTAGAGGTTCACATTGGGCCCATTTGGCCAACAACTCAATTAGATGTAGCTTAATTCCAGTGCTAGATACTTCATTTAGTGACAGGAGATGGCCAGTTGGGGCTCTTTCTCCCTCATTGATTGGTAATTTCATTTAGATCATCTTCATGTATGTATACATAATACGTCAATGGTATTATGTTTCCATACTGCACCTCAAATGACCTTTAATCTTAGCTATATTTTCCTATATTCTTTTCTTTATCCCCTTATTCTCTCCTCATGTCCACTTGATCCTCATATTCGAGCGCCCCATGCATCTATAACTGTTATAGTTCCCTTTCTTTAGGAGATCCATCTGCTTACCCCACCCCTGTCCCTTATACTATACATAACCCTAAACTCTCTGGTTATACATATTGTAGCTTTGTTATCATATTAATAGCTAATATCCATACATAAGTGAATAAATATCATATTTGTCTTTCTGAGTCTGGGTTATTTCACTCGGGATGAATTTTTTAGTTCCATCTACTTACCTGCAAATGTCATGATGTCTTTTTTTTTAATGACTATAAATACTCCATTGTGTGTATGTGTATATATATGTATATGTATATGTATATGTATATACATACATACATATACACAACAGTTTCTTTATCCATTTTTCTGTTGAGGAGCATCTAGGTTCTGAGTATTATGAATAGAGCAGCAGTTAACATAATAAAGCAAGTGTCCCTGTGATAAGATGAAGCATCCTTTGGGTATATGCCCAAGAGTGGTATAGCTAGATCTTCAGGTAGATCAATTCCCATCTTCCTGAGGAACTGCACTTCTGGCTCTGTTTTAGAGACCCCTTTTTTGCAGCATACTAACATCACAGAGTGTCAGGAACTACCTTCCTCTGGTTGGAAGCCCTACTTTTCTGTTATTCCATAGTATATTCACTAAATATTGTGTTATTGAATGTAGATCAGATTGCCAAGGTTCTCATTGGCTGATTGCAAGGGGTAAGAGGAAAGATTGTTGTATTTGGCATGTCATGTTTATGATTCATCATGTTCATAAGGGCCAGCGAACATTCTAAAACATTCCACAACTTTGCTTGTCTTGGATGGGATCACCATTCAAGAGATTGATTCTGACCTCAGATTTTCACCGTGCTGTACAGTAATGCCTAAGCACTCCCAGATCTCTTAGCAGCGTCTCTGGTTCTTGAGCCCCCAGGGACCTAGTTTGTTTATATGAGGGTAGAAAGTATACTAATCCTAATATCCTTGTTCCACCCAAGTTATGACACAGATAGTAACTATGGACAATTTTAAGTCAAGAATTAGCTCCCAAGTAGTTTCTCTATGGCCACACTCTTACAAGGAATGCAAGTTGGTCTTGTCCAGTTGATTAGATCTTGGGAACACTAGGAAATTAGTGAAGTGCGCCCCTAGGTGTCTGTGAAAGGTTTCCAGAAATACACTGTGTCCTATTGGAGAGTCAAAATATCAATGGTACTGGAAGGTAATGGGATTTTCTTGAAGGTTGGAGGAAGTAGGTCACTGAGGCATTGTTCTTGGGCATTATAACTAGATCTTGCTTCTTCCTATTACTTCTCCATTCTTTACTCCATGTGCCTTAGCTGAAGAAGATCCACTATCAAACACATAGTCACAGCTACCACCATCTCTAGCACCTTCATTATTTCTGACCAAGCACACGAGACCCAGCAATGAAGGACTGAATTAACTGCAACTGTGAGCCAACACAAATCATTTCTCTATGCAGGTGCTGCGTGTATATGAGGGAGAGAGAGAGAGAGACAAAGAGAGAGAGAGAGACAGAGACACAGAGACAGAGAAACAGAGACAGAGAGACAGAGAAACAGAGAGAGATCCTTTGGTCATGGAGACAATAAAGCTAACGTATGTGGTAAGAAATGTCATAGGATCCTTATTATTCTTTTGAGATAGGGTCTCACTATGTAGCCTTGGCTAGCCTGGAGCTAAATGTATAGACCAGGCTAGACAAACCAGAGCTGTCAGAGAGTCTCTGCTTCCCAAGTGCTGGTTTTTAAAGGTGTGTGGCACCATGCTCAATTTGATCATACAATCTTGCCTTTTTCTTATATTTTGCTTTTCTCTTTCAGTATTAAAATTTGGAGTTCTTATTGTTATGGTTTAAAATAATTTGCAATATAAAAGCAAATGTTAAACAATAACCCAATTATCATGAATTTGCCTAAGAGGAGATATTTTTTAAATTTACTGATATTTTGCTTTTGATATTATTTCACAGTTTACAATAATTTCCAAAATAATAGCATAGCTTAAAAAGAAGGAGTACAAAAATAATTTATTATGAAACAAGTAGATACATTTGAAAAGGAAAAAGCATTTAATTACATCTTAGTGTATTTGCCATGATTCATGACGGCTATTTACACCAAATGATTTTTTAAATATTAAATATTAAATCCATTTAAATGCAATAAGTTGTGTGGAGAATTTTCATCTTTATTTCAGAGTCATGATACTTTAAAATTCATCATTAGAGCTAATAAGAAATTATATTGAAACCACTCTGTATATTTAAATGAAACATAAATCAATTATTGAAGCAAGGAATTTTTTCATCATTATAATGATTATCAGAATAAATTTCGTTCTTCAATACTGCCTAATGATATCTTCAATAACAAATAATTTGCATAAACTTAATTTTTACTAAGAACTCTTTAAATGTGCTTATAATGCCTTTCCCTCCGCAACTATGCCCTCTTAAAGAATTCTCCCGAAGCATCAGGATGCTCAAAATGCCAGATCTCATTACCCTCCACACCCTAGAAATGAAAATTAGATTCAGAATCAATATACTGTACTATCCATTTAACATCTAGCACAGCAAACACTAACAACGTTTATGAAAGAGTAACAGACTCAAAAAGGTCATGCTGGTGAAAAACAGTCAATACAGCAATGCAGTGTCACAGGATGTGGGATTCTGTGTTTTGTTCGGTTATTCTGTTTGATCCACAAGAGCTAGTATCCTTCTGGAAGAATACCCATTGCATATCTTCAGGAATTCACATGAAAACTCCTCAATCAGACACGAAGCACAGACTGGCTAGCAATAACACACACTTTGAGCTCCTTGGTTCCTATAATGAACAAAGGCAATAGGGCAATGAAAAAAATCACTGAATGTTTTGCTGATTGCTTCACCTTGTAAGTTAGCAGAACTATGTAATCAGCACCAGATTACTATCAGCATGGTTAAGTACATATTGCACACCCAATTTTGTGAAGAACTTTTCATATGTATCATCTCACTCAATCTTCTCCACAAACTTCTTCGTTTTTCATCCAACAAGTGTGCCATAGTTTCATCTGAAGACACCCCTGGTTCCCTGAATGAACATAGCTATAAAATAAAATGATGGTGGGTTGTCGGTACCCACCCCCCACGTAGGTTTGTCAATCAATAGAAATGTAACCCTGAAATGTTCTGAATTTTGTTATACACATAAAAAATTGAAGATACGATAGTGATAATTTTAGTGTATGAATCTAGGGTTTTAATTATAATAATGATAATTTTAGTGTATGCACCTAAGGTTTTGTACTTAGGGCTTTGTAAGATAACCTGGGGCTTCTTTGGGAGCTGGCTATGAAAAAGTGTTATAGCAGGCTTAGAGGCTACATCATCACTGCCTACAATGGTCTGCATTGATGTCATAGAATTTTCATGCTTTTGAAGCTGACCAGTTAAGCAATGGACTATTTATATTAGCTAAAATACAAATGCCCAAGGATGTGTAGACACATAAGTAGATAAGTAGACTTTATATTTTACTGCTTTCATGTAGATATGTTTCCAGAATGTGGGAAGTGACAAGGGAGAATTAGCAAAGACTTGGTGAATTTTCTCACTCAGAGGCCACCAATGGCATCAGTGGTATAGTATGTATACCAAAGGATGCTTTCTACCTCCAGAAGAAGTTTTATGGCACCTGGTCAGGGTAGATCAGACCTACATTTTTTCCTCCTGGACTGTGAAAATCATACACCACATTCAAGAGTCAAACTCAAGAACAAACCAACTATATTGAAGGATAAATGTGGGATACATCTGCACAGTTGTACTATATTGTTTAGATGTCATGGTTTGCAATTGTTCCTTTTATTGACTTTCATCTGAAAAGACAAAAAGACCATTGTTTTTTTTTTTTTAACGTATAAAGAGCATTACACAAATTCACATGCTCATCCCCCAAATTCAACTACTGGGGGTGCATGGTTATACTTTCTGAGCGTTCCAGTGATTTGCTTGAATGTATTTAGTCCTGTTTTAGATGCTGTATACTTCACTCAGCTGACAACATCCCAAAGGTAAAAGATACTTTTCATAACGATGCTAAGCAGACAGAAGACTCCCATCAGTTAATAATCTTTTGCCATACTCTCCTTTCTCTCATGTAGAGCTGACAAAGTTAACCAACCTCCAAACTTCGCCGTATAAAGCTAGCCATGGAAGCAACCAAGAAGCTGTCAGGAAAGTGGGAACACAAGGCTTATTATCATGGAGCTGCTGCAATCTTCTTGTTTTCTGTTGTGTTTTGTCTTCTCTTTGTTCCTCAATTATTATCACCAGTGCAAGAGTGGATGTTAATCTATAGACTTACAGCATAAATTGTCCAAAAAGACTTTAAATTTTAAATTAAGTAATGAAAAGTTGCTCTGAGAGCTTTTTATGATTAGTTATATGACTAACTATTTAACAAAACTATATAACAAAACCATTTTCTTTTGATAAAGACAACAAATCATTACACAGAATTGGGTACATTTGTTTAAATTTTATTTTATTTTTAAGTTTGTGTGTGTGTGTGTGTGTGTGTGTGTGTGTGTGTGTGTGTGTGTGCCTATGTCTGTGTCTGTGCGTGTGTATTTAAAACAGAGACAGAACATGAAGTTGGATGGGTAGGGAGTTGAGGATCAGCTAGGAGACATTTGGAGAAGGGAAATAATATAATCAAAATATACTGTATGCAATTCCCAAGGAATAAATGAATACATTAAGAAAGAAAAAAAATGCTCTCCTTGGTTTGAGTTCACCTACTGTCTTCTGCTTTCTACTCTTTGCTTTGCCTCCATGACATTGTCCCTCAGGAAGAGTGTGTTAGGAATTTATAAAGTTATGTATCCCAACATCAAAGAATGTATGTATATTAAACAAAATCCATCTTAATGCAATGAGATCACTATGGATAATGGTTTCACAAAAGCGCCCAAGAGTTAACTCTCCTTCCCTCCCGAGTGTGAGGAATGCCAGTTAGTCCTGACTTCCGAATGATGACCCCATCGCTTGCTGACAAGCTATCAGTTTGGCAACGTACTGCAGTTCTAAGAGCTTAATGAGCTAATGTACCTGAAAGCATGCACATTAGTGTCTGACACATCGCTGCTTCTCTTCTTTCTCAGCTGTAGAAATGCCACCTTTACCATCATCTCAGAAACCTGTCAAAATTTATAATATCAGCTGGTAGTTAAATATCAGAAAACTAACACCAAATAAAGCTATGTGAAGGAGGACTTTCATGCATGTTTTCTAAGCATCTTTCCTATTCTAAGAACAGGTAAGGAAGAGAGCTTTGTTGCCAGTTACTGATTATGTCATCGCCTGCAAGCAAGCCTGTGGGTCGGTCCTTGTATTTAGCTTGCAGCTCTGGCCTTCAATACTGTGCTAGAGAAAGCGTGGTGAGTCAACAAATGCTGGCCTTGAAGACTGAGATGTTAGGCTGTTCTGTGAATATTACTGTCTAGCCAAGCATTTAAAAAATGTTTCTGTTTATCAAGATTTTGAGAACTGTTAGGAATCACATTAATAAGATTTTCTAATTATCAAGAAGCATGTATATGTGTTCTAAATTTCATCTTTTAATTTAATCCCTATATCACCAAATTCATTGTTATAGTTGTGTTGTATCAATAATGCCCATATTTTACAAACTAACCATGCTTTGCATAGCAACTCTGCTACCAACAGTAGACAGAATATTTTGAACTCTATACCCATCAGGACATACATAAAAATAATAAACATATAGCCAGTGTGGTTATGTGCTAATGTGGTTATGCTACCAACACATGGGAGTTTAAAGCAAGGAGACCTTGAGTTTTAGGCAAGCCTTGGCTGTTCACTGAGATTCGATTTAAAAAACCAAAATTATAAAATAGGTAATGGGGAGATGACCTGGTCAATACAGCTCTACACACACACACACACACACACACACACACACACACACACACACACCATAAGCTCTTGTGTTCCAATCTCTAGAACCATAATAAGAAAGCATGTAAGGCTGAGACATAAGGGGTTTTGGACCTTATGAGCAAGATTGTCTCTGGTTATTCTAATCTGTGAGCCTTTGGGTCAGTGGATGACCATATCTCAAAAAATCAAATGGTAATTAGGAAAGAAAGGCATAACACATTGGTCCTGGCCTCCACATGTCCACTTACTATGAACACACCTGTATACACACACACACACACATACACACACACATACATACACACACACACACACACACACACACACACACACACACACAAACACACCACATACTTTGAAGAAATTTAAAGTACAAAGGACCAAATAGACAATTAAGTCTTCATACTTCCAATCCCACTGGTATTATGGGAAGTTTCTCATGTCACTTCTCTCTGAAGATCAGGTAATTGATGTTGACTAGTCACACAAGAAATGAATTACTGGTAAGAATGTGCTTTGGGTTCCTGGTCAGTTTCCCTGAAAACCTGGAGATGGTGTTGATTTGTTTATAATTATACAGAACAAAAAAAAATATACTGCTAATCACAATACTAAAACTTGATCATCTTTGTATGATAAGCAGTCTCCTAGGCACACACGGAGCAGAAAACTAGACACATTGTATACACAGAAAACATGCTTCTTGTCTTCCTTCTAATCCCCATACTTGCTACAACGAATACAATTTTGTTTTACTTCATCATTCAATCTCACTTTTACTCCTACTCATTCCATGGGCTCAAGGTCTTCTCTATTAGCTAGCTTGCCCACACCTAGTGACAGATGTGGTTAATTAATAACACTTCATATCACTTGATCCCATGGGGGAACTGCTTAGAAATGAAAGGATCTTTAACAACCAAGTTAGCAAATAATCATTGTGATACATAATATAAATCAAATAATATGAAGTTCCCCTTCCTATATACAAAGGCAGAAAAAGGAAGAGAATAAAAAATGAGTGTGAAAGAAATGTGCTCTAACTATCATTTCTATTTGTTTAAGTAGTGATGATATTTATGAAAATCATTTTTGGAGATGTTTTGATAAGAAATACTTTTAGTTTCCATCTTAAAATAAGAGTTATCTCTGTCTTCCACAGAATGCAGTCATTCATGATCTTTGCAATAATCAGATATGCAAATTTCCTTGGGTCCACTGCATAGAAGGAAAAGGTAAAACATTCAGAACCTCACTAGGCCAGGCTCAAGCCCTTTGTTACAAAGCGAAATTCGCTATCACAGTTCTCTGCCTTCGAGAATAAATGCTCAGGACAAGGCTTCTTCAGTGTAGCATACATCATATCACACCATTTTGACAGAAGAGGAAACATATCTAAATTAAATCATTGCCACAGTCAAGCCTTGCAGAACTGCTTTGTCAGCAATGACAAAGTTTTCGTATTTTTAGTTATAAACGCAGAATTCTGAGCTGAAAAGAAGCATCGAGATAATAAAGTCCCCATCTTCCTTCCTGACTCTTGGAAACCAATTTCAACGCATCGATGTAAACACCCCAGCACGCCCCTGGTGATCCCTGACATATGTGGGAGCCCAGCCAGGTCTCCCTACTTCAAGTTCATTGGCGAGCTCCCTCCCACTCATCTTAAATTCCTAAAAATGCTTACAAGTGTAAATAAATTTAGGTTGGAGAGGCCGAAAGGTACTTTTTTTCCATCACTAATCCACGTGCTGTCCTTCCACAGAATGCTCTCCCATTTTTTTAATACTTGAATGAGCCCCTTCCTAAAGATGGCCACTCTTTGTTTCCTCCCAGCTGGCCTCCTCACATGTTAGCTTTGGCAACACAGTTAGTTGTTCGTTCTCCTCACTGCAGTCACTCACAGCAGTTTGCAGTGTGGGCAATAACTACACAGCTGTTTCCCCTATACTAGAGAGGGTGAGTTTAAGGAATTAGCCAAAATTAGTTAAAACGTCCTAGGTTGCAAATAAAGACTATTTTAACTATACTCAGACACAAGAGGGTTTTGATTTGTCCTGTGTGAAATATAAGGATGGCATCCACAGTGCAACCAGGAGTACGGCCCATTCTCAGGGAAGACTGAATGCAAGACTCAAGTGGACAAGAAACGCTGAGGCTCCCCTTCTCCCTTGTCTCCACTGCATTTTCTGCACCACCTTCACGGTTGGCTGTCACCACAGAGCCTCTGTTTCTCAGTGCACCGAGTTGAGAACAAACACTCAACGGAACCTCGCCAGTTGAACGCCTACCTACTCAAGAGCACGCTAGATAAAAGTCAAATCTCTTGGTCCCAAATGCAATTCCCAGGAGAGTGTGGCCAGCCTGGGCAGATGTCCACTCCTCTGACAATCAACTGTGATCAGAGGACATTATAGGGGTTAACACAGCTGGTGTCAATGTAACTCTGAAGAACAAAAAGGATGTCTCCAGAATTGGAAGCTGAACAGACTAGGTAGAACAACACTGGGTTCTCACCAATGTTATAGTCATGGTTGAACTTTGGGCTCCTCCTGGACAACCACGCGTATCACCAACACTTCTTCAATAACTTGGTACTTGAGGCCATGCTAGACTAAAAGGATTTTATTTAAAATTCTCTATACAGTATATTCTGATGATGTTATTTCCTGTCCAAACTTCTCCCAGGTTTTCCCCATCTTCCTGTCCATCCAACTTCATGCCCCCCACACACAAAAAGTGCAAGCAAAAAAAACTCCAATAAAAATGTTCACACATGCACGCACGCACGCACGCGCACACACACACACACACACACACACACACACACACACAATCAGATAAAACAAAAAGCACTCACAAAAAATCCAACAACTTCATTTTGTGTTCTTCAATTACTCCTGGGCTTAGGGCCTGTCTTGGACCATGGTTGCTATACCCAGTGACACTCAATTAGTGAAAATTAATTTTCCATTTGCCAGGAGATATCAATTGCAAATGGTTTCTTGGTTAGGAGTGGGAGCTTGGGTCTACTTCGTCCTCTCGGTGCTGGGATCCTGTCTGCCTTGAATCTATCCCAGCTGAGACACTTGCTCATCCATAGTAATTGCTGATTTATTCATAATATCCAGAAATGGAAGCTTCCTCTTGGAGCAGATGGGAACTGACACAGAGACCCACAACTGGACAAAGTGGATAAACTAGTCTTTGAAGCACTCAGTCCTAGACTAAGTGTTTTAAATACATTACTTTAAAATACTTTCTACAAAGCCATGGTTTCCTACAAAAATAAACAGAACCAGAGAGAGTTGGCGACTCTTTCAACATCATATGAAAAGGAAGTACACAAAAAGGATACAAATCTCCAGAATAATAATCCGGGACTTTTAATCATCTTAATGACCTATTTATGTGAAGAACTCGCTGTGAAGATGGCGGCCTGACCAGCTTGGCTGCCAACCGGACCCAGCCCCAGCCCTTGGAGTAAGTCAACCCTAGCACTTACTTCATCTACAAGCAGCTGGACTGGGAGAAGGAGCCATGGCTGCAGAACCAGATGCTGGAACACTCCATTGCCACCGAAAACGAAAACCTGAAGCATGGCTGTGATCAAAGAAGAAGTCTTGGTGATGGTCTGGTATTTTCAGTGCCTCAGAGACCAGAGAGGCTTTAAGCCAGACCAATGATTCATGGCAATGAGTATTTGCATGTAGAGCTGTGTGGACAACAAAGATATACTGAGTGATGCACTGGAGTTTCCAATGCTACCACCACAAATGAATTTGCAATGGAGGGGTGAGGAGGACCGAGGAATGGAGAGGGGCATTAGCACTGAAGAGAAACTGAATGCTGTTTATGTCTGAGACCTGAGCTATTGCCAGAAGCCTTGTAGATGTGCATGGTCTGTACTGCCACCCAAAGCGATATTGATATGTGTGGCATGTGCTATCACGCAGGGCCACGCTGTAGTGGCCCTGGTCCCTGTGTCCCATGTTACCACCAAAGGCCATGGGATGTCCATGGTCCATGCTGCCACCTGCAGCCATGTCTGGGTCTGTGGTCCTTCTATAGCCAGGGCCTGTATTGATGTCCATGGCCCATGTTCCCATCGAAGGCCATGTGGATGTCCATGGTCTATGCCACTGCCTGAAATCATGTTTATGTCTGTGGGCTGGGCTGCCACCTGGGACCATGTTGGTGATCATGGTCAGTGTTTTCCAGGAGGCAATATTGGTGTGCGTGGCCTGTGCTAAGGCGGAGGTCCTGGTTGATACCTCTGGTCTGTACTGCCAACTGAGACCGTGCTAAGGGCCATGTTGACATCCTTAGTCGGTGCTGCTGTCCAGGAGCCATGTCTGGGTTCTTGGTCCTGCTGAAGCAAGGGGCCAAGCTGATGTCTATGGACCCATGAAAAGCCATGTGGATGTCAGTGGTCTGTGCCACGGCTTGAAGCCATGTTGGTTTCTGTGGGCTGGGCTGCCACTAGACGCCATGCTGAGGTCCATGGCATATCCTGATGCTGGAGGCCAGGTAGATGTCCGTGCTCTCTGCCGCCACCGGAAACCATGTAGAAGGCCATGATCCAAGCTCCTGCTGAGTGTAAACGATGCTTCCCCTGCAGTGGCACTGATGATGGCAGACCCACAGATGATAGAAGGTAAACCCCCCACCTCCGCCTCCCAAAAAGTAACAGCCTAGACAGGAAGCAATCAAAGAGAATTCTTTAAAATTGTTACAGGAATTCTGACATGTAGCTCTCCAGAACAGATGGCTACTGGTGGGGTTGAGGGTGGGGAAGCATTCACTTTTCTTCAAGGATAGGCCGCTGAGAGTTTGACCATGCTCCAGTGACTATATAGACAACACAAATTGGACTTGTGTTTTTTCCATTTTTTTTGAGGTTAGGGGTTGCGGGGGGTGGGATGGGGGATGGACTTCAGACGACCAAGAAGTAAGGGTGATCAAGATGCAATATGGGACATTCTCAAATAATCAATAAATCTATTATATTAAAAATACCTTTTTAAAATTTTTATTGTATTAACTTATTCATATTATAACTCAATTGTTATCCCATCACTTGTATCCTCCTATTCTTCCCTCTCTCCCACTTTCACCCTATTCCCCTCCCCTAGGTCTAAGACCAAGGGGAACCTCTTCCCCCACTATATGGTCATGGGCTATCAAGTCTCATCTTGGTAGCCTGCTTATTCTTTTTTTTTTTTTTTTTTTTTTTGCAATTTAAAAAAATATATTAATTTATTCAGATTACAACTCAATTGCCATCCCATCACTTATGTTCTTCCATTCTTCCCTCCCTCCTGCTTTCACCCTATTCTCCTCCCCTAGGTGCCATCAGGCCTCCCCACCAAGGGAGGTGGTCAAATATTGAGCATCGGAGTTCATGTCAGTCAGTCAATCCCCACTCTCCACGTAACTGTGGAGAATGTCCTGTCCATTGGGTAGATCAGAGTAGGGGTTCAATGTTTACTATTGTATTGTCCTTAGTTAATGCAATAGTTTGAGTAGAACCCCCTGAGCCCCGATCCACCCATTACGATGTTCTTCTTGTAGGTTTCTAGGACCCTCTGGATCCTTCTATTTCCCCATCTCGTATATTTCTCTTACCTAGAGTCTCAGTAGGATGTCTTCACATCTATCCCAATCTCCTGGTAAGTGAAGACTTTCGTGGGACATGCCTTTTGGGCTAGTGACCAATTATAAGTGAGTATATACCATGTGAGTCTTTCTGCTTCTGGGTTAACTCACTCAATATGATCATTTCTAGTCCCAGCCATTTGTCCACAAATTTTAGGATTCCATCTTACCCCCATTAGAATGGCTAAGATCAAAAATTCAAGTGACACTATATGCTTGGCGAGGATGTGGAGAAAGAGGAATACTCCTTCATTGCTGGTGGGAGTGCAAACTTGTACAACCATTTTGGAAATCTATCTGGCACTTTCTCAGAAAACTGGGAATAGGGTTTCCTCAAGACCCAGATAATTCACTCCTTGGGATATACCCAGAAAATGCTCCATCACACAGCAAGGACATATGCTCAACCATGTTCATAGCAGCCTTATTCATAGTAGCCAGAACCTGGAAACAGCCTAAATGTCCCTCAGTTGAAGAATAGATAAAGAAACTGTGGTACATTTACACTATGGAATATTACTCAGCTGTTAAAAAATATCTATTTTGTATCTGGGTATTTTGTTGTGTTTATGTTTGTGTCTGTGTTTGTGTTTGTGTTTGTGTACTACATGAGTACAGTGCATATAGAGACCAAAGAGGGTTTTGGATCTCCTGGAGCTAGAGTTACAGACATCTGTAAATCACCATATAGATGCCAGGAATCAAACGTAAGTCCTCTGGAAGAACAGCCAGTATTCTTATCCACTGGCCATCTCTCTAGTCCCTGATATGTTTATTGAAATGTTTATTGAGTGTTTGTTTTAGTAGCATTCTCTCAATTAATTCTCATACAGACACTATGGTGGGTGCTAGTCATATGCCAACAATCTGAGGCCTATTGATCATACCTAGCACTCAAAGCCAGTTCAACTTTGGGAGAAATTTCTAAGCCAATGTTATTTAATAAAATAAATTAGAGTGAAATTTTTACATTTTACATTTAATTTTTACATTTTATTTTACTAATATTCCTTACAATAAAAAAGAGCTGGTTTTTTCATTTTAATGATAAATTTTATTTAATTCAAAGTATGTCCAAAATATTCCCATTTCAATATGCATTCAACATAAAAGTGACCTCATTCTTTTCTCTTTAAAAAAAAAAGTAATTCTTTGCATATAAGTCATCAAAATTTAAGCAAACTGGGTTTCAAATATAGCAAAGCAACCATACTAGACAATGTAGCACTAAATGAAGCTAGTTATAAGTTAAAAAAAACCTTTTAATAAGATTTCATTATATCTTTTCTTGCATATGGTATCCAATCACACATGGGCTGGTCCAATGCAGGGCACACTAATGTGTGATCTCTTCCCTTACACCCAGTGAGAGATTTTCTATTACAAGACTTTCTACTACAAGAGCTATGGAAGGGTATCTGAAAGAAACCACAGCCAAGGGTTCAGGCTGTTCTCTACCCTCATTGCAGAAGGATCCACTTGAAGAGAAGCTGACACAAAGCATTGCTCTTATTTGCTTTCTGTTGCTGTGATACAACATTCTGACCAAAAGTAACATGGGGAGAAAAGGGTTATTGGCTTACAGTTCAAAGTTACACAGTCCATCCCTGAGGGAATTTAGGACAGTAATTTAAACAAAAACCTAAAGCCAAAAATGGTAGACTACTCCTGCTTACTGGCTCACCCTCAGCTACCTTCCTTATAGAGCTCATATGCTCTACCTAGCTAGAAACAGTTACCCATAGTGGGCTGGTCACTTCCACATAGAACATCAATCAAGGCAATCACTTACAGAACTTGCTATAGCAAATCTGATTAGGCAATTCTTCAATCGAAGTTTCCTCTTTCCAAGTGATTCTAGGTTTTGACAAATTGACAATGATATCTAACCAGCACACACTTTGACTGTAGTTTTGTACCATACCAAAGAAATAAGCTCATCACTAGTGACTCAAGAGATTAAAGACCACAAGTGGTGCAACATACCTTATTCCAATTCTGCCTTCAAAGTGTCCCCTTCACCAGATAGCAAGCAGTAGATGTGTTTTGACTCAGATGGCTTTCCAAGCTTGGTGTTAGACCATTAGCAGGAATGTCGTAACCCATTTAGATGGAGAGGGAGGGCTGGGCACTCAGCATATGCTAAGCACCCATCTCTGCCTCCCTTCTCAGGCTGTGGGCAGCAATTAACATCACCAGCTGACAATGCTTGTCCTCTTTTCAACACTATTTTCAGCACTGCGAAACAAGTCTAGATAATGAGAAGAAACAGGAAGATTGTTGAGAAGCCAACTAATATACAAAGATGCATAAGGTGAAAAGTGGGAAAGGCAATTATGTGATCCACATCTGTATGTGGTGAAAAATAACCAGTTCATAAACTCCAGGAGCTCACAGGTCTACCTTACCTGACTACTATTAATTCCTAAGATACAGAACGTATTCATGCACATTTGAATGCTTTGTTTTACTGAAGAGAAAATTCACAAAGAATTGAAACTACTTTTAAACTTAAACATTTAGGAATTAAGTGCTTATATATGTTATTGATCTACTTTTCTGAAATATTGTTTTATAATCTCCCATTTATATATGCATAAAGTAATAGCTCAGGGCAACCTGCACTTAAGTATGTTAATCAGATGTGTTAAAATGAATACATTTACATCACACTCATTTCTAATATCCATAATTTATTTTCTTCTATGCAGAGTATCACACATTTGCAAATTCAATATATTAATCATAAAGACAGTTGTTTTCTAATTTGTTAAGTTTTTGTCACATGCTTTTGTCACTGACCGCAGTACAGAACAAGTGGGGGAAATTCAGAGCCATAGATTTAGTAGCTACCTTAAAGAAACACATAATTTAAATTCTTTGTTGTGGTAAAAGCACAAACAAGAAAACACTACTACCTGGCTTTTGTAAGGACCAATGGAATGTTAGAGAAGTAAGAGGAAAGAATTGTGCTCCTTGGCTGAAAAAATGATGACACCAAAGCTATGGAGGCTGCATGGGAGGGTTCCCACCCCCAGCAGCATATTAAAAAAATGAATTTAGAATAGTGAAAGTCATATATAAGCTTGGAAGTTAAAGTAAAAGACAAACTTCTGGATGGCACTATGAGAAGACTCTGTGTCAGCAGTTGAGCTCCTGTGTCTAGGCTCCTACTGAATCCCCTATGTGTTCATTTGGGGAATGAATGGGTCACCTATCCAAAATGAAATGCTAGTGGGTTAATTAAAAGAAAACAGTGATTTTGTTAGTAAACTAAGCCAGGCACACAAAGTAAACATGGAATGATCTCATTCATATGGGAATCTAAAAGAGCTAAACTTGAGGCTAGATAGGAGACTAGTGGTACCCAGGGGAGTATTGTGAAGGCAAGTGTAAGGCGAGATAGGCTAGTGAGCAAATAGCACTCACTATAGATAGAGTACTATATCTATCACAGCCAGCTAGAAAGTGAGGCTCCAGCCCTCAGAACTGTATCTTGAGAACCAAAGTAACTATAAAATAACTATAAAAGAGGATTGTAAATGTTCTCATTATATTGGAGATTATGAATAAACTAAATATGCTTCATTGGTCAATCCAAAGTAGATAAATGACCTAATATTTCATTCCACACCAACACAGAGATGTAAAATGAGGGTCAGTTAATAAAGTTTAAAAAAACATTTTAAGTTAGAAGACAAAAGGTTTGTTTGGGGTGCTGAAGATGAGAAAGGAAGTCTTGAGTTTTCAGGGAAAGGTTGAAATTGCCACAGGATCAGCGAGTTTGCTGTGAGTCTGTGTCTTATAGTAACATCAGAAGCTACATCCATAAGGTCTCATCGATATGACTGCTCAAATGTTAGCTAAACAGATGTGACACCAATGAGTGTGCCAGAGTGGACAGAGTAAAGGCCACTGGGCCCCACCCCTACACAAGACCTATAAGCAACTGAGGAAAACTGGAAATGGGAGTAGTGGCCTCCCCAGGGTAGAGCACCCCAACAGATTGTCCAGTAGCAAATAGTAAGCCTTGAAAACATAAAGACAGGTAATACTATACAGACCAAACATGTTATATTTAAGCATGTAAGTATATACATATATGTATGTAGTTAGTGAAAAAAAAGTGGCTGTGAATATGAAGAGGTTTGGGGAGGGAGTACATGGGAGGGCTTTAAGGGAGGAAAGACAAGGGAGAAGTGTTTTAATTGAATTACAATCTCAAATTTTAAATTAAAAAAAAAGAAAATAGTCTTCAGGGGCTGAGAACACAGTGAGCCTCCAGCCAATCTACTGATGGCTTCAACAGACTTGAAAAGTGGGGAGCATACTTACCTAGAAGGCAAAGAACAGCAGCCACCCAGGGGTATAAGACTGGGAGGACTTGGGACATTGGCTATCAGCTTGTCAGGATGAAAATTAGCTGAGTATGGGGAACAAAGAAGAATGGAGAAATAGAAGGGTGAAACCCAGGCTGGGTGGAGCCAGGGAAGAAGAGATGTTCAGGAATGGAACAACAGTGGAGAAACTGTTTCATGGTTAAAAGATGCTCAGGGCATGGTAGGTTGTAAGAACAAAGCAAGGATGTCCCTTGTCACTCTTCCTCTTGGGGCTCAATGTAGGCGAACACAGGAATAGTCTGTATCTTGAATGTGAGTGCTAAGGAAAGGTAGGAGATAGGGAAAGGGAGACACAGAGAGAAAGAGGAAGAAAGGGAGAGAGGGGGCTACTCTGGTCAAATCTGTAATGTTGTTATTCTAAAAATCCTTGCATTTCAGCAATTTTGTCGATTGCTAAGAGCTGTACAACCCTTGGCTGACATCACTGTTTCTGTTGTGTAGGTCTTTGCTGTGACTTCAATTCATCTCCTTTTCTTCTGTCTTCCCGGGATTCTCGGTCTCTGGAATTCAAGGTCTAGTTCAGCATGTACTGCATTTGCTAAAACAAAGAATGAGCAAGGATGGGTGCTCCAGGAGTGCTTACTTGGCATTTTGTGCCAAATGTCCATATAATTTTTACATTCTGAGGCAAGGAACAAACTGAAAATTGCTTCCACGCTTAATTATAAGGATTTATAATATCCAGAAACTGCTTCAACTTTAGGCCGTTTGTACGCTCAAGCTATTTAAGGTTTTCCCACCATTTTTATGTCTGCAGCATGTTTTCTGTTCCAGTTGTAAACAACTCTAAAATCTAGTGACTTAGAATGTAAACAGTTATTAATTTAGCACACAAGTCTGCAATGTGGGCATGATATGAGGGGGATTGCTGATGTCGAATGTACACAGATTGGCTGAAAATTCTCCTTTACCTGGTTGTTTCCCATATGGACTTCCCCATGGATTGATTGTTCCCAGTGTAGTGTGTGCTTTCGCTGAAGAGGAAGCCTGAGAAAACCAGACAGAAGGTGGAATCACTGCGTTAGACTAAACTTGGTAATCAGAACATCCTTTCTACTATATCTGGAATCAGGCTGGATTCAAGGATGAGATCACTGACTACACCTCTCTATGGGAAAAATGTCAAAGTCACATGATGATAAAAGAGAGGTAGCACGGGGAGTACTTTTTAAAAAAACTTTGGAAGATAAGACTGCTGCCACTGCAAAATGTATCCAATTCTAAGTGAAGATGTAGCTCTCCTCCATTATTTTCTTTCGTGTTTCTAGGCAAACGACTTGCTCGAGAACCCCAAATCTCTCGCTCTGAAGGTGTTGCCTCTCCAGTGACTGCCATAAGGGGAGAACTAGGGAGAGAAAGCCATTGCCTTTGAGACCTACTAGAGCCATTTGTTAGCTCAGGAGTCTACTGCTGTGAATTGTCAGCACATCACTTGGATAGCTGTTACCAACCAAAGTAATGCTCCAGTAACTTGATATTTGTTCCAAATCACATCCCGGACAGCCTGCCTACCATGTGCAGCTTAGTGGGTAGATTTAAGGAAAAGCAAAGAACATGAGACTTGGAGATTTTACTAAAGTCAGGCAATACAAACAGACTTCATGCCTTCTACTGAACACCATTGTAAAAGTTGCATTAAAAGGATGTGTGTATTCCAATGGGTAGAGTAGGGACAGCTCTTATCTTGGGTAGAGTTCCATTCAGTTCAAAGGAGCCATGTACGTAGAGAACAAACATGGGCTATCAAACAGGTTAAGGCTCTCATAAATCCCATCGCAACCATGTGACCTTAGGGAAGCTACCTAACGCCTTGAGCTGCAGTTCTCTTATCAATTACATAGGGGCAAAAGCACCTATTTAATAGGGTCTTGTAAAGATGAGAGAAGATAGCATGAAAGAAAAGTCCTTCTGTCTAGTACATGTGGGCCCTAACTGAAGGTTTATCTTTTTCTCTTTCCTGTGCCCTGGCTCACTGTCCTACAGAGAAGCTGACTTTGCTGAATCTCATGTATCCTCTCAGACAATTCACCTCCACATCTCAAAACAGTGAGTGGCAGTGATGCTGTAAATATATTACAGTGTGGGACACAATAAGGACTGTGTAGATGCAGAGAATGCAAAGAAACAGTGGGACCCTGTCATGTTTTCTAAAAAGAAAAAAATGGGGGGGGGGGCTGGCTAACTTTACAATTACAGGCAAATACTAATAAGAAGTCATTACTTATACACAAATAAGGACTCTCAAAAGCAAAGCCATAAACAATCTGGGAAACATTTGTGGAACTTTCCTATATAGAATGATTGTATACTATATAAATATAATATTAAATATTATATTATACATTGTGATACTATATTATAATATTACATATCATTTCAGCTATATATATTCTGTATATATAGTTTGAGAATGATATATAATATTATATATTTATGCTTTATATAAATACACAAATATAATAAAACTATATTATATATAAGCTATATATATGTATATATAGTTTGAGGATAATCTTGGAATAAGGCATTATGGAGCAGGGAAAATATTTTTAATGTTCCATTTGCCTAAAAGCTCATGGAAATCCTAATTAGACTCAACAATGCAATCACCAAGAAATGACACAATGCTTTCAAATGCACCATTATTTTCCCTGGACTTATCCAACAAGCCATTTTCTGTGTCACTGCACCAGTACCCTTCATGATAGCACCAGCAAACAGGAATGTTGGCAGCTTTCATACATGCTTTGTGCCCTGAGTCCTGTGCAGCGGGAGTGGTAAGATGTTAAGATTTGCCAAAACATCCTGGATACAATTGCTAGGCTGAGTTTCAAACCTTGGCATGAAACAGGAGCTAATATCAGCTTTGGATGACAGCCCACTCACTACATCCAGTCTCTCTCTGTCTTGATCCCAGTTTGAGCCGCGTCCTATGCCTTTGATGGCCTAAAGAAGAATTTCTTGATAGTACTCAAATATCTGACATTTGCGATCACTTATTCTATGAACACAATGATATTTTAAATCCATCTCAATACAGATAAACTTTCTGAAGCTTAGCAGACTAAGTGGGTCTTCTAGAATATTCTATTATTATTTTAGTTATTTTCTAGTTTAGTCATTTTAAATTGGCAGCTGGCCCAAAAAGCCATTACCAGCCTTATTAGAATCAATTAGTATTCTATTAAGAAAAATTAAGTCCAGGCAAACAGAAAGGAGAGAGTCAATCTAATATGAAGAGACTCGGTTTCTTATCTATGAGATGCATTTCTATTACACAAGATTGATATAATGATCAGGTGTGAAAATATTTCTGAAAGCATGTCATAAGCTATCAAAGCAAAGAGAAAAGAAGCTGGTCAAATTCATTATGCTAGAAGCTCTGGAAAATCTACATGAAGCCTAAGGACAGGAGCAGAAAGAGAAGCCCTCACAGAAGAGCGTTCCATCAAGGGAAACTGGTCCAAGCAAGATGCTTGCCTGAAGGCTCCAGAGCTGCTGTACTCCACATACAGAGAAAATACTGCAAGCATTTCATTGGGATGCTTATGGCAGTGGGTTGTGAAAGAGACATTTTGAAAAATAAAGATAGATGATGATATTATAAGGAAGGCAAGTGGCACTCACAGTGGTATCATTTGAGAACAACTTTGGGCCAAGAGGACCTTCATTTACTGAGGAAAAAGTGACCCAGAGGCTCTCAGCAGTCCCCACCAGACCATAGACACCAATGATATTTGCTGCTAAAAAACAAACAAACAGTAAACAAAAGCCTTCAGCCTTCCCAGGATGAAAGCCCAAGCTGAGTTTCTGAACAATACAGTGCTGCCTTGACCATACCAAGAGTATATTGCCCCACTGTGAACTCTCATACCTCAACTTCTGTTTCACACGCCATCTTGAGACCCACTTACCCAGGGCCCTATGGTGCAACTGAAATCTTTTTAGCAGCTCGCCTGTTAGTCACAACATTCTCCTGTAACTTCAGGAAGCCCTGGACAAGTTGTCTTGGCAGAATTCAAGTAAATGCCAAGCAGCCCTTCTCACCAACCCATAACCCCAGGAAGCATCCAGGCAACCTATCCTGAGTGGCCAAGCATACAAATGCCTCTGAGAAGCAACCAGATGTCCTTGCCCATATGCCAACAATTGTGGTATTGGGAATCGCTGTGAACCCATCCATGGCCCACGGAAGCAAGGGCGCAACCCTCATAACTCCAAAGAACCTCCCAAACAAACAACTTGACCTGGACAGTCACTTAGACCCCCTAGTGAAAAAGGCAGCAGCCAGCTGTGAACAGGTGAACCCTTGGAAGCCCATGAAGTCATCTGCTCAGCCATTGTACTTATAGACACCATTCCAGACCCATCAGTACACACAGCCTATCTTTCACCTCCACACACTGGCGAGCACTGCTAACCCATTTATTATGATGGAAGGGGAACACAGAGCAATAAACCTTACCTCATTCTGTCTGGGAAGCAGAGGAGAGGAAAATACCTTTCCAAGACATACTCTCAATATTCTACTTCTAACAAGGCTCAACAATTGAAAAACTGTTTCAGCTATGAACTCACGCATGGATTGATTTGTGGAAAACAGTATAGATGTTCCTCCTAAATCTAGAAATAGAGCTGCAGTGTAATCTAGCAATTTTTTTCTCCTTTATTAATTTATTCTTGTTACATCTCAATGGTTATCCCATCCCTTGTATCCTCCCATTCTTCCCTCCCTCCCATTTTCCCCTTATTCCCCTCCCCTATGACTGTTCCTGAGGGGGATTACCTCCCCCTGTATATGTTCATAGGGTATCAAGTCTCTTCTTGGTAACCTGCTGTCCTTCCTCTGAGTGCCACCAGGTCTCCCCCTCCAGGGGACATGGTCAAAGGTGAGGCACCAAGGACAATAATCTAGCAATCTTACTCCAAGGTTTATCTCCAAAGGAAGCAAAGTCAGGCAAAAGCTGATCATCTCAATAGATGTAGAAAAGACAAAGGATAACATCCATTCATAAATATAAACCCTCAAAATCCATTTAGTAAAGGCTTTTCTGTTAACCAGTGGAACAGTATAAAAACTAAAAATAAAATCATTCCATGTGCTTAGAGCCAGTTGGTTTTTGTGTGTAATTTGTATGTATTAATGTCTGTGGGGGGTTATATATACTCACGTGTGTGTATATCATGTAGATCAGAGATTAGCAATATAGTAATGTTTTCTTGCTTTGAATATCCCCCTGGAATTTCCAGTTTTCTAACAGAAGCCTAGCAACCCGTCACGTTTTCCACGAAGTCATGCTGCTCAAGTTTCTCAGGATGCCTCAAGAGAGTACCTTAATGATTCTTGACATCCTTAGTGTGTTCATTAAGCAGTTAAAATAGACCCATAAAATGTCCTTTCTTTGGACATCTCATCCCGGGGTATATGACCATTTCTTCCCAGAACAGAACAATAACAGCCAATGATGGCTGTTACATCAGTTCTCTTAAGTAGTGAATCCATTGTCAGATTTTTTAAAGCCATGGAGGACCTCATGACTTAGCTAATGGAAGTGAAACTTTGCCCATGTTTTCAAGTCACAGCAACCAACGTTGCTGTGCCACCTCTGGTTACTCACAAGATTCCTAGGAAGAGCTAAGTAGATCGGCGAGTTCTAATTTTGATGTTGATGATGGTAAGAAGTCTAACAGCAGTCATTCATTTGAAAACCAAGATGTGTGCAAAACATTGCGTGTGGGCAGAGGATGATGTATAACCTACTGGTTTTATGATTTTCCTAAACAATGCATCTAATAGCCTGAAATGGTGCATACAATTACCATAATATTAATTTTCTTGACAAATATTTATTGAGCATTTACCATGAGCTGGGCATTGTGCCAGGTCTGGAATATACAGTGAGCAAAAAGACACTAAGTACTTAAATAAGTAATTTGAAATTGTAATGGTTGTTCTGAAGAAGGTTACAGGGTATTAGGAGAGATTATGACAGAGCCATGCAATTTGAATACTCTAAGGTGGTACCCTAAGAGATAAACAGGAAATAGGTTAAAAAAACACAGAGGCAAAAACTTTCTAATATTAAAAAAAGGTTAGTTCGATTCATGACCTGAAAATCAATGTGTTATTTTATATATCTAGTGAGTCTTTCATCCAATTGTCACAGGTAAAGTAATCTAGTGAGCCAAGGAAAAAAACCTGAAAGAATAAACAGTGGTCCAAATATGAGTCTTCTAGTGAGTTTCCAATAATAATTCTTGATAACTCAAAAAGATACAGCAGAAAACCTAAGATGGTGGAGAATGGGCATTACATGGTAATTTAATTGTGATGGTATTTAAATACTCTATAGAGATGAAATCAACAGTCATAGGAGAGTTAGATCAGAGTTAGGCCAGAAAGGTGCCTGGGACAAAAACGGTGATTAAAAGAACAAATTCAAGATGTGTACTTTTTTGTGTGATGTACATGTCTGTATGTGTATTCACATGTGTAGGGGCACACTTGTGTATGTATGCACACGTGTACATGTGTATGTAAGCCAGGCCCAGGTTGATGTTGAGTAGCTTCCTCAGTTGTTCTCTACCATATATATGGAGGCAGGGTTGCTCACTTGAGTCCAGAAACCAATTTGTCTAATGTAGCTGATCTGACTGCTCTAGGGAGCCACAGTCTCTGCCTTTTTTGAGATGGTATTACAGGCAGGCCATCACACCTATCCAGCCTTTATGTTGATGCTGAGCATTCAAACCATAGTCCTCACATTCACATGCATGTATCCATCTCCTCAGCCTTTAAGATGCATCTTTAAAGGAGATGCTAAAACAAAAACAGAACAAACAAACAGAAACAAAAGCAAGAACGAAACAAAAACAATGAGGAGTAGACGGGAGTGAGAGTTTTATGAAGGAGAAGGTGTGTCATAAATCATGCTCACACTTCTGATGAAAGCACCCAGGATAATGAAGGAGGTAAAACTGTGACTTCAATGTTTCCTCTCCAGTCCATGTGCTAGAAATGCTGTCACCAATACAACAGCATTGGGAGGTGATCGGAGTTACAAAGGATCTACCCTCATGAAGGGACCTCGTACTATTATTACCACCGCAGTAGGCCGGTTAAGTATGAGAGTGGGCTGCTATAGAAATGACTTCTCTCCCCTTGCGGTGTTACTCTTGTGTTTTATGACCTTCCCATCATCTGTCATGAGATGATACTGCATCAAAGTCCTTACCTGAAGCAGGTGCTTGCCCTTGGATTCCCCAAAACTGCGCGTATAGCTTTATGCAAATTGACTGTCCCACTCTCACATGTTCTTTACAGCAGTGAGAAGCCGACTCACACAGGTAGATTAGCAGCAAACTCCTAACGCAGACTATGAATGTAACTTCACCTTCTAAAATTCAAAAGATATTGCATTGCCAAAGTTGCCATTGTTGTGTGTGTGTGTGTGTGTGTGTGTGTGTGTGTGTGTGTGTATGTGTGCATCTTGCTGTGGCTGTGTTTATGCTTCATAGTAGGGAGGGCAAGAGCTGCGAAAAGAAAATTGCAAACAAGTATATACCGAAATAAAGAAAAATGATCACTGACTCATATAGATGCTGCCTGGAGTCTTTCTGATGCAAATATATAAGTTAGCTCTGCTTTCACCTAAGGAACAGCAACAACAACAAAAAGAAGTTTAAAAAAAAAAAAGCAAGGTTTAGAAAGAAACACTGCCACAAGCTACAGATTCCATTGTTTCTAGAGAAAAATTCATTTACATCAAATCTCTGAAGCTGTCAGTACACACAAAGACTTTGAAAGCGTTTGTTTGGAGCTAGTACCATTCTTTCTATTTATATTCTAATAACTCGTCCACCCCCTTATGATTCTTTGTGAACTCACTCAAGTTTTGGCTGTACTATACTTTCCTTTTTCTCCCCCTGAGACACACTTGTAATCTTTACAGACTTGTTCCAAAAGCAAAGAAGCAATCATCAAAGAAAGAACGTGATGGTATGCCTGCTGTGCACAGAGAGGGAATCTCTTCCCATAGTCATATAAAACTGGGAAGGCCCAGTGCCATGAAGGTATCCATCAGATTAGACCCGGGAAGAGCACAGTCAGAAAGCACACAGCCTAGCCTCAACCTTTGGAGCACATGAAATTCTGAAGCTAGATGAAGCCTTGTATTCCTAACTTACTAATTATCTTCAGCAAGAACAACCTTTTTGTGACCTATTTATGGAATCCTTAATAATCTTTGAAAAAAAGTTAAACGTAGATGGTGGGCACAGAGCTATCGTAGTATAAAAACATGACTTCAGGGGAAAAAACAAGTCTAAGCAAAACTCAATCTAAAATTAGGTCTTGGATGATCAAAATCATCATCCTGCTGAGGTTCTCATGATAAGAATGTAGGAGGGAAGAGTGAGGAGTAGAGAGAAGGATCCGTGGTTAAGAGCACTGGCTGTTCTTGTGGAGAACCTGAGTTCCATTCTTGCATCCACATGGTGTCTGACAACCATCTATGACTCTAGTTCAGGGCATCCAGTGCTTTCTTCTGGTGTCTGTAGGTACTGCATGCACATGGTGCACAGATACACATGAAGACAAAACACCTGTACACATTAAACAAATAGGTAGATCATGATGGTGATAGACAGACAGTCATAGATATAGATAGATTGATGATAGGTAGCAACTGATAGATGAATTGATAGAGATAAATAAATAGATGGTAGTAGACAAGGATAGATAGATAGATGATAGATAGATAGATAGATAGATAGATAGATAGATAGATAGATAGACAAATAATGAATGAATGAATAACTTTTTAAAAAAAATATCTGGGCCCACACAGCACAGAGAAATAAAACTGAAATCCCATGGAAGAGCACTCTAAGCAGGACCTCCTAGACTAGGAGGAAAACTCAAACCAATGCAGGAAAATGACATTACTAGTGAATTTTAGTCTTATGTGGTAGCTTTTTGAAAGTTACCCCTTAGAAATAACTCAAATTGTGTTTGGATTTTTAAATTAGTTTTGGATTTGGTTTGTTTGTTTTTATTTTGGGCTATTTCATTCTAGCTGTTTTAGCTACCTAGAAAAATTCTGCCGTTATTCCACGCACTCTCTTTCTTACACGTGCGCAGCCCATCGTGCCACCAGGACAACACATTGGCTAAGAATGGTGAACCCACCGTAGCACATCTTTACCATCAGGCCAGAGTTTCCATTAGAGGTAGAATGGTGGGTACCAATAATTGCAGTCCCATTCAGCAAAGATTTACACACACACACACACACACACACACACACACACACACACACACACACACAGTCCAGAGAAAAGTCAGAGGAACTGAGCTCCCATCAAAACAGTGACCCCTGGAGTATAGACTGATACAGATTAACATATATTCTCTAAAGCAGTGAAAATAATGAGAACACACAAAAGTGGAACAAAAGAGAAATCACTATCATTAGTGGGAAACTCAGAAAAAGACCGTTTCCGAGACAAAAACGCACCCAGTCATTGAAACTAAAAACATTTACACAGAAACAAGGCAAACTGGATAAACTTTGAAAAGTGGAACAGGACACTAGAAGAAAAAGATGTGCGGAAGTTACTGCCGCCTCAGTGAGGAATGACAAGATGAAAGCTACGAAGAGAGCCGCAAAGCCCAGTGACCACGGCACAGCTACTCAGATGCCCAAAGAAAAAGTAGAATGCAGAGAAGCAACATCTTACACAACCACGATGTCACCGCTCCTGAATGTGTGGTGCTGTGGGTAATGGTGATGCTTTTGAAAGTTCATTGCTCGCACATAGCATAAACCCAGTTTTCAGACTAGAGGAGAGCCATGATACCATAGTCGCCAATCATTATTTTTGTTAGACGTGAGTAAACCGAGACACTCAGACACATGTTCAAAGTGCGCGGCTTTGGACTTCAGTCTATTTTTCTAGTACAGAAGTGGAAGCACCTGCATGTATCTCTTCAAAATCATTACACACAGAAAATCCTAAAGATGGCTAGGTGGGTAGTATGTTCAAAATCAGAGCAAGAATGCAGCAGATCTAGGATAAGAAAGGCCCTGTTCGCACCTCATTTGTTAAGAGCATCTTTTTATCAGTTGTACCCTTACTTCTCCCAACTTGACAGGAAAAGCCCATTTTCCCACAGTGATCCCAGGGTCCTTAGCACAATGATTGACACTTGGTAATGACTGTGAACTAAATCTAAGTTTAAATGGTGTGTGATGGAGGTTACATCATAAATGAGGGTCACAGACAAAGCCAAACTCCAAGTCCAAGGACTCATGAACATATTATCATAGGGATGAATCACCTGGAGAGTTAAAACAATGAAGCCAACTGTGGCAGGAAAAAAAGGAAAGAGATTTTATTCTTTTTTAATTATTTTTTTTAATTTATTCATATTACATCTAAATTGTTAGCCCATCCCTTGTATCATCCCATTCCTCCCTCCCTCCCGCTTCCCTTCCTACTCCCCTCTCCTATGTCTGTGACTGAGGGGGACCTCCTCCTCCTGTATATGCTCATAGGGTATCAAGTCTCTTCTTGGTAGCCTGCTATCCTTCCTCTGAGTGCCACCAGGTCTCCCCATCCAGGGGACATGGTCAAATATGGGGCACCAGAGTTTGTGTGAAAGTCAGATCTCCTTCTCCACTTAACGGCGGAGAATGTCCTGTCCATCGGCTAGTCTGGGTAGGGGTTCGAAGTTTACTGCCTATATTTTCCTTGGCTGGTGCCATATAATAAGTGAGTTCACCCAGAATCAAAAAGAGTTAAATGATATATACTCACATATATCGAGGCACTAGTCCAAGGGATACGTCCCCATGAAAAATTTTACCTACCAGGAAAGTGGGTCAGAGGGGAGGACATCCTATTGAGACTTTAGGTGAGAGAAGCCTGGGAGAATGAGGAAATAGAAGGATCCAGAGGGTCCTGGAAAACTACAAGAGGAACTGTATGACAGGTGGATCTGGGCCCTGGGGTCCTCCTTAAACTATGGCACCAGCTGAGATTTTATTCTTTATAAATCAGGTGCATCTATGGTGCTGCTTCCTCCCAGTCTCACTCAGCCTTGAGTTTCCATCAGCTTTTTGCTCAACCTGCTTTCTAATCTTAAGGACTACCTGGAACCTGTGGTCTCTTCAAACCAAGAATTAAGCCAAACGCTCACTGCATGTACTTTTCTTGCTTGTCATTGTTGGTTTCTGTAGCCACCTCTTGGCTTGCCTTTCCATTTTTACCCTCATGTCTTGATAGCAAATGGGACAGAACATAATATTCCTTTGTCCCATTGTTTGCTGTTTCAAATTCCATTGTTTTGCTATTACATTAAAAGAGGTACATGATCTCTAAAGACTTGCAATGATAATGTTTTGACATTGTAATTTAACGTGGCAATGTGGCCTCAATAATCACTCAGCTACACTGTTTTACCACTGCCTTGACATCATTGTAAAATGGTCTCTCTAGACTTACATTTTGCCATTGCCTTGACACTGTAATATGGTCTCTACAGATTTGCATTGAAATTTGTTTTGTCATTGTCTTGATATAATAATGTCCTCTCCATGGACTTCTCTTCACATACATCATCCTCTCCAAAGACTTGTGTACCAGCCACATTACAAGAGCGATGCACACCGTTAGCATCCCATCCCCGGCGAACGGGGAATGATCTTTCATGGTTTCTACTTAACGGTAAGTGTCGCATCTCATCAATAACTATTTTCAAACTCTTTTATCTCAACTCTTCCCAAGTCTCATTCTTGATGCAGAGGGTTTTTTTTTTTAACCAAGAAGCAAAGTGGACAAATTCCCATTAGATAAAATCTGCCTGCACGTTTTTCATTTTTAATATTAAACTCACTCACTTTAAAAGCATTAAAGTGGAGTCGATCAGGAGGGAGTTTGCTTCACCAGCCCATAATAGGGAACTATTGCATAGAGTCATTTCAACCTGGTACAGGAATACAGCAGAGTACATTAGAAGGGAAAATCTGCCACCTCCTCTATTCACAAAATACCTTTGTAAATTCTTTTCCCCTGTTGAATTGCATCACTTCTAATACTCACTGCCTTAGACAAAGCCTCTGCTTATATCATCTTTTCTTAGTCTCACATGCTCCTGAAAGCACTAAATGGATGTAATATACATTTTTCTCCTTTCTTCTCCTTACATGCACCAACCATATTCTTTTTCTTAGTCATAAAATCTATGCATAAACAAAAGTAAAACCTTTAGTGGGACTGTGAGGGTTTTTTTAAAACAGAAAATGGAATCATCTCACTTGAAGCCTGTAAGGAGAGCGCACAGAAATAAAGAGTCATATTAATGTTAAAACTTCAGTAATTCTTCGGGCCAGTTGGCTGTTACATTTTCATCACTGGATCACAAGGAGCATGTTCATCAGATTTTGGGGATTTCAACACGGCACGAAGCACTTGCCTAGTGCCTTGCATGTACTCTCTTAGCAATGTGCACCCAGAATTCTGTACAATTCTGAGTCATTCTTCTTTGGGCTGTCCAGAACCAGAGTCACTGTGCAAGGTCACAGCCAGATAAGAGTAAAGCTTTTCTTCTCCCATTTTCCCAACTCAGTGAGATGTGAGCCTTACTCCTGACTAAAGGGTGATCATTTGGAGACCATTTACAGAGGAAACGCATCATCTCACTAGCTTCTGACTCTGAGGAGTTGTCCTTTCATGAGAACGCAGACAATAAAGCATGGTGATGCTAGCTGCATTTGACATGCTGGCATCAAGAAACCCCACAAATATTCTTGTACCATTTGGCAGTTGCGGCAAATATGGTGAAATCATACCAATTGTTAACGCTGTTTTAGCATCACAGTTGTCAATGGATCTACTTGAAATAGTTAATTGGTGTCTTCCAGAAGTGTGTGTAATTTTATCATGATGTAGTTTATCAAATATTTTGATTACTTTAACTGTCCATCAATATAACTGGCTTCCCTTCTGTGGTTCCAGCGTGTCCACACACTATCTGAAATCTATTTGCATAACCTTTTAAAAGCAGTATGTGTTTTATTGAACAACATTTTACAGAGGAAAATCATCTTTCTTCTGCTAAAAAATAATCCTTAAGAATTAAAATATGCCAATTATAATTTTAGGAAAGATTTGTAGCTCATGTTTTACGCTTTGAGAAAAGACTACATAAGCTCTAAAATGGCAAGACCTGGCCCCATGTTAATAAGGAGTTCCTTCTTTGCTCAAAAACCCTTCACCGCACAGTAATCTTGAGGCATCTCTGACTGCTCTGTCCTTACCAGGGCTGGGGACCCTCTTGTGCTGGGTTGCACAGTCCTGGTTCAGTCTCAACCCTGGATGACCCCAAGAACCTAGAGCATCCATCTTATCCCAGTCTTCTAAGATGCTCAGCCCTTCCCATTTTCTCTTGTCCCCTCAGCTCCTCTGTGTAGAAAGGCAGAAACAGACTTTCATCTGGACAACAAGATGGACATGATCAGGAAGGTGTTATCCTCGTGGTATCTCTAACAGGCAGACCCTCAGGATGGTAGGAAAAGAATCTGACTCGGAAAACTCTACATTTGGTCACTGTCCTTGGTCCTACAAACCCTGTGCGAATCAAGCTGCTTTCTCCCTGCATTCAAATAATTAGTCGCAATGAAAAGAACAACCGGAGTGCTTGACAGACACTCACTTGCAAGAAGGTCCGAGACATCCAAGCGCCTTGCAACTTCTGAAGCTGGCCCGATATTTTCTTAATGCCTCTTTCATCATTAAGAACACTGGTTATCTTGCTAGATTGTGTGCTAAACTATTTCAACAGTTTCGCTTTCAAATAATTTCGGACTGTCGACCACCCTACTTACTTTATGTTGATTATTTTCTTCATAAATTTAACAGAATGTATTGATCATCTAGTACATAGCCAGCAGTGGTGATGGTGATACTGCATAGAAAAAAAAGCTGCCAAGCAGCATCGGTGTGTCAGAGATGATTTAAAGTATTTTGTGTATATAGCACATTTAATATCCATATCAATCCTGTGATCTTTAATTTGTAGACAAGGAAAGTAAAATAGAATTTTAATAACATACTCTGTGCCACATGAGGTAGTAAAGATTGGCAAAGCAAGGAACCAACCCCATGCTCTCTAACCGCAGAGGCTTTATTCCAGTCAGTATGGGCTGTTTTACTAAGACAGACACATGGATACTGTGTCTTCTTCCCAGAGCGCCTGTGATATTAGCGTATCCCAACTAGAGGAAAGCTACAGTGACCTGCAGTCCCCTGTCACAAGAGCGTTTCATCTGCTTCCCTTGGCAGCTCTGAAGATATTAGCATCTCTATTGCATCCATAAGAAATGTTGACTTTGCTTTAAAGTGCTGAAAAAGATATTTACATCTGAGAAGAAAATAATGTAATAGTACTAACATTTCATTTTATGATATCTCTCTTCTTTGATCCTACACCAGGTTATTACCAACAGCAAGTGGTGGAGGAACTGCCTTGTAAATTCTTAAGAAATAAAAAGTAAAAGAAACAAACGGAAAACTCTATCATCTGTAACAAACTCCAGTGCAGGGTACCAACACCATCCTAGTGCCCTCGGGGATCTGACTCCCACTCAGGGCTACTTTGACCTAATCTAATAACAGAGACTTTACACCCTGAAGATCCTGTCAAGACTTTGAGCCTACAGACAACAACCATTCGATTGGAGTTGTCTACCAACACAACACTGTGAAACATAAATGTCTCTTCCAGGGTGGGAGTGAAAGTCATAACCCTGCAGAACGAACTGACGGTGAGAATTAATGCAGCTGCAAATGTCTGGCCTTCATCTGCAATGACCTGCTGGGAGTAATAATAAATGCATTCGGTTTGTTTACCTGTTTGTCTGAGACAGGGTTTCCCTTTGTAGTTGGCTTCACACCCCTGATCCTTCTGCACATGTCTCCAAGTGTTAAGTTCAAAGGTGTGCACCACCATGGCTGTTCCATGTGTAATGGTTGGTCCTTTCATGCTCTATTTCTATCCCAGTGTCCATCTCCTACCTATAATGTCATCCTCTGCACTCTTTCTAACACAACGTCCAATAAATACCTATTTGATGACTATCACTTGTGACAAAGGGAATCCCGTCTTCCTTGGAAATAATGACCTTGTCAGTTTGATAATTTTTAAAAACTAGAGGAGCAAGATCATAGTTTCACTTAGCACACTACAACTGTATGTTAGGACGTTGGCTAGAAAGCTTTTTGTTCACAAAGTTCAGGGTGGTATTAACATGTACAGTAGGCACTAGAAATAGTGTGGAGACCACACAGACTATTATGAGAGTCTTCTTCACTTTGTATAGGGGGGACTTTATGTGTCTTCTGGTTTGAGAAGTGGGAGCTCAGGTTCTTTGAGCATGGCAAGTCTGGAGCACACATTAATATTTGGAAATGATGGCGATTGACCACATAGACCTCAGCAAAGAAGTGATGAGATGAAATCCTTTGACACTTGCCCAGGATCTTGTAGGTGTTCAACCTATGTTGATTTTCTCTCTATACCTCCTGCTATGATTTTGCCACATTTGAAACAAACACTCAGAGACTCAGCATTTATCATAATACTAGTAGCTTGAGTCAATGAGAACCTTCATTTTGGATGGTACTTTGGAAACATACTTTGTGGGTATTTTGGAAATAACCATGTTAAACAGGGGCAAGTTGAGAACAAATTTATTTTCCTTGTTAAAAGTTTACAGATCCTGAAGCATCAACCAAAGAGCATGTGTGAACTGGACCTAAGCCCCCTACACATCAGCATCCAAGGAACAATGTGGGTCCTCTAGAAAGTGGAGGGGTGGCTGCCTCTGACATGGAATCTATTGCCTGCTTGTGGATCTCTTTCCCCTAGCTGGGATGCCTTGTCTGGCCTCAGTGAAGGAGGATGCTCTTACTCCTGATGGGACTTGATGTGCAGGGGTTGGGGGAAGCATTGGAAAGGGGAAGGCTCCCCTTTTCTGAGAAGAAGGGGAATGGGGAAGCAGGTGGATAGACAGGCCTAGGAGGAGAGGAGGGAGGGGACTGTAATCTGGATGTGAATAAATAAATATTTTTTTAAAGTATCACCAAATGTTTATTAATTTATAAAAGTTGATTTCCAGGTACCTCAGCTTGCTGGAGCATCAGAAGTCAATGACTATGCCCTAATGTTTGTAATGACTTTAACAGCACAAATCATGAATAGATGTCCTAAGACTTCTAGATATAACTGTACCAGTTTTTGCACAAAGATTAGCTATCCCTCATTGTTGGGCCTGGCATACATTTCTTGTCTTGCCTTTTTGAAGAGGAAGTTCAAATTAGACCGCAGTGACAGAACTGTCATTTAACTTGTAGGTTTTGGACAAAAAATGTCAATATTTAATGGGAGAAAAATAAAATGAATTTTCCAGTATCTATAATTAATCAATCAAGAAGTTGAGACATTTAAGTAATAATTACTCACAAAGTGTGTGCAAAAGTAAAGGGGAAATTTTTGAGTGATAAGAATAGCTTCTAAACTAATCATATAATAGGAGAAGGAGCTCCTTCATGCTGGACTAGAGTTTAACACTTGCTTTTCATTCTACACTATTCAATTTCCCATGCATGGAATTCCCAGTACTATCTACATAGCAAGAGCAAAGTATCAGTCAAAATCCACCAGACAGATGTGAAAATTGAATTTTTTCCAGTAAGTTATGATGTAAAAGTGAATGCTGGTACATTGCAGGGTTGGAACCCAGAGGGGAACATTGTCTGAAGATGTAGGTTGCAACTACAGCAATGTGGCAAATTATGATTACACAAATCTAAGAAAGTGTTCCACTAATAAGAATGAGCAAGGTCAAAGGAAATTTCCCTTAGTGCTTCAGATGATTAATATTAAATTAAATATAGCATATAAGCTTGCTACCACACAAAACAGACAACAATGCCAAGGCAAATGTGTGCAGGGACTGGGGATCACAACCTTGCCCGTGTAGATCTTCAACCCTCAGAACAGGGGCAGAATTGCTCTGAAAAGAGACACTTGGATTTTTATGGACTTTGCTTCTTTATTCTGCCAGAGAATAAATATGGTTAAAGATGTATATGAAGTGTCTCACATTTTCATATGTGTTATAAGACATGTACGCAAATGACCCTACCAGAGTAGAGACTGTTCCTTGCGATGATAAACAAACAGTGATAGCTCACGTTTTCAGGACTATAGAGTAGGATGTTTTTCTTGTTGTTTTCATATGTGCCCTCTCATTAAATCACATTGAAATGTCGCAGTGGGCAGATTGTTAATATAACCTCCAATGCCACAGATATGCTCATAAAAATTTGGGGCATGCTGCATAGTCATACATTGGATACAATGTTTTATATGAAAACTTAGACTTTGCTTTTTTTTAAAAAAAAACACTTCTAATTCTACATTTATTTGTCTTTGTTTTCTGAGACAAGGACTCACCATGTAGCTGAACCTGATCTTGAACTCCTGACCCTACTGCTTGGAATACATTCACGTGTCACCGTGCCCAGCTCACTCAGCTCCTGAAAGCTCTGCATGATGGCTCACACTCATGCACATGTACAGATTTTATAAAAGCTTTTTCCCATTTAAATTATGCAAATGCATCACAAAGTGTATTAGAACCATTTTACCTATATTTTATGGATGAAAAACTGTGGCATAGAGAAGTTTATTTTTTAATTAATTAATTTATTTTATTTACTTTACATTCAGATGGCAGCTTCCCTTCCTTCCTCTCCCCCAAGCCCCTCCCTCTCACCTTCCCTCCTCCCATCCCACCGCCTTCCTCTTCAGAGAAGGGGACGCCTACCAGATACATCAATCTGCCTTGTCATATCAAGATACAGTAGGACTAGGTGCATTGAGAAGTTTTTGGTTTTGTTTTTGTTTAGTTTAGTCTAGTTTGTTTGTTTTGGTAAAGTCTGTGTCTGCCAATAGGGCAATAAGGATTTGTTTCCACACTTCAGGCTAGGCCCTGCGTCCACTAGTAGTTGGCCAACACAAGACAAACTCAACTCGTTGCTCTGATTACCAGAAGCTCAGTTGTCATCATCGTCACATCCTGGAAGCTTAGACATTTTAAAGTCCTCGGCAGAGTTTACTGAATGTACACGCTGAACACCATCATTACTGATTCTGAAATCAGTACAGGGAGAAACAGGAAGGGAAGAATCTGTGTAACTCAATCATTTCCTGTTTTCTAGAAAGTCCAAAATAAATTACAACTTTGAGACTTCAAAGGCCCGTGTATAGAGAAAATAGGTTTTTTTTTTACATATTGGTTTATGCAAATAGCTTTCACTTTTAAAACTCAGCCTCCTCCCCCACCTTGTTGCCTAATGCTTTGTCTGTCCACCATCCTGCCTTGATCCTTGCTTAGACTGATTACGTGATTGCCACATCACCTAACATCTTGATTTCTCCATTCCTTAGGCTGTCCTGTGACCTAATTGGGCAGCTGAGCAGAGTGCAATGGCTGTCGCTGCCTCACAGTGGGAGTCTTTGGAACCATCCTCTACCCTCCCCTGGACAGAGAGTCTGCTGGCTAGAAATGAATATTTTTGTCAGCCTGATTAATATACTGAGGGGTGGGAGTGGGGGGGAAGAGCAGTTCCTGGAAAGCCTCGCCCTCTTTGGTGCCTACATCACATCTGCTTTCATCAAATCAAATACAAGTATGTGAAAATGAGATAGGAAATGACTCAAGCATGTTTACAAAAAGTAGCTACCAAAGCAGAGAAAATAACAAATTTAAGGAAGAATGGATTTCCCTTCAAATTAAGTTTTACTTGGTTTTTTACAGATCTCCTGTATCTCCACAGACCACTAACAATTCATACACAAAATGTAAATCATGCACAGTGGGCATGAGCATTATGGCATTGTCACTTATGTGTGTTGTTTTTGTACAATAGACAGCAACGCACTTTGCTTTGTCACTATAACAATACCTGAACCATCACCTACCGTTTCTGGGCCTTTTACAAAGATCTCCAGTAGTATTGTAATATATTATAAGGTGGAAAAATCAAAGTCAGTATAAATGTCCCACGGCTAAATTAATGCTAAGATTGTAAATTCACAACTAGTATTAGTTCACAGTCGGAAAATAAACAAGTTTTTAAAAGATGGATTTGTTTTTCTCTTGTGTATGGTTGTTGTGCCTGTATGCCAGGGTGCCGGGTATATGTAGTTCCTTCAGAGGCCAGAAGAGCTGTCAGGTCTCCTGTAACGGGAATTCCAGATGGCCGCAAGCCACCACATGGGAGCTGAGAATTAAACAAAGGTTCTCTGCAAGAGCAAGGCCTCTTAACCACTAAGCCATCTCTTCGGCCTCAAAGGGAAAACCTAGAGCCAGTCAGGCTGCCTCATCAAACTGCAGACCCTACGGGAGGGAGGATCTTTCACATAACATGGACAGATTTACCACGTAATCCATTTTTAGAAACTATGATCATGCAAGATAATTTGCAATTCTATCAAGAACTTGGTCTCTAAAGTGAAAACCAGTTAATTAAAAAAAAAAAGTCTGATCTTAGGAAAATCCCTTTACATTTGCATCCCCTGTGCTGTGTGGCATTACCTTCCGAGGTTAAAACCTTCCAGGTGGGAAACTCTTCAAGACATGGAATATAAAAGGAAGATGAAACAATAGAGTATTGTTTCTATGAAAGAGCAGCATGTTCCCAGGGGAAGTGAAGCACTGCATTCTGCAGGGCCGTTCATTACGACAAAAAGTAAACAAGTTAAAACAGCTTCAGGAAGTTTCTGAAGCTGACCAAATTCACTAGGCCCCTCCCTCGGTGAGGGTGAGGGTGAGGGTATATCAGCAGTAAAGACTGATGTGTGTCACTTTCAAACAAGCTTGAGTTCTTAGAAAAGGCTCAAATCAAACAGTCTGGAGGAAGCACAGACCAGCCAACCAGCTTAAAAGAAGCAGAGACCTTTTGAGATACCTGGAAAGGACAATCTCCAACCTGTTGAACTTTCTCCAAGCTCTGCAGTGAGTTTCAAGTTTCCAGCTTTGTATACTGCCACCAAACTGGTCTGGGCTTTGATGTAACTGTCTTTGAGTCATCTCTGCGCCAGTAACTAACCTCTCTCATCCATATTCCCATAAGCAACTCCATTAAATCCCATTGGTTTTCCATGTTGCACTTTGGTGTTGTCTGAACTTTGGTCTCTAGTCAGTTCTGTATCTGAGGTGAGTGCTCATTTGTTCATGTCTCCCCAGGAATAATGCCTCACGGCATCCTAGTTTTTGTTTTTGTTTGTTTGGTTTTTTTTTTTTTTTGCAGGTACCTTCCTCATAGATCTGTTAAGAGAACTGAATGACATTATATATATATGGGAAAGGTGAGTGACTGATAAGTACTTTATATAAACACGCTATAAGCATTGTTGCTATTCTTCCGAAGCTTTTAAATTTTCTAGAAACAATCATCAGAATGTAGCAGGTGTTCCCTTTGATTAGGCCGTAACATGAAGTATTTCCTACTTTCTGTTTCTTTTATAAATGTTTGACTATATATAATTAAGAAGTTAAAAGAAACTTTATGTTCAAGCAGTGTTGTCACCGTGCAGAAGGTCTTGTTTTCTACTGACCACTGTGACCCCAAATATTTTAACTCTTCACATAACAAAGTAGATTCTAACCCTTTTCATCTTGAATGAGCTCTGGCCTTAGTTATTCCCTATTAAAAATGAAATGTGGTAGTAATTGTTAACACCATGTGACCTTCAGATGCAGGTAGGAAAAGATGATATGTCTATAGCCGGGCTCTCAGTACATTCAACTCCCTCACCCCCAGGTCTACTGACAGAAGACCATGTAGGAAGGACACGTGTTGAATAATTTTTGGAAGAGCATTGCTAAACCTTTAGCACACTGAAGCATTTTCCCACATGTGGAATCTTCCTGTATTTTACGGCATCTAAATGTAAGAAATATAAGATAACTGAACATTTCTTTTAAAGCAGAAACCAAACTCATAGAGATTATATTGTCCTCCCCATAATCTGAAGGAAGATACCATGAGCTCCATGTGAGATCCATGTGCTTGACGACTTCTTTGCTGCCCTGTTCTGTCCCCCCCCCCCATTTCTCTCTCTCCCACCTGCCTTCCTGTCCTCCCTCCCTCCCTCCCTCCTTGGAGTACCTTCTTAGCTTATGGAAGCTGCCTGGAATGTGCTTCTCTTACACTGGATGACTATTCCACCCCTTGCATATCACGTTTTTCCTGACATCAAGCACGTTTCTGTTATTCATGTCTTTGTTTGTTCCATGCATAGAAACTGACATGCTTTCAATTCATTAAATGTCCCTTGGGTTTTTTGCAAACTTTATTACCTGGGTCTTTTACTGCCAGATATATAGGTGGGTGGTTCTCCATTCAGAGATATTGGTGTCAGGACCACATTCCCAGAGACTGAGTGAATTGCTTAGAGTGAAGACTGCATCTCTGCCAGCTTGAAAATATCCCATGCTAACTCCTTTATCCTGCTCAGTTTTTATATGCAAGTATGGACTATCTTTCAATGGTTTAGTGTGACTTGTCCTTCTTCCATGGTCATGTACAAATCTTCCTTCATGATTAACTCCTGGCATATTACCACAGCCTGAATCACACCAACAAGAGACCTGCTGGACAGAGACAAGTTTGTTTTTTCTATTTCCACTTATAATGTATTCTTTGATCTATAGCGTCAATTGGGCATCAGGTGTAGAAGTGAGCAGATGATAAATGTTTCCGGGAATGTGAAGCAAGCCCCCACAGGTATCAGAATTGATCTGAACTAACTTTGCGGGTGGGGTTTGGTTTGACCACCATCAACATGAATGGCTAAGGAGCTGTCTAACTCCTGCAACAGCAGATTAAAGATTTCCCTGAGATTTTTGTCTATGCTGAAATCTTGTACAAGAGAGAGAGAAATTTTAGTTTTACTGTTGTTAACCTGATCACGAGATAAATGTGCAAAGTCTGAGGATGGGTGTGTCTACCTTGACATCCAAAGAAGCCGCAAGCCTGCAAGCCTGGAGGTTTTTCTTATAATAAACCTCTCCACTGATTGTTTTGTTTTATATTTTTAGTCTTGTGCAATTTTATCTGCTTGTTCTCCCCCGCGCCCACTGCCTCTGTCCCCTTTGGTAAAATAGACAATTATGTCCCATTCATGTGGGAAAACAATTTAAGCCCCGTAAAAATAAAGTAAATAACCAAGCATAGGCACTCTTCAAGAACAGCCATGCAATAGTTTCCAAACAGCATAGAGAGTAGCTGACCCTGAGCTCACAGGGGCACAGCAGGGTCCCTCCTGGCTGGGTCACTTTAGTCTACCAACTCTCTTTACTGATGTTTCTTTGTCTGCAAAAGACCTAAGCTATTGTGATTAAAACCAAGTGAGGTGTCCCAGTCTAATGAGAAAAACACCAGAGGGAAAAAAATTCCAGTGAAGGGACATGTTCCAAAATACCCCACCAATGTGTTCCTCAAAACTGTCAAGGTTATCAGTGACAAGGAGAGACCAGGGAAATTGTCGTGGCCAAGAGAAGCTACAGAAGAATGACAGCTAAACGTAATGTGGTGTCACGGATGTGATTCTGGAACAGAAAACAGACCTTAGCTTACGAAAAGAAGAAGGGATAGAAACCTCAGTTAGCAGCACCGAATTGGCTCAATAATCATAACAGAGGTAACAACGCTAAAACCTGATGTTAATTAATTCTGAGAGAAACTGGGCTCAGGTTGTATGAGATATCTCCGTGATGCTTTCTCAATTTTCTGTGACTGTGAAAGTCTTTCACATGCTGAGGTGATGGAGAGGCACTCCGTTGACGCTCTGTCCATGCAATCTTCTCTAAGGAATGAGGAAGAGCAAGCTGTCACCACAGGTTCTTCTATCTGCCCTCTTCACACTAACTCTAGGAGAAGCAAAGAATTCTTATGGCCGTATTGACCAGTTCTTATGGGTGAGAAGAGTTATGGTGTTTTTTTTTTTTTAATGAGTCTAATTTTATTGGAATTTGAAGCCTGACATTTGAGATTGTTTCTGTTTTATGTAAATGAGCTTTGTCCTTCCTTGTGAGAGCCCTTCTGACTCAGTTTCCTGGAAAATATTAGAAATTCTTCTATCAGCTCACCACATCAGCAGTGATTTAACTATCTAGACAAACTCATTTCCGTTTCCTACCAAAAAAACAATTTGGCTCATTAAACATATTTTTTTTCATTAAACATATTTTTAAGTTAAGAATTAGACACATTGAAAACGGTTCCTAAGAACTTTTTCACCAATGAAATGGAAAATCTCTGTTCAAGTGCCTAGAAAAAGTTTCTGACCCTGGATCATTAGAAAATGGTTTCCTATTTTTCTTTTTTCAAAATATTTGGATTTTAAAGGACAAATTAAAATCTGAAATTTTCAACTTGGTTGTTTTCAAAATATGTGAAAGATTTTAGCTTAGGAATTCCATAGACTTTCAAGTGAAATTTTCCATTGCAAATTAATGAACTTAGCACTGAAAGGATTACCCACTATGTGTGTATAAAGTGTTCTTTTCACCTGCGTGTTATATTTAGGTTGATAGAATATGAAGGCATAAAATACCTTTCCTAAGCCAGAAACAGCATCCATGGCTTCCTGCATACTCTCCTCCATCAGAAAAATCACACCCAAATCTTAAAGCCTTTCGTCTTGAAGTGGGATGTGCTGAAATGCAGGCAAAACATTGCTCAGTGGCTGGTCTGCATTCCCACACTGTGGGAATCTGGGGTTCAGAGTCTTCCCCGCTGAGGTCTTTGTCAGGCAGTGTGCCCGGTGAGGCTCAGCCCAGGGTTTAAGACTGCTTAGCTGCATTAACACATTTGGAAACATTAGTCTGATGGCTAGTCTCTAAGTGCTGCCATTCTCTCAAGTACAAAACAGACATAATTGAATATTTACTACATCCTAGAGAAGTGTGCAGCTTTCAGAACCCTGAAACATTTAAGAGGCTCAGGTGAAAGATTAAAGAATTGAGTGTACAAACCGTCTTTCTTAATTTTGATCCAAATGCATAATAGTGAAATGTAATACCCAGGCTACGTAGCATGATTTGGTGAATTGCACAGATCCCTCCAAGTGCAGCAGAGAGCTACTGGAAAGCAGTTTGCCTCCCCCTTAACACTCAGAAAACAGTAGAGGTGGCGTTTTATAGTTCTTTCTCTTTAAAGCAAACCTCTTTGGTGTTGATCGGACTGTGCTTAACCATCACTGGAGTGGATAATTTACTTAACCTTTGTTTTCAGAGAATAGGAGGAAGTGAGCATAATAGAGGAAAAACAGAGTGCTAATTCTTAAAACTATGAATTTATCAGCTATGCCTAAATTATTCCCTCTCCTGCTGTCAAGACAAAACATTTCATATAAATAAATGTCGGCAAGCATATCTTATCAGTGTATATCTCGGAACATAAATGTTCCTGTTCTAGAACAGTCTCCCAAATGACAGCTGTGCTGCGGCATTCAGGGTCATTTTCATACAAGCCTCCTCCTTGAGTAGGGCTTTGCAATCTTTTGTGTCTAAATTTTAGTGACCACTGCACACAAATATTCTTATTCTTATTCTTATTCAGAATTGCCTAGTGTTTCTGTGGAAAGATTGTTGAGTGAAAAATAAAGTTGTTAATGTGAAATGCTCAATAAGTTAGATCAAGGGCGAAATTCTCAAAGAGGAAAAATATAATGTGCCCTCTGATATTTTGTAGCCTTTGTTACATCAACCATTAACATCTGTGAGCTGCTGTCAGTAGTTCCTTTAATGAGATTATTGTGGTTTTCTTTTAGAAATGTAACTGTCAAACGGTTTACGTTTGTTCTTGCTAATAATTCCCCAGGCTTTTATTAAAGTGATTTATAGATTTCTTAAATGTACAGTCCTGCATCACTCTGATACCAACTTATAATAAAACCAGAAATTGAATTTTGTTCTTTGCTTTGTGCTTACAATGTGTAAATACCAAAAAAAAAAAAAAAAAAAAAAAAGCATCTACTGAATAAGCTGTCCTTGGCCAGAGTAAATCTTAGGATTTTCTGTTTCCTAGCATTTAGGGAACACCTTCTTAACATTGAGTAAGGTGACCGCAAGAAAAGTAGCATGCTTCATAAAAGATGAGAATTTGATAATTAGCAAAGAAGTATAATGATTCTGGAGCTCTTCAAAGAAAAGATCCAAATGACAGCAATTAATTAAATATTTCCTCAGCAATCACTTCCTTGCTTTAGGTAGGCTTGTCAAAAAAAAAAAAAAACACTCTAAATTGCAAAACGCTTTTTGCCAATTCCAACTCACTTATCTGCTCAGCTAAGTAGTTGAAGACATATGATTCAGAGATATTTTCAAAACATCGTCCCCATAAATACAAAATAATAAGATGTTCATCATTCAAAATGAAATGCTAAACTGTTTGAAAATATTCTCTGAAACTAGCAAAAAAAAAAAAGCCACAAGGCAGATGATTTGGCTCTCGGTATCTTCCCATCTACCTGCGCTCTTCCCTCTTTCTCCCCATAATGCCATGTTGTAGTACATGCTTCTTAGCCTCCAATCAACATTTCAAGCACCGGGATCATGTTTGATATTGTCAGATGGCCTGGAAAATTAAAAACCCAATTAAAGGCTCAGCACGCGGGTCAGCTCTTCTGCATATCAAAAGGCCTCCTCTGGCTATTCTGCTCAAATTGTATCTGTTAACAGCTCACTTTGCACAAAGTGAAATAGCAGAGCGTTTATGAGTAATAAGTACTTTCCAGCTGATACATTTCAAACATAAACCACTTTCATGGCCCCGGCAAAAAGTACAAGTCATAATCAAATTGTCAATTTTTTTTCCTGTGAGATGCATGGATCTATTGTAACTGCGATTGTTAAAGAAGGAAATGCATTTTATTCACATGTTGGGGGAAAAAAGATGCACATTTTCCCTACAATTAAAGATTTTTTGTCACTTTTTTTACTGCCTTTCCTTTACATTTCTAAATAGTTACTATAATTGATTTTCTGGTTGCATTCATTTTTTTTTTTTTTTGGTAGGAGAATCGTTTATAGTTTTTATGTAGTGGAAGAAATGGTTGGAGTGAATAGCATTTTTGTTTAGCTGGGGTATTAATGTTCACCCAAATGTTTATAATGTGAATGTGCAGAGCACTAAAAGCTTTTGAGCTAAATGCAAATTAGTCGAGCACTCAAATGACATTTTTAGAAGGGGTTTTCATCTGTCAATGTGGCATAATATTAAGTCAAACTAAAGTCACTACTTTAGCTACTGGCCATTTGAAAAAAAATTTCATAAGATACTGGGGTTGACAGAAAAGAAAACAAACTACATAAATATTTTTCAACATATTATATTAACCAAACAGCTGCTACAGGATTTCACAAGAAGTTAGCATATAATGTCTCCCCTTAGAATATACTGTGAGTGTATGCAATGTCAAAAATCAAAATCCCTGGGTTTTGCATAATGCATTAAAGTCCATATCTAGACAAGAAATATTTTTCAAAGAAATGTCAGACAATGAAAAACACAAACTTCCCTCGGTTTAAAAAAATAAAAATAATAGATGTAATAATCCAAAAATGTGGTGAGTTAGGAAAATGAGCACCCAGTGCAAAATATATTTATGAACCTCAGATTGCGGCTCTTGAAACAAACAGCGGGATTTCTGAGCGTTTCCTGTGTCCATGGGCTCATTATTTATAGGGAGTACTTAATCCCCATATTGTTCTCCAAACAAGAGCCTACTAGGACCTAAAGTCATTGTCCAAAATTATTGAGGGTCTGGTTTGTGAAGGGACAAGGAATTGACAGCCACAAGGAAGCTCTACTGAAGCCTGCTTCCCCTGCATCCAGGTGGAGTTGGTCCTGACTCTAGCAGTCTGAGGTTCTGGTGGTACAGGTGGGTTCGAGAGATGTTGCTATTACCAGGGCCGGTGGCTCCACACCGACTGTCACTCATTACATCTACAGTTAGCGGACTCTGTGGATGGGCACGTTCTTTTGTGGGTCTGCGTGCCTCCTTGACATTTTAATTTTCTCCCTCGATATAAGGAATCTTTTCCTATGCTTCTCATTGATTAGGATAAGGTCCTTCCTTTCTCTGGAAAAAGAAGAGAGCATGGGGTGGGAGTGAAAGTCCTGAATTATTACTTCCAATCCTCCTTACTGACTTGGTTTATTAGTTAGTAGTGGGGTGGTTTTCCACCTAGTCTCCAACAAATTTTTAAATATTTTTTTTTCTCCAAGCTTAGGACAGTTTCCTCAAAACACTGCAGCTGATCCCACCATGGTGCCTTTTAGTCCACAATAAGAGAAGCCATGGATCCTTTGCTGCAGAGGCGTGAGTGGGAGCCCTGTTAATAACTCAAGCGCCTCACTACACCTTATTCATATTAAAGGGCAACATATTGCATATTAATAGACAATTTAAAATAATTACAGGCTTTAATCTTTTCTAAAGAACAGTTTCTTGTCTCTTGCAAGTTTTGTACTTCTCATATAGAAAAGAAAGCGAGTGCTTTCCAGAGAAACAATGTATAATAATATGTCAGTAAAGATTGAGCAATTTTGCGTAGTGATGGGTGAAAAGGACATTATGTTCTTTTTTCTTGTCATGGTCGGTATTTTTCTGTCAGTCGGCAAAGGCTGCACTCAGCAAGAAGAAGCTAAAGACGGGCGTTGAGAGACGTGAGGGTGACAGCCACCCTGACAGGTCAGAAGATGACTGCAGAATTAGCCTTACTTTAATTCGCACTAAAATTCACAGCTCCTGACGAGGAAATGGGAAAAAGAAATTTCCTTACACATTTTCTTTTCATTTCATGCGCAGATTATACATATTCGGCTTCCATTAACAAGGAGGAGATTGTACTTTATGCGGCTCTATATTTAAGGGCAGAAGACCAAGAAGATGACAAGAGTGACCTCTCTCTTGTCTTATGATCACTGCCAGTTTGACATGACACTAATTAGACCGCCTTAATCTAAACCCGGTTAGTTCTGCATGCTTGCCGCAGAACCATTGTAAGCCCTAATGTAAATTGCCTTAGGCCTTTGTCTTCCTAAACCCTGCCTCTCTCCTCCGCCCACAGCCCCCATCTTTGCACACTCACATGTATACATACGAAAATCCAGATCTTTAATAATCCTATCCTGTTAATCTTAACAAATAAGCCCATGAATGTCCTCCTCTGTAAATGTCACCAATTTCAAGTAGGTAACGCTGTCTGGTTGTGGCTTGCTGGACGTGATGGTTGGGTGTTTCCTTTCATTGCAAAAGCCCTGAAGAGAAATAAAGGTGGAAAAGGGCAAGGAGGATTTTTTTAAAGGTACATTGTGATGCTAGAGCTGTGAAATATGTTTAAGTGTGAATTGAATGTATTTCTCCTCTTAAAAAAAAACCCCACAGACTAAAGAAGACACCTTTCTGGCCAGTTGATTAAAAAGGGAGTCAATTAATTCTGAAAGAGGTAATACAGAATCAGGAGGGGTGTGGAAGAACCAATCAACATTCCCTTAGAGACCCAGGGAGCTCGCCCACCTACAGTATGTAAGGAAACAACACACTAAGATGTCCTTGAGAAACATGATGTGTATATAATCTGCCATGAACCATTGCAGTGAATCCAGCCAAATTGTTATTTATCATCTGATGTGCTGGCTCTCTGTAAGTGCATTCAGCAGGAGTTGGGGGATAGCAAGTGTCTCCACAAGGGAGGAAGCTATGGTCAAATATGTATATCTGTACTCGTGAGCGCATTCTGGTTCCAACCAAGTCAAGGTGGCTTTTCCATGACCAGCAAATCTAAATGGCTGCCCCAGCTGTGTTGTCTGATGTCCTTACTCCTTGAAAGGAGAGGTGATTGTAGTTACAACCTACTGCTGAAATAATATTTCCTGCCTTCTTTCCACGATGTAAAATGCAAGGGACTCTTGAAGATGGAGCTGGGAAAGTGGTCATCTTCCTCTTAACTCCTGGGATAGTTTCCATGGAGTGACACTGTCCTGACTATAGGGTCACTCCTATAGTGGCAGAAGGGTCAAGAATGCCACCCATGGTGTTGAAACCCTCAGTTCTGCACAAGCTTTCTTTGTAATAATCTCCCAGGTGCTTGATAATACCTACCAATGGCTGAATGAGGGCCTACTACCTTACCCTAGAGGCTGAGCTGGGCTTGTGCAGTCGTATTCTCATTTTCTTGGGAGCACAATACTGCACGAAGTATGCCATTTCCCCCATTTTACAGAGAGTGAAAGTGAGGGTTAGAGAGCTCAAGGAGCTCACTTAAGACCAGATATTGCAGCATGGGGAGTGTGAGAAGTAGAGCCCATGGTCGGGTTGCAGAACTACTTACTGTGTCGCCAGGAACATACGGGGAAAGAGGGCGGGCGAGTGTCATACAACTGGGAGTGAGGGCGCATGTGGGCTGCTGCAGAGAGCATGCGCAGATTGATGGCTCCGTAAAAGAATCCACTAGACATTTGTACCTGCAGCCTGCTACTGCAGACATGCTTGGCCTGCCTCTGACTTGCAAGATCCACAGGCCGCCATTCCCCAGCCCCAGCTCATAACGTCAAGGGGGAACAGTAACGTTCTGACCCAGCATCTCTGTGGAATACCATGCTGAGGGAGGCGCGTCGGTACAGATTTCACTCCATATGGTCATCGCAGGTCAGAACCCAAGCTGACCTATTTCGGTTGTTTTTGCATGCCTGTGGACATACAAGCAGCAGCTTCAAGTGACCTCCAGCATTAATTCTTCCCTCCCCCCTCCTGGTTTATGCAGAGATTTTCTCTGCTGAGTGATGGAAAAGTCACTGCTACTGAATATTAAAAGCCTGCAATTTAGTCAAAAACAATGTTGTCCACACTTTTCTCCATACATCATTTCGTGTGTGTGTGTGTGTGTGTGTGTTCTGTTTTTTTTTTTTCAATCAAGCATAAATGGTAGATAATGCTCCCTTGAATGAGGCCCTTAGGCCTGCTCCACTGAGGCTTGTTTAGCTTGCCAAGTTTAAATATTTTCCGAACTGATCCCAGAACTGAGAAGCCTTCATCACAGCACAGCATTAAACATGATGGATGTGATACATATTTAATACAATAAAATGGCCATTTATATGCCCATACTAGACACAAGGGAAATCCTCACAGGAAAGATTTCTAAAATCAAAAGGGGCCTATTCTCTAATCGATGTAAGGGGATTTAAGCGGATAACTCCCATTAATGCTAATGGGTGTTATGAGCTTCCATCCTCCATGCACCATTGGCAAGATACACTCAGTGCCACTCGGAAGGAGGCTGTCGCACTGATGAGATTCCATGGAGACTTCCAGAGAAGGAAGGCTGGGGCGTGGGGCGTGGGGGATGCTGAAAGGGCAAGAACGTTGTAGCCATAGGGACTGATGAGGAGGACTCTTGGGTGGCCAAGAGCATGGTAGAGTTTGTTTGCAACATTCCTAGCCTTAATGGCTTATCTCACTTGGGTACATTTGGGCAAGAGAGCGATACCGGAAGCAATGACAACAAGAAAGAGCTTGTTTGTATTGCATCTAAAAGAGATGCTGCTGCATCCGCTTCCAATCTCAAGGAAAAGGGGGGGGGGGAGGGCCGGGGGGAGGGGAGGGGATAGTGCCTGTGGTATGCTTAACTAAAATGAGCTTAAGTGCCCCTCTCTCAAAATACTGTTAGTCATTTTTAGTCTCTGTGGTGTAGCCAATTTGGACAGTGGTGTTGTTCTCTTGTCCGGATTTGAGTACCTTAGATATCAGTCCTTAAGTGGAAGGCTAAGAGTGATTCCCCAACAGAGAGAGTGACATTCCTCATGGATGGGTATATTTTACAGCCACTGACAGCTCTGTTTGCTAGAAATACAATACCATAAATTAAGACTTCCATGTAGAGACACTGTTATTCACACATGATAACTCATGTTTAAAGCAGCTACCTCCTTAATGCTAGAGAGGAGTGAAAGTGAGCACCAAGGAACTGGATCAAAAGCTATTCCCAGAGTAAGGGGAACTAATAATTCCCAGAGTCTTCATTTCTGGATTTGTGTTTTCTTCTGAACATTCCTGTCTAGCAATGTTTCTCCCTGTGCCTTTTTACGGTGCTCAACACACATGATAAGCTACTATAACAATCTATGTGTTTGTCTCTGATTCCCTAACCCATATACTCTTGAGAACAGGCTCATTCCCAATGCCCGCCCTCAGAGTAGGCTTGAAGGACCAATGAAGGCATGTGTAACCTCCATGAGGGACCCATCATACCTCCAGTACTCAGTGTTTTATCTCAGCGGCTTCCTTTTTCAGAATCCCTGTAAAGGGACTAAAGCCGAGTTGTTTGGGAGGCTGGGGACTCTGATACTTTCAGAAGAGAAAAATGTCAACGTCTGGGTTGAACTCACACAATTTGGATGGTGCCCTGGGGTCTTTCTTCTTACTCATGTAGGCTTTGTGCGCTGCCAACGCACTGTCCATAACAGAGGTCCCTTCAACTGGGCTTTTCATTTTTTGCCTTTTCTTTTTATCACTTTAGAGATTGTAATCACAACAATCTCTTCCTTCCCTTTCCTTCTTCTAAACCCACCTGTATATCTCCCCTGCTCTTTTTCAACTTCGAGTCCTGATTGTTTCATGGTTCTTCTTCCTGTAGGTAGTTTGTTGTACATACGTGTAATGATATAAATGTATATATATAAAGAAAAATAAAAATAGTAAAAAAATAAAAATAAAAAAGAATGATAAAAATACATTCATGGATTCTTTTCATTAATTGTTACTGTATGAGCCTGTGTATATACATATATATTACTAAATATAACCTGGTCAGTTACAATGCTTCTAACATGTATGTTTTCAGCGTTGATCATTTGGTATAGACAACTGGTGCCCTCTTCTCTGGTGAAGACTATTTCTTCTGCTCCCAGCGCTCCTCAGTCGCCTGTAGTTCTTTGTTTAAGGTTGGAGATTTTGTGGGCTTTTTCATATCCATTATTTAAAAATATTTACTTCAGCAAATTTTTAATTAACTAATTAATAATGTTAATTTTTCCTGTTTTTGTCTGCTTGCTTTTTCTATGAAACAAGGTCTTACTCCTCAGTCATCTGCATGGTGTAAGTACAAGACTGCACCAGCATACTGCACATTATGAATATACAGGACTAAACTACCACAGTGCATGCTATGAGCATACAGGACTAAACCATTACAGTGCATGCTATGAGCATACAGGACTAAACCATCACACTGCATGTTATGAGCATACAGGACTAAACCACCATACTACATGCTATGAGCATATAGGACTAAACCAGCATACTGCATGCTATGAACATACAGGGCTAAACCACCATACTGTAAGCTATGAACATACAGGTCTGCACCACCATATTTGGCTGAGAACAACCCTGGATCACCCTGGACTTTTATGTTTAAGGAACAAAGTCAGTTGAAAACGCAAATGGAGCCATGTCTTCCTTTTGTGTCTTCCTTTATAAAATTATCAGATGCCTGAGCGTTCAAAGCCAGAACTTAAGCTATGTTGTCTAAAACAGTGCAACTGACTGCATAACATCTGAAATCATGATATTTAAGGAAAATACGGAAATCCAAATGATGTAACTGGACCTGAGTCCTCTGTGTTTGTTTGGTAAGCTGCTTGAAGACAGAGATCCGCCTGTCCACTGTGGAGTTAGGAACTTCGGCACTGAAGTGAGAACTGTTCGGACACAAACGTTACCCTAGTAATCATGAAACTAGTTGGTAACAGAACGCTCTCATAGATTAAAAAAAAAAGTTCCGCCTCTAGGTGCCAAATAGGAAACCTAGCTGATTAAATCTCACATCTTCTCAGTCCTTTCATTCTGGAATCACGTAGTCACACCCATTTTTGTTGTGTAGCTCTCAAGTGAGAAGTAAGAGCCCTTTAAAAGTCAAATAATCCTCTTTGCACTTATTTACATTGTTTTTACTTCAGCAATTGGATTATTTTAAAGAACATCCAATAATTACAGAACCACCCCAAATGCAGAAGAAAACGACACTTTTGCTTTCGTTTCTGCACACATCTTGTTCTAGAAAAGCCCTCCACTGATCTCCTCCAGCTCAGCAATGGCTGTACAATTGGCCCTGATGCACAATCGATGACATGCAGGCAAGACATAAAGCTAAAATGAAAATTAAGCATATTATTGACAAGGAGAATTAATATCCCAACAAAAAAATAAAATCCATATGTACTTTCTTGCTGAGGAAAAAAATAATGTGCAGACAACATTGACTATTGATTTAAACCAATGAAAGTTAAAGCAGAATATTTATTGGGTCCAAGGAGTATTTAAATGCCCTAAATTCCAGTTAGAATCACTAGCTACAAGCTCTGCAAAATTCTGGAATTGCACCCTGCAGTTTGTACTAATTGGTGGGAAATGTAGGCCTGATGTCAAAGACAACTATAATTGTCTGATGAAAATAACTTGCTTTTGACACCAGTATATGTTGCACCCGGTATATCACACCCTCCTTGAATAAGGAGGTGTTGTTTTACATAGTCAAGGTAATTATAATTGGCTTTAATGTATCTGAAATAACTATGTATAAAAGTGTTGTAAGAAAGAAGAGGCTTACGATGACCTAGTAGCATTTATGATGAAAATGGTTGCTCCAGGATTAAAAAAAATAAATAAAGCCCACGGAAAGGCAAAGGCTTAGAATATGCATGTTTCAGAATGTTGGAAAGCTGCGATTTAGAGCCGATTCAATTTTGACCATAATGGATTTTGTCATGTGAAGATAAAATGTAGGGGATGTTTACATTTCTCCTACCCACCAGGCTTTCACCTCGGGACTGCCTTTTTTTTCTCACATCAATAGACAATTTTTTAAAACATTATACTCATGTCTGTCTCTCTTGACAGCAAATAAAACTTAATAAATAAAATTCTGTATGATAAATATGTTAGATTTAAGGAGCAGCCCTGATAAAGTGTGGACATTTCCAAAGATGATTTGTGAAAAACAAATAAATTTAACAAGGCTAATGTGTTACCAGCTCCAAATACATTATCGATGGAGGATGTGCAGAAGGATAATGACCCAAAAGAGCATTTGCACAGGTTTCACACTGTGTAAATTACTGCCAGAGAGAGAAGCATCTTCCAGAAGTTGGACCCGTTGCCTCTGTAGATCAACATCTGACTGTAGCAAGATCTTGGCTTGTCACTAAATTTCAAATCAACAGCAGCCACGGATAACTTACAACAAGAGAGTCTTTTCATTTCACAAACATCACATCCCGTGGCAGATTTTTATTATATGCCATCTTTCCTCCAATTTCCCTTTCTAAAACTTCTGGCAGGTTTGGAGCTTCCTGACCTTTCTTTCTGATTGGCCTGACTCTCCCCGTGACCTCAGTCTGAATTCCTCCGTACCTGTCAGAGGTCAGCGGGAAAGGAGAGAGCAAGGGCTCTTTCTCATTTCTCTACCTTTAAAGAGTATATTTCTCGCCCTCTCTTCTCCCCCACGCAGGACTGTGAAGCTAGCATCCACTTTGTATGAAGCTAAGCCAAGCAGTGTTTTAAACGATCTCCACGCGCATGTCTGAGACCGCTCACCTCCGTTCTCTCAGTGACTGCTGTCGCCACTCTGCCAATGAGGAAACCGAGTTTTGATGAGGATGCCTATGGTACTTCACTACTTACCAAGATGACCTGTCTTTATGAAATGTACAAATCAGTTGCATCCAACCACCTTCACCGTGTTTATCTTATAAGAATAATCTAGCCTTGGCACATGAGGTCTAATTGGGACGTGGTGATGATGACGTTCAAAAACTTCTTGTATAATTTTAATAGCAAATATTTTATAACTAAAATAAATTCTTTGGAGTGCTGCCAGGGGCCAGGCCAGGTCCTGCAGAGGAGATAAGGAGTTGGCGAGGGAGGAGTAAGTCAGGGACGGGGATGGGGGAGTTTTGCAGCCTGCCTGACTGGCACAGAGTTGGTCTTCATTTATCCAGAACTCAGTAGGCAGGGAAAGAAACATGTTTCAAAGCAGAAGCCATATTATTTTTTTGTTCCCAGAAACACGTGTTTTATCTTCCTCTTGGTCATAAGCTGAGTCATCATTGATAAACCATGACAAAACAGAATCATCTTTTACAATCATTTTTCCCTCATCAACCCCACAGCCCAACTTTTAACAGTCTTGCGGTTTCCAGGGCATATTTTGCCACAACGTGGCAGCCTGTTCTCTGGCTGGCAGCTCTCACAGTTACAAGGGCAGTAGACAGAAGTGAAAACCTTCAAGCCAGCCTGGGCAGATTGTCATGTCCCAAGCAGTGTATTATCAACTTTTAATAGTCATAGTGTTAATTGTCTTTAGTCCCAGTAAAAGTCTCCAGGCCAAAGTTGCTGCAGTTATTATTCAATTTCTGGCATAATACAGTGTTTATATTTTATATACTTGCAGACTTTATTTATCTGTCTAATCTTGGTATTCTTTTCTTCCTTGGTCATACGATACCACAGTGTCCTAGTATGAGTTGACTTTTCAAAGAAAAGGGAGGTCTTAATACTTTATATTTGTGTCATCTACCCACACCATTCTTTTTGTCCATCAGTAACAGGAAGAGGCTCTTAATCTAATTCGCTGCCAACTTCTCTACCCCATTGAATCGTGTTTGCCTTTTTAAGTTTACTTTGTTCTGGTTATCTTGTTCATGAGTAAATGCAGGGGCAGATGTGCCAATATTATCTTGCAGTCAGAGTCTCATAAGGTCTATGGTGTCTTTATTTGAGTCATAACGTCTAGGGCATAAGAAGACCTTCAAGTAAGGCCGAATAAGGATAACTCCTTAAAAGCAGGAGGGGTAGTAAGTCAGGACTTTCCTGGGGGAGCTTAGAAGCAGTAATCCTGGGAGAAGGCATAAATGATACATAAGAAAATTTCTACTAATCCAATATCCCCAAGTTGTACAAGTAGTAAAAGCCTCCCAAGCATGTGTCACATAAAGATCAAGGCCAAAAGAGAAAGACCACAGGACAGTGAGTGCACCACTCAGGTCGGCTTTGCTTGGTGTTTGTCAAGCATTTGTGCTGCTTTTATGATTTTCACTGTTCCCATTAGATATGGCTGTGCCAGAATGCCACAAAAGTTGCACTGGAAAATCTGTCAATATCAAAAGGATACAGTAAGCTTTGAATTTGAAAAGTAAGAATTTACAAGCAAGATGCATCTATAATGATTTAAAAAGGAGATACAAGGAATGAAATATCTTTTGAGAGCTGAAAAAGTAATTTCCCTTTGAGAATAATGTGCATAATACTTAAAATCTCCAAACGTGTTTGTGGATATGATCTGTAACACATCCATACAAGTTACATTTGTGTGTGGATTGTCCTAAATGTATAAAAAATATCTATAGGGCATTAAATGACAGCATTTTGTTGATTTTTCTAATACCACACAATTTTTAGATGAAATTTTAAATAAAAAATATTTTAAAATTAAGAAGAATAATCATTGGCCTTCTCTCAACATGCTATACCAGCATAGTGAGCCTACAAAGAAAAAATACCTACTACGTTTCACTTTGAAATTGTGTTTATCAAGGAAAGTATAATTGAGATTTTATGGGGCCTTTGTTTTAGCAACAGCTTTGTTTTAAGGGATATTCAGATTTAGTATGACATACTCTTCATCAGACACTGTAGGATGTATAAATGGGGGTAATAAAAATAGTAGCTATGTTTGAAAATCCAACAACATTTGACATGCCTTTTTCTAAGTTCTTCATTCATAAATATACTATTTATTAAGACAAATGTGGTTCTATATTAAAACTTGGGTAGAGAAAAGAGTACAACAAGCAGAGAGTGAAGGAATTGTAAATAAAGTGAATAAGTATTATTACTGGACTCTATTTTAAAAATAAGAAAATTAGGCCTCATGAGTATTTTAGAAATTTGCCAAGCATCTAAATAAATAAATAATAAAGCAAGGAGCTAATGAAGCCAAGTTTTCATTTCAATCTGCTCTGGAAGCCGTAGCTCTGTCTGGCTCCTACGACATCTCCACACCACACTCCATCCAGGGTTAGAGCTGCTATAATCACATAGCATGTGCTACTCTGTGAATAAGAGAAACGGAACAGTAGTGCTTATGAAAACTCAGTCCCTCCTACAAGTCCCCATAAACTCTCAGCAGTTCTAGCATAAGTGGCAGTGTTAGTTCCTAAATCCAAGATAAAAAATTATTTTAAATGAATATGCTCATGGTAGTGAAATTTAGAGCCATTGTTCATTTATGATGGAAATCTTTAGTATACTTTCTTTCACAGATTTTTTATGGGAACCAGTCACAATGGGGTTAGAATGAAGAATAGATATCTTAGTTTCCAGCTATGGATCTGATATGAACTTGCTATTTTAATTTTCCAGGGAAATTTAATGACTGTCTATTAAACGCCAGGCACTGAAATAAGTGCTGAGAACACAAAGGTAGACCTGAAGTTAGGTAACGTACAGTCTAATCAGAGAAACAGACATTACACAAATAGTTGAAAATTAGAATGGAGAAGAATAAGTACAGGATATCACAGGGAAAAGTGCTTACAAGAGGTAGTCATTAGGGAAACCAATTGAGACCAAGACTTTTGTAGAGGGCCACCTCCAGGAAGTTGATGTTCAGCGGAGATCGTAAAGATTCGTGGAATGTGGCACAGATTAAATGACAGGAAGAAACTTCTAGAAAAGAGCAAGAATCCCAATGACTCAGGTTCTGGAAATGGCTGGGCACATGTCAGAAACAGTATGGTTGGGCTGGGAGGCAGCTCAGGTGCTAATAGTAGAAATAATAGCCAGTGCTCTCAAGTTCAATTCCTAGCACCTATCCTGGGAAACTTACAAAAACTTATAACTCCAGTTCCAAGGGGTCTGACCACACCACACAAACAGACAGACAGACAAACACACCACAAATATGCACCACACACACACACACACAGAGTATGTACACACAATGACACACTCATCCACACATAATTTAAAAATATAAAGATAAACATTGAAAGGAATAAAAATACAAGGTCAAAGTGATCATAGTCAAGGAAAGCAGTGGAGCTGGAAACCAAACAAGTGACGCATCAGAAAAAGTATGCTCAGATCAGGAAGGTTGCTCACTATGGTTGCCTGTTAGAGGCTTGAGCCTGAAGCCAGTCATGGGGATTTCCGGTTCCAGTAACTAGTAAGGTGGCAGTGTGAGACCCTTGCAATTACTGTATCCTGAGGGCCACACCAATCTATCAAATTTAGTTCTCTTTTGAGAAGCTCTGTTTTGTACTAAGGTTTGAGCTGGAAATGACAAAGCTTCGAACCTGAAGGCAGCAACTGCGAGGTGTAGCTCTGAGGTACTGGGATCCAAAGAAGACAGAACAAGGAGGAGGTTAACAGCCATGCAATGATAAAAGTGAGGTCCCCAGGGAATATATCATGCTTGTGGGGACAGTAGAAGGAAGCCTTCTGTTAGATTCTTTACTTCTAAATACTAGATAGATAGATAGATAGATAGATAGATAGATAGATAGATAGATAGACAGACAGAGATGACACATAGAGAGATGATAGATTCAGAGAGAGAGAGAGAGAGAGAGAGAGAGAGAGAGAGAGAGAGAGAGAGAGAGAGAGAGATAATAGAGATATATTACATTTATGTTTTCCCATATATTCTGAAATTTTGCACCTTAGGATTTTATTGCAAGCACACAGCTGGAGTGCGTGGAGGAGCAGCAGCGCATGAGCTCATCCAGGGGTAATGTCAGCTTATCTTACGTTTAGCAGAGTGGTATGTTAGTATGAGCTCACCTGAACCAAGAGACTGTCTTGTCAAAATCCACGTTAGGTCAGAGTGCAGGATGTGTCAACTCAAAGATACACAAAATGATTTGATTTGTGAATCAACTCGAATGAGTGGCAACTTCTTGGAACGTTGATATAAAGGCATCTGCGACCTCTGGCCAGTTGACATTCACGTGTGTCATGATCAGGAGCTAGACAGGCTTGCAGGGGCACTAAGAAGTTTTCCATGTAGTGTCCCTCTCCCAGGTCACAGGGACCCATGTGGTCTATGAGTTGTGTGGATGTGAAGTAAATGGCGGATCAAGTTGGGATGCTAGGAATAACCCAGCTCTGGTTGTATGTTCTGATGTAGGCCTTGGGCAGCCAGAATACTGCTTCTCTCCGGTCAACAGAAAGGAGGAAATGACAGGTAGGAAACTACAGTGCCACACTAAGCCTTCTGCATCATCATCATCATCATCATCATCTGCCATCCTCATACACTGAATGTACCCAGCTTGTGCCATGTCAGGGAGATAATGCAGAAATCTTTGTTCTGCTAGGCAGAAAGTTTGGTTCCGATTTCTTTTGCCTCTTGTAGTAGGAAGCACCGCACAGTTGCAGCTGGTAGATGTGAGCTTGAGGGCACAGGGTCAAAAGGAGTGGTACCCAGTTCCAGAAGTGGATTGCTGTGCTAAGAAATAAGCTGTCCCAGGAATAACTGATATGCTCTGACATGTTTCCCCTGTTGCACATGCTAATTTTGTGTGTGGTGTTGTTATGCACAAAATAATTGCACTTGATTGATAACTTTCATGCCACATTTCAATTTAATTGGAAACAGCCCAATATGTGCCTTTAGAAGGGAAAAGAATAGTAAAAAAAAAATGTATCCAAGAAAAAAATTGTCTCCCTGTAGTTTTTAGGCAAATGAGTTTGTTTACAGAGCACTATCTCTTCCTGCTCTAAGCACGGTATCCTTATGTAGGTAAGTGCTTTTTACCAAGTAATTATAATTTACTGCAGACTAAAGGAAGAATAACATAATGTAATTCAGACTGAGGAAAAATATACTTTCCAACCTAGCATTAAGCATAATTATAGATTTTTATAAACAAAATAATATTCTCTGGGTAAAATAAATTTTTATAATTGGCAGCATTGGTAAAGATAAGACAAAAAGGATTGAAAATAAGGCTGACTCTATCTTTAGAGCTATTTGAAACAGCTTCATTTTGAAAAACAGTATAACTATTCTCCATATTTAATTATCTTTATTTGCTTAAACATTTCCTGAAGAAAATAATACTATGGAACCATAAACAGCCTCGGGATCATATTCATATGATCATCATATTCATATTTTTACAATTGCAAAAAATTATTTTATGTGCCATTGAAAACACAATTCATAAACTTAAGTGATTTTAAACATTGATGTCTATTGAGCCACACAACCACATCCTCAAACACTACTATGCAAATAGTTAAACACCAACATGAGCATAAAAATGGATACTTTGACAGACTAGTCCTGTTAGAATTTTTTGATAATGAGCATTTCAAATCAAAAGCAATAATAAAAGAAACCTTAAAGGTCCTTATATTTAAGATAAATGATGAAAAGTTAGCTTGGAGGAGGAAAAAGAATGGTAAAATATTGAAATCAAATTATAGTCTTAAAAATAAAAAAAAAATTGAAAGTTTGAAATCTGAAAAAAAATTAGCAGGAATCTGTAGACTTATTTATTTATTTATTTATTTACTTTACATCCTGGTCTTAGCTCCATCCCTCCTCACCTCCCAATTCCACCCTCTCTCCTTCTCCCATCCCCTATTACTCAGAAAAGGGGAGGTCCTCTTCCCATGCACCCCAGTTATGACAAAGATGAGCTTCTCCTCTTCCCCTGTGGCCTGGCAAGGTAGTTTCACCATGGGGGAAGTAACTAAAAAGCTGGCAAGAGAATCCATGTCCCAGACAGTCCCAATCCTATTACTGGGGGACCCATATGATGCCTGAGCTGCCCATCTGCTGCATCTGTGTAGGGGGCCTAGGTCCAGTCCATGCAAGGCTCTTGGTTTGTGCTTCAGTCTCTGCAGGCCCCTCTGGGCCCTGGTTAGTTGGCTCTGTGGGTCTTCTTGTGAAGCTCCTGTCACACCCAGGTTCTTTTCTCCTTGTTTTCACTTTTCCACGAGGCTCCCTACACATTGTCCAGTGTTTAGCTGTGAGGATCAGCATCTGTTTTGAACAGCTGCTGGGTGGAGCATCTCAGAGGATAACTATGCTTGACTCCTGTCCTCGAGCATAGCAGAGTGTCATTAACATTGCCAGGGGTTGGTTCTCTCTCCCAAGGGGTGGGTCTTGGGTTGAGCTAGGCATTGGTTGGACATCGCCTCAATCTCTGATCTATCTGCTTATCCCTGTACATCTCGTAGGCAGGGTGAATTTTGAGTCACAGTTTTTGGGGGTTGGTTGGTGTTCCCCTCCCTCTACTAGGTGTCTTGTCTAGTTAGAGGGTGTCCTCTTCAGTCTTTATGGCTCCTCCTACTAGGAATTTCTGCTAGAGTACCACTACCTCTGTTTATTCTATTTCTCCTTCTGAGTGAAATTTAAGCATTCCTCCATTGAATTCTCCTTGGTATGTATCTTCTTTGGGTTTGTGCATTGTAGTATGTTTATCTTGTACTATATGGCTAAAATCCACTTATAAGTGGGTTACCTCACTCAGGATGTATTTTTCTAGTTCCATCCATTTGCCTGAAATTTCCAAGATTTCCATTTTTTTAAATAAAATAACTGAGTAGTATTCCACTGTGTAAATGTACCACAAGTTTCTTTATCCAGTCTTTGGTTGAGAGACAATCTAGGTTGTTTCCAGATTCAGGCTGCTATGAACATAACTGAGCAAATGTTCTTGTTGTATGGTGAAGCATCTTTGGGTATATACCCAGGAGTGGTATAGCTGGATCTTGAGGTAGAACTATTTCCAATTTTCTGAGAAAGCTAGATTTATTTCCAAAGTGGCTGTTCAAGTTTTCACTCCCACCAGCAATAGAGAAGTGTTTCCCTTTCTCCACATCCTCGCCAGCATTTGCTGTCCCTTGAGTTTTTTTTTATCTTAGCCACTCTGATATGTGTGATGGAATCTCAGAGTCATTTTGATCTGCATTTCACTGATGACTAAGGACAGTAAGTAAGTATTTCTTTAAGTGCCTCTTGGCCATTCGAGATTGCTCTGCTAAGAATTCTCTGTTTAGTTCTGTGCCCCATTTTTCAATTGGGTTATTATGGTTGCTGGTGTTTAACGTTTTGAGTTTCTTATATATTTTTAACATTAATCCTTTGTCAGATGTAGGATTGGTGAAGATGTGCTCCCAATCTATAAACTATTAATTCATTCTATTGGCAGTGTCCTTGGCCTTACAAAAACTTCTCAGTTTCAAGAAATGCCATTTATTAATTGTTGATCTTAGAGCCTGAGCTGCTGGCATTTTGTTCAGGAAGTTGTCTTCTATGCCAGTGAGTTCAAGGCTCTTCTCCACTTTCTCTTCTAATAGATTTATCGTATTTGATTTTATGTCGAGGTCTTTTATCCTCTTGGACTTGAATTTTGTGCAAGATGATAAATATGAATGGTAAAAAAAAGGATCTGCATTTTTCTATATATAGGCACCCAGTTAGACAAGCACCATTTGTTGAATATTCTGTCTTTTTTCCATTGTATGCTTTTAGCTCCTTTGTCATCAATCAATTGTTCATAGGTATGTAGGTTTATTTCTGGGTTTTTGTTTCTATTGATTTGATTCTATTGATCAACCAGTCTATTTCTATGCCAGTACCATGCAGTTTGTATTACTATTTCTCTGTAATATAGTTTCAGGTCAGAGATGGAGATATCTCCAGAAGTTCTTTTATTGTATAGAAATGTTTTAGCCATTCTGGGGGTGTTTTGTTTGTTTGTTTGTTCGTTTTTCCATGGAGTTTAGAATTGTTCTTTCAAGGTTTGTAAAGAGTTGTATAGATATTTTGACAGGGATTGCAGTGAATCTGTAAATTGCTTTTGGTAAGATGGATATTTTTACTATGTTAATCCTACCAACCCATGAACATGGGAGATCTTCCATCTTCTGATAACTTCTTCAAGTTTCTTCTTTAGAGGCTTGAAGTTCTTGTCATTCATGTTCTTAATTTGCTTGGTTAGAGTTACAGCAAGATACCTTATATTATTTGTGGCTATTGTGAAGGGTGTAGTTTCCCTATTTTCTTTCTCAGCCCATTCGTCCTTTGTATACAGGAAGGTTATTGATTTTTTTAAAAAATTAATCTTGTGCTCAGGCACTTTTCTGAAGGTGTTGATCAGCTGTAGAAGTTCCTCTGTGGAGTATTGTGGATTACTTATGCATAGTGTCACATCATCTGTAAGTAGTGACACTTCTTTCTGATGTAGATCCCTTGATCTCCTTTAGTTATCATATTGCTCTTGCTAGAAAATCAAGTGCTGTACTGAAGAGAATGGTGAGAGTGGGCAGCCTTGTCTCATTCCTGATTTTAGTGGAATATTTTTTAGTTTCTCTCCATTTAATTTTACGTTAGCTATTGACTTGCTGTATATAGCTTTTATTATGTTTAGATATGGGCATCTCATTCTTGATCTCTCCAAGACTTTTATCATGAAGTAGTGTTATAGTGTTATAGTTTGTCAAAGGATTTTTCTTCATCTAATGAAATAATTATGTGATTTTTTTTCCTTTCAGCTTGTTTGTATGGTGGATTACATTAGTGGCTTTTTGTATGTTGTACCATCCTTGCATCCCTGGGATGAAGCCTACTTGATCATGTTGGATGATATATTTGGTGTACTCTTGGAGAATTTTACATGTGATCAAAATTATAAGAAAACCCTAGCAAATACATACTCTTCTTACACAGGAGTTCTCCTTTGCAGAATATTTTCTTTTATTAGGGTGCTGTGCTATTTTACAGAATATATTTTTATGTTGTACAAAGAAAACACAAAACACTTGTTTGATTTGACAGTTCAGCTTCTCTACGCTTATTTTCTGTAATGATGGAGACTTTGTCCTTTTATTCAGTAGCTTTATCCACTGTAGGTTTGATAAAGTGTGTGTGTGTGTGTGTGTGTGTGTGTGTGAGAGAGAGAGAGAGAGAGAGAGAGAGAGAGAGAGAGAGAGAGAGAGAGAGGATTTGACTTTGCCTTAGAGTACAAAGCATATATTTATTTAAAAGAAGACTCTATCATGCTACCAGTACTGTTCAGTGCAGGCTCTCTTAAAACAGCATCAGAGTGACGAAAGTTAGATAGAGCCCATTTGTGGACCTCCTGTTAGATTAACAGTTGGCTTAGGAAGTACTGCAAACCAAGCCAGTGAGCTGACTTGTGGAAACCATTTTCCACGTTGTGTGTTATCTCCTTCATTTTAGTCATTTTAAAATGTGATTTACTTCTAAGAAAACATCATTGTGGGGACATGCACTATTTTTAGAATGGAGTCTTTTAAATAATAAAAACAAAGCACTGATGTAAACACATCAATAGGAGCATAGCGAGTCTGTGTTTTAGGAACCCAAATATTGTTTGTTTGTTTGTTTGTTTGTTTGTTTGTTTTAAGAAAGGCAAGTATTTAAGTGGAAGAGGGAGGGGGAAAGGCTGTTTCAAAAAGCATGGCTGATTTGTCTAACAATATGAGATATTCTTGAAACAAACTTACACCTGCTCTAGATAAGGTGAACTTTGGTGTTGAAGAGTTTGCTTTTTGACCGCCCATACTTCATCTTGCTATTCTACTGGGGGAAGAACCAGCATAAAAAAAATTAATGAAAGAATGGAGCTAATGTAGTAAAAGTTTGTGTCTGGTTTTATTCCCTCATCTGACCCTGCACTTTGCCTCATGAGTGAGGGACCTCTCTGGAATCCATCTTTTAACACGATGCTTCTCCTGTACCTTAAATTATGCTCATGACTTCTATGCTCAACTTTCCCGTGTTGTATGTAAAGTTAGAGGTGGCAAACAAGTAAACAAACATACTTTTAAAAATCTGTATAGCAAACCTAAAAAGGCTACAGGACGCTATACCTAAAACTTCCATTTTACTGATGAGCAAATTAAGACTCATAAATAATTAGTGTACCTACCCAAGAGCAATGAGCTAACTAACAGTAAAATCAAGGTCAAATATAATCTCCCTAAACATGTTCTAAACATGTCCCATGCCTTTTGGGAAAGACGTTAGAAAGAGATATCTTCATGGCTGTGTCCTAGAGGGTTGCATGCAAAATAATATTTGATTTACAAATTAAGATCCAATTAGAGTTTGGTACACAATGTATGGTCAACACTTTGTGACAATTTCAGACTGAAAGCACTGAGGGAAAGAAAACATTTCTCCAGAAGCTAGAGAGATGACAAAATTAGTAAACTGTTAGCCGCATCAGCATGAGGGTCTGAGTTTGTTACTTCAGCAATCACGTCAAAAGCAAACAAACAAAAGAAGTGCTGGAGGGATTCAGACACAGGTAGATCTTGGGAACTCACTGGTCAGACAGACAGTCTAGCCAAAACACCAAGCTCAAAGTTCTGTGAGAGGTACTGTGTCAGGCAAAGCTGGAGGCGCTGGAGCGTGGGCTCAGTGTTTAAGAGCACTTGTTCTCGTACGGGATGTGAGCTTGATTCCCAGCACCCAGATGGAGGCCGACCACCTTCTCAGGCTCCAGCCACTCATGTGCTGCACAGACACATATGTGGGCAGAACACTTGTACACACAAAGTAATAAAATAAAATCTAGGGGAAAAGACAAAGAGCTAATAAAAATAATAAGATGGAAAAGCAATTGAGAAAGATACCCAAACTCAGGCTTTGACTTTCACATGCTCACACATTAGGAAGCAGAGCTCCCACACATCTGTGCACACTCACAAACTCAGCATATAAAATTTTTGCTTGTCAGTATCTTTAAATAATGTATCATAACAACTACTTACATGAAGTTTCTATTGTCTGGTGTATTATGAGTAATTTACAAACAACTTAAAGTCTGTGGGAGGATCATGTGACACACTAATGTTGTGCCATTTTATCTAGTCTTTAAGAATCCCTTAATCTTGGTGTGTACGTGTGCACTGCAGCCAACCCCCTGCATGTATTGAAGAATGAATGTCCAGAGAGGAACATATCTGCAAAGTTTTACAGGCAGGTTTAGTTAAATAAATAAATAAATAAATAAATAGAGAACCTACCCATTCACAAGCACACAGGAAACACTGTGCTATTTTCTTCCCTGTACTAAGAACTCTCGAGAGCATTACGAATAACCAGAAACTCGTCTCTAAATTTAAAATTGAGACAATTAGTCACTACATAAATACTTTAAAATAAAATACTTAGTGTGGTATGCATTTTTGGGTAGGAATATGTGTGTGTCGATAATAAAGGAGGAACCATTAAATTGAGAGGAACCAGAAGCATATGGGAGGAGGTAGAGGGGGAAGGGGGGACAAAGATAATGTAAACACAGTGCTCATGTATAAAATTCTCAAATAATTTTTTTAATTTAAAAATGAGGCAAATCATCTGGGCAGTGGTGGAGCATGTGTTTAATATCAGTACTCAGGAATCAGAGGCAGGTGAATCTCTGAGTTTGTGGCTAGTCTTATCTACAGTAAGTTACAGAACAGCCTATATCAAAAAAAAAAAAAACAAAATAAAAAAGAGAAACCTTAAATCAAAAAATGAGTAAAGATAAATAGATAGGCAGACAGACAGACAGATAGATGATAGATTAAAAAAAACGGCTAGAAGGATTAAGAACATTGGTACTCTTCCAGAGGGCTCAAATTTGATTCCCAGCAACAACATGGTGGCTCAAACTCCAGGGAATCTGACACCCTTTTCCAGCCTCCACAGGTACCAGGCACATATGTTGTGCATATACATACATACAAAAGATCATATACATGAAATAAAAATACATTTTAAAAAATCACCTTCAACACTAGCTTGAAATACTCTTTACCCTTCTTACCAATATACACATAAAAAAGAAAAAAGTCTTCTTGTGATTCTATTAAATATACCAAGAAGGGGGAAAACTGGATAATGCACCTTCAACTCTGTAGCTGGTGGGGGGGGGAAATAAAGGAATGTTTATTCTCCACAATTAAACCTGGCTGTAAGAATTTAACATGAAGCCCTGATTTAAGACAGTCCACATGCAGAAAGGTCAGCATAACCCGTTTAAGGAACATTAGACAGAAAGAGTCTGGAATATTGCTCTGGTAGTGACAGAAAAGAAAATTTGAATTTTACAAAGTAAGGAAAGACATATACAAGAACATGAGATAAATTGGACCTGCAAAACACATCTTTGTAACAAGAAATAGTGAACAGTAGGGTAAATGGAAGCTTTATTGCTTATGTTCACACATGACTAATTTCTAAGACAATCACCTAGTTAAAGTCCAAATTAACTGGACTTGGCTTCTGAAAGAAGTTAGTGTGTACAGGCTCGGGCACTAGCATGCTCACTATGACCTTAGGGCAGCCATTTTGTTCCTTGTACCTATGAGTCACGCAAAGCCACTTTACTCTCTTCCGGTTTTTATCTTGTGACAATGCTTACCACATTGCTTTAGTGCTGCTATTTTTACTTACAGACCTCTAATAAGACCTGGAGAAAATATGTAACGTATCTCAAGCACAGAGTTCGCACTTTAAGAATATTTTTTAAGAATAAGGAAAGCAAAAATTCGTTTCTAATCCATATATTTTGAAGCTATTACTACAGTATTCTGAGATGCCTTATAATTGATTCACTTTGTTTCATAGTACTCAGAGACTAGTCATTTGGAGAAAATACGAGGAACTCTTTGTCTGGCCTTTCTGAGTCTATTTTTCACAGTTGCAATGTACTGGTCAAACAAATTAAATTACTGCAGCAGTATGTAACTAATTTTATGTAAATTAAGGTGTTAATGTTCTGAATCACATTCCTGAAAGCGGTCTGTTTTCTCTTGCAGCTTTTCTTCATTAATGATGCTATGAATAGTCAAATCGAAAAAATTAATTTCTACAAGACTAAGCGGGTAGATTGTTGCCCTCTGGCCCTTTGAAGGATTGGATCTATATATAGTTTTATAAAGTCAGCTCAGTCTACAGTTGTCAGTAGCCCAACAAATAAATCAACATTTTACACTTAATGCAACTGGGGGTGAGATCATGTGAAATAAATTTAGTTTAGTTTATACATAAGGGGAGACCTTTGCGAGTTGATGGTCAGACTGTAAGATGCAAAGTAAGTGCCAAATTGGACCCTTTCAGGGAAGCCTTTTGCTCCCAGTTAAAGGCAGCAGCTCATTCCAACACTTATTCTTTATTTGAAAGTTCAGACCACTGCTCCAGCAATGACATGTATGATGTTACAGACTGTCAGTGGAATAAAATATTTGTAATTGAATGCACTGAAGAAAGAAGCAGTTAGAAAAGAGAAAGCACATGTTCATGATCCGTTGAAATTGCTTCCGAAGCAGATAAAGAAAAACTGTTTGTTTATGACTTGTCATGCACAGGTAACTAATTGATCAAATTAAAATGTGTCATAGAGATACATACTTAAGCTGTTTATCTTTTGGGATTTATGTCTAGAAAAAATATACACTGGTTTACTTTCTAAGGTGCAATACACACACACACACACACACACACACACACACATACACACATGTATACATATCCACCATATACACATATACACATAATATGTAATGGGGTTTGAGGTTAAATTCTTCAAAAAAAATTACAGTTAGGACCCAAATCAAACATTTTATATTTATATTTGCAAAATGTTTCCAAGCAACATATTTCTTGTTCTTGTTACATTTTCCAAGAGATTATAAACTGCTCAAGCCTATTTACTTTTTTATTCAGATAGAATGAAGCCTACTGTGCCGTTTTCCATCCTCATTCTGATCCTTCGATCTATTTTTAAATGCACATATCAAACAAATGGAATAACAAACAGGATAATCCTACTTTGGAAAAATGTCTCAAAATTGAAATCTTGGGCATTTAAAAAAAAAAACAAAACTGGTTGGTCTAATAAATTGCAAACTGTGGACACACTCAGGCATCAACTACTAAAATGCTTCCGACCAGAAAGACATAGCCATGTTGTACCCGACTAGATTAAATTTGAACAGAAGGAACAGCACGAATTGGGAGACTTCTAAAAGGAAAAGCACAGCTATGTGTTCAAAATCGGTTTCTCAGGCAACATTACACCGAAGGCAGTTTAAAAACCAGAATCTTTCAATGATCTGAAAACCTAAGTAAAGGAAAAAGCCAGCTCCTAGCTTCATTTCTTGGGGATTTGTCTCTGGGAGCCTTGGAAACAAATCTGAGTGTCCTCTGATTGAACAAACAAGCATGGAGCTGGGATGATAGCTCAGTGGTTACAATTAACCTAGATCTGTTTGTGTGAGGACCTGAGTTCAAATCTCCAAAGCCCATGTACAAAACAGAAATGGATGAGCAGAATTGAAACTCCAGCATTAGATAGCAGAGATAAATGGACGCTGAGAACTCCCGGACAAGCCAGCCTAGACAAAGCAGCAAGCTTTCAGTTCATTGAGAGAGACCCTGTCTCAAGGCAGTAAGGTAGAAAAACAAAAGGGGAAACCACAAAATGTCCACAAGTGCACCCACATGTTCACAAACATGTACTTCATACATGTAACATATATACAGACATACACCATTCATACACATGTGCGCACACACTTTTAAATAAAATCTAAATAGTACAACAAATTAATATAGATGATTATTCAAATGAGCAACTTGTATCTTTTTAATTACCTAAGAGCTTGTGTTAGTGCGTATGTATGACACACGTTATTCCAAATTCTTAATTAAATTTTATCAACCAAAATTATCTTCTAACATGAATAGACCATAGGAAGTTCTGCAAATTTATATTGTTTTATTACAAAAATTGTGGAATTGTTTTCAGTGCCAGACAGAACTACACAGTTGAAGGCTTCTGGCTTCCCCATCAGGTCTGGGTTCTCCCTGAAAACCTCTAAGCCATTTATGTACACGGAGCAAGTGTAAAGCATGTGGAGCCGACTGCTTTAAGACTCTATCTGTGTCTAATTCTTATAAACCAGTGTCTTCCCAACATTCAGCACATCATTAGACCTTCCATGGCATTTTTCCCATTGCACTCAAAATATATAAACTCGCCTTTGAAGGCAGAAACTACCAAATGTGTTTGTGTGTTCCTCATTACCTCATAGAGTCCCTTAACTGTATACACCTTTCTCCCCTAGTCAAAGGTACACTACACACAAAATCAAGAGTGCTGACAGTAGGTTCTGGCACTAAGCCATATTGGCACAACGTGGCACAGTCAGTTGACCCTGGTGATCCTGATCACCCAAAACATACCTCTGAGAAATGAAACACAGATCTGAGATCACTCTTCCTTCTCAAGGTTAACTCTCTGTTAATAAAATATTTCCGTATTAGTTTATGACCTTATAAGCCAGCATTCTCCTCTCCCAATAGAGTTCATGCTCCAGTTGAGCAAACAGAACTGTCCAACCTTATAGCATGCGTGGTGGGTGTCATGAGGAATGGCCAAAGTGCATAGTCTTGTGTGGGGTGTGATCAGCTTATGTATGTCACTGGAGTCAACGAGAAGAAATAAATGATACAGCTGGAGCCAAGATACGAGCACTCGACTTTTTGTAAGAACAGAAATCAGCCCTAAAAACTCCAGAACTTTACATTCTCTGCTAATTTCGCATGCTGTAACTCTGTAGAGCACTTGATAAACAAATGGGTCTATCTGAGAAGACAGGTACCCAAAGCATAACTAATGAATGGCACCTACATCCTTTACTTCAGGCTGTGTTTATGTGCAAAACCTTGTACTTCATACATCTTGATGCGTTTGGACATATGCATGTAGCAGTGAAAACAATGTACTAAATATAGCCTTTTCCTCCAGGAATTTTCCAAAGCAGTTTCGTGTGTGTGTGTTTTGTGATAAGAACATCTAATACCAAGGAACTCTTCTAACTTTTGAAAATATGTATGTATTGTTAACTGTATGGTCTGTGCGGTACAGCAGATGTATAGAGAGAAATCCTTCTCCCAATCCCATAGCAACCATCATTTTATTCTCTACTTTTAAATTTTTGGTTATTTTAGATACTTCCAATGTAAATGGGATTATGTAATATTCGTCATTCTGTAATGAGTAGTTCACTTCACTATAATTTCCTGTGTTCACTCATGTAGTCATGAATGGTACTCATTTCCTTTTAAGGCTGAATATATTCCATTATAGGAATCTAGCACACCCTCTCCATTCATCTTCTGATGGATAATTAATTAGGTTGCCCTCATGCTATATATAATGTGTGTGTGTGTGTGTGTGTGTGTGTGTGTGTGTGTGTGTGTGTGTATACATGACAGTAGTTCTCAACCTTCCTAATTCTGTGACCCTTTAATACAGTTCCTCATGTTGTGGTAACCCCAACCATAAATTACTTTGTTGCTACTTCATAACTGTAATTTTGCTACTGTAATGAATCATCATGTAAAAATCTAATATGCAGGATATCTGATATGCAACCCCTGTGAAAGGGTCATTTAACACCCCCTCCAAAAAATGTTACAACCTACAGATTGAGAACCACTGATCTATGAGATATATAAAGTCAAGAATGGGATTATTTAATTATTTGGTAGTTCTATGAATAAGTTGAAAGTCTTTCATGGAGTTTTCCACAGGGGCACGCCATTCCGCATTCCTGTTAATGGTTGAGAAGGGTCTCGCCAGTGTTTGTCTTCCTTTGAGTGTCCATCTGTGACAGTTATCAATATCCATCTCCGCAGATATGGGCTGATGAACTTCTATTTTCAAAGTAGGTGGCTAGCCATGTTGGACTGGACCGTTGCTGCAGTCCCTGCATGGTTTACTTTGAGGTAAACTCCTCTTCAGTAGGAATCTATTAAGTATTTCAGTAAGCATTCTTTTTAAATAGATGCCTAATTTATCTCGAAATCTTCCCTGTATTTCACCATATTGTAGCAAAGTCAAATGATATTAATTACACAAATAATCCTCGCAGCTTAATGTGAGCTTCGAGATGGATGTGAAAGACAAGTAGAGGAAGAGTCGCTTGAGTAATTGAATGCCTCTGCGGCTCCAGGCACTGTGCTGGGCAGGCTTTCACATCTAGTGCTTGGCTTGATCCTGTCAAAACCGTGTGGAGTGTCTCAGCTAGGTGATCAAGGTCATGTTAACAGCATGCAACCTTGATCTGACATGATGAAAATAGCCCTCTCCTTCTGTGGTCTTCCTTCCCCAAACCTGTAATCACGAGAAATACCTCAGAGGGATTTCAATAGTGGGGCATCAAATACCTGGCCAGGCTACCTCCCGACTGTCAAGGTCATCACGAATAATGAAAATCTGAGAAACTGTCATAGCCAAGAGGGGCCTAAGGAGACATGACAAGTAAATGTGATGCATCGTGTTCAGCGAGACCCTGGAACAGACACAAGCACCAGGCATAAAAAAAAATAAGGGAATTTGAATAAAGTATTAACTTCGGTTAATGGGACTGCATCAATATTATTTGGCAATTACAGCATCCCTGCCATACGTGAAAGTGAGAGGTTACAAATAGGATTATGTAGGAAGGCTCTCTTCACCATCTTCTCAGTTTTCCTATAAAAGGAAAGATTCTGAATTTTGAAAAGGTATGTTTTAATTATCTAAAACATTATGTCATGTGTAGGAAAATGCATATATCATTATGTTAAGTGCAATAAGCCAGGCATGGAAAGGCATATTCTCTTTACTTTATCCTATGTGTGGAATCTTGAAAAAAAGGAGACAGACCGATATGAGAGAAGACATGGGATTATTTGAATAATGGAATATGATGCAAGTAATATAAAGGAGTGTGGATGAAATTCAATAATAAAATCTATCACTTTTCACAATATATATGCTAATCTTATTTTACAATTAGAGTAACTTTAGGTAGTTTAACTAACATGATATAGGCATAACTTAGATACACACATTTCATACAGAATGCACATATGAAATCTGACAAGGAAAACTGCAGGCTAAGTCCAGAGTGTTTTGCATTTGTGTGTGTGTGTGTGTGTGTGTATGTGTGTGTGTATGTGTGTGTGTGTGTGTGTGTGTGTGTGTGTGTGTGTGTCTGGTCCTGAACTTAATATGCAGCACAAGCTGGCCTTGAGTCTGTGATCCTTCTGTCTCACACCCCGTTGTCCACAGAGTGCTGGGATTGCAGGTATGAACCCCCAAGTCTAGCTCTAAGTTGTTCTCAATTTTTGGCTCCTGAAAGCCCCCAGTTAACACAGAAAACCCAAGGGAGTCGCTATCCCAATTGTCCTCACTTTATAGTGTCTATATATAAGCAATAAACTCAAATGATTATAATATACATTACATAATATATAATCCTCTTTCACTTCTAATGAAAGATACATTCAAATTAATAAAAAAAAATTGTACGCATATACCAAACTCTCATTTATTTATTTATTTTCCAAATGATCTAAATATCATCCAATAATCTGAGATGAACTTCTATATAACATGTTCATCATAGGTCTTTCAAATGCTGTTTCAGGCTTAGGTTTGTCCTGCAGAAAATATAACTGGCCCCAGAGGATTTTCAGCAATGGAGCTAGTGAGAGCCAAATGCATAAACACCAAAGTGGAAAATCTCTACAGGACCAGCACCTCATCTGTGAGGGACAGATATATCCTTTATAGGACTGTTAACAAACACATGTCACCCCAGATAGCATTATAACATACATATTTTTCCTTCCTCCAGGCAGACAACGTGCCTTTTATTTTAAACATATATGTGTTAATTTATTTAAGACTTCTTCACCTCACAGATTATTTACCTTCTCCACAAAAATCCTACCAATTTGAAAGACTCCATTCCAACAATATGACATGGCACACACACGGTTTATGATGCTAAACCTTGAAGAAATGCACATTATAGTTCATGCTAAGGGCTATATACGGCCTAGGGAATAGGTAACTTTATCAACATTTCCTTTTTTAATTCCGATGATGAATAACAAATTGTTGACTCCAGAAGCTTTACAGTAAAGAAAGGCATCAGTATTGCCAGATGCAGAGACAACCCAGTTTTTACACATGAGGCATGCCTTCACACTGACTGTGATGAAATGTGTTACAGCAGGTGGATTCCTGCAGTATCACAGCAGAATCTCTCTCTCTCTCTCTCTCTCTCTCTCTCTCTCTCTCTCTCTCTCTCTCTCTCTCATTCTGAGATTTACACCTGATTTGTGTTATAGTAATCTTTGAAATTAAGAAGTGTATCCTTGCATTTCATTAAATTCTGGCTAATGAGATAACTGTCTTCCCAAGGAGGGAATGATAAAGTGCTCAGGCCATAAAGCATAAATTAATACTGCAAGGTTAAACACTGGAACTAACTCATGTTTCAACAAAAGCCCCTACCAGCAGTTAAATTAACTGACATAAATACCATAAAATCTGTCTTTATTTTAGTTTCAGATGATGCCTCTTTTTACACCCCTGCTTTCAGTTTGTATAACTCATTTTTGCACATTATCGCATGCACCATTTGCCATTTAAAGATTCAGCTGTGACGGGAAAAAGAGTTAAGAAATCAAGCACTCAGGGAAGAGAAAGAAGCTTCTGGGTCTGAGGATATCATACCGAAGATTGTTAGAGCCATTCCAAAACACTACAATAGACAACCATGGTTCAAAGAAACAGTTAATTATGAGACGACCAGCCCAAGGAAATCTACTTTATAAGCTTTTGATAGACATTTTGAAAAAAAAAATGCTAAAGAAAACCTGTGGTGATAATAGGTTTGATATATATTCTGGTAAAAATTACATCACATTAATGAGGTGGCTTAAAGGGCTCATGCATCTTGTAGGAGGCATTTCAATGTATTAGTGTAATTAGCAGTGATGAGAAAACTGTTTGGAACTGAATTACCTCTCACGAGTTCATTTGAGCTATATGAAATTACACCATGCAAGAAGGAAAATTATGGAGCCATCCAGAGAGAGTTCATGCCTGATTTGATCACAGCCACTAATTGGATGATCATTTTCCTAAAGCTTTTCAAATGCTTGACAGTTTCTGCCTCTCATTTTTTTTTAAATGGATGAGCTCTTTATTTCTTGTACTAAGCAACCAAACATAGGTTTGTTAGAGATTTGGGTGTTTCTACAGGAACCTTACAGGTGTAATTGTCACAATCTGAACAACCTTTGTCCCTTAATTAGCTGCTTTTGGGGAACCCCTAAGGAGAGTTGCTGTTCTTGTTAACAATCTTAGTGAATACCTGACGAGTGAATCTCTCTGAGCCTGATATGTGTCAGCAGCCACTGTGTGACAGCGGTTTAATGAAGTTAAAAACTGCCCCAACTGGGATAGGTAGAGGAACATTGGTGTTGTATTGTTTTGGATTGCTCTCTGTGTGTGCGTGCAAATGTGCATGTGTGTGTACCCACATCTCTCTCTCTCTCTCTCTCTCTCTCTCTCTCTCTCTCTCTCTCTCTCTCTCTCTCGTGTGTGTGTGTGTGTGTGTGTGTGTGTGTGTGTTTAATGTGAATTATGTGTTCAGGTAAAGGAAAATAAATGGGTGTAGAGGATAAAATAATGAAGTTTTTGTTTCAGTTGCTTATGAGTACTGAACACAAAGGAGTCGACAGGAGGAAACTGATACCATGAAGTCAGATGTTTGTATAAACTGCTTGGTTTGAACTGCGTGATACAGCAAAGTATGAAAACCAAGGCCGAGGAAACACCATTCTTTCCCTCTGCTTGACTCCCTACTGGTCTCCAGGCCTCCTAATTGGACCATCGCTCCCATACCAGACACACACACACAAATCCCCAAATGAGACTCAATCATTTAAGGTTAAAAACGTTAGAAACTGGGTTAGATGTGTGTCCCACTAAATCAGAAAGAAAAATTATTAGAAAACATGACAATCAACTTCTTGCTAAAAAGAAAGGTACAGTATTTAAGTTGATGTTTTCTTCTCTCTCTCTCTCTCTCTCTCTCTCTCTCTCTCTCTCTCTCTCTCTCTCTCTCTCTCTGTGTGTGTGTGTGTGTGTGTGTGTGTGTGTGTGTGTGTGTTGTATAGGTTAGAAAAGAACTTTCCAGATGGGTTCTCGCCTTCGACCATACGGATCTAGCCCCTGGTATTGAACTCAGGTCAAAAGACTTGATAGCAAATCCCTATACCTGCTATGTCATTTTTGCCAGCTCTAATCCAGTAGGCAAATGCCAGGTTTCTTAGGAATGAGCTGAACTGCAGAGTGCAACACAGAGTCCTTCTGTATTTCTGCATAGGTTCTGGATGCCCATGCTTGTAGAAACACAAAGTCAAGTTGCCAAAATCATTCTTACGGCCAAACACTGCAGGCGCCTCCTTCTCTATTCAAAAGTTTCCCTCTCCAACTAGTAAATGCCACAGGATACTTACCCATAAACACTGTCTTTGGAAACACTTGCAGCAGATATTGCAATTACAGATCAGAAGCTGAAATATTAATGATATTGGAACTTTAACAAGTCCCCAGACTCTTGCTGGACTTTCTGAACCTCTAATTAGTTTAGGTATACAGAAAACTTGCTAGAATTAGCCACCCATACAGTTGAAGCCAGCGTGCTGTATATTAAGAATAGGAAGCTTTGAAAAGCCCTTGCTGCACTCCTGGAAGAGATTTTCAAGGCATCTGTTATCATATTTCAAGGAATTAGAACTTGGGGGAGCGGTTGATTGTGGGATGTTGGTTCGATTAATTCAGAGAGCAAACAAGTTCATCAAGAATAATGAAGTCAAGGAGTCATTGAGATTAGTGACAAACTGACGGATTTATGTATGAGCTACAGCTGCAGTTTGGTCTCCTGTTTCACTCTGATTTTTGTTTATTCGGCTTATTAAGATACAGAATGAGCAGCAAATTTTTAAATGAGAAAGTCAGATGAGCCTTTCAAGCTGTCTTCTAATAGTCTGTGAAGCACTTTGCTCTCAATGTTGGCTGTTTGGGAAATTCCTCTTCTTTGATACTTAGCTCAATCCACTCCCCCATGAGAATGAATCTGTATGGTGGCTTCTTTTCGTTGTTTCCTTCATTTCTTAAATGTAAATTCTGCGCTCCTCTGAGTTTCCTGGGTTCCAGGTTCCTCTTTTTCTTGCATGCTTGCCCTTCTTTTCATAGTTGATGACCATTTTCTGAGTCTTCACCCTCATATTTGATTGTCAGTTGAGTATGGAATTGAACATATAAATTATTTCTTTTTAGCACGAATGCAATATAGAATTATCTTCTACAATCCAAAGCTATTGGCAAGAAATCTGAGGCTAATTTTGTTCTTATGCTTTCTAAGTAATTGAATTTATTTCCCTGTAAGGCTCTTTGTACTATCTTAATCTTAGATGTTTTTCAAGTGTTTTGATATTCAATAAATATTTTTAGTCTATGAATAAGTTATTCTTTGGAACTAAATAATGTCCTTTTATCAATGACTTTGCCTTCAAGTTTTCTGTTTCTGTTTTTCAACATTCTTGAAAAAATGTACATGGGTCCTTGAGACTATGTCTTCTATTTCTTCAATATTTTCTTTATACTTATCAATCTCTCCACACTCTTGTTTTGTATTTTAGAAAATTTCTCCAAAAGCTTTTTTGTTTGGCGTAAAAGTTTTCACAGTTTTTGTTGTTTAATAATTATCCATTTTGCCTTTGCTTTATAGATACAATATCTTTCTTTCATCTTTTTGATGGCATGGGTGGTATTAATCAGATTTGTGTTATGTGTCTTGAATTTTCTGTGTTGACTGACATTAGGGCTTTTACTCATCTTGCTTTCTGTCTCTTGAACTAAACTGTCTACTACACACACACACACACACACACACACACACACACACACACACGAGAGAGAGAGAGAGAGAGAAAGCATACATACATGTAACCTATATGTACATATATGATGTGTGTATGTGTGTAAGTAAAGAAAAGACTCACTACTATGGAGAGCTACAGTGAGTTTCCCTGTCACTATTTAGATGTTTCCCCTACAGCAGTGGCTCTCAACCTTCCTAATGCTGTGACCCTTTAATACAATTTTTCATGTTATGATGACCCCAACCATAAAAATCATTTCCATTGCTACTTCATAACTGTAATTTTGCTACTGTTATGAACCATAATGTAAATAGCTGTGTTTTCCAGTGGTGTTAAGTGACCCCTGTGAAAGGCTTACTTGACCCTCCAAAGGGATGACAACCCACAGACTGGGTACCTCTGCCCCACAGGGTTTTCCCCTACGTAGGAGTACTAATTTCTGCCTCTGGGTGAGCTGACCCCTTTTAGATGAGTGATAGTGACCACCAGCATAGATCAAAATGAGCTTCAAGGAGACTTTCTGGCTTCACAGAGCTGGCTGGTCTGGAGATGCAGCACTACATGAAGTCCTGTTGCTTTGGGTTCTGCAGCCCTGTACTCCCTTTCTTTGTGCTGTCTCCTGCTCGGTTCTGATGCTATCCCCAGAGCTCCTAGGTGTGAGGCCATGTCCTAGAAGTTCTCCCAGTGTGTTCTTTCAGTGCCCTGGAGACGAAACTGTTCCAGGCCTTTCAGGCTCCTTCCCATGAAGCCTTTGCAAACTCCCAGATACTTAGGTTTTGCTATCTGTGTGGACACATAGTCATCTACGTTGCCTTTGATTGACTGTGTTATTGTCTGTTTTTAAATAGGACTATGAGACACAGAAAGCTTTCCTGCTATGGCTATCTTCCTTAACGTCTACCAAGACATTTGTAGATTAATTTCTCCTGAATATCAGGAAGTTAAATTTTGTTTTTCAAATTCTTATCTGAGGGGACTGGAGAGGTGGCTCAGCGATTAAGACTTCCTCTTGCAAAGGGCCCAGGGTCAGTTCCCAGCATGAAGATGATTGCTCACAACTATCTGTGAATCTAAGTCCAGGGTGACTTCTTTTGGCCTTTTTGGGCACCAGAAGAAACACACATGGTAAACAAACATACATATATACAGCAAAAGACATACATTTTAACATTAAAAATAAATTAAAACGTGCTAAAAATAATTATGTGAGGACGTTTGTCTTGTGAAAAATATATTGAATCTATTTATGCATCTGCAAACTTGTGAGTCATGGCTGACTTCTGCAGTCTTCCCTCATCCTTCGGACTTTGTACCTTTCATGATAGCTTTTCTTTCTTCCTTTTTTCTCCTCTATCTTTGTTGCATTTTTAAAAATCCACATCTCATACCATAAAGTTAATTCTTGTGAGGTATACTTTTAAAGCAACATTAATCCATGAGTGGTCCACACTCCAGACCTGTCCATTTCATCATTGTCCCCTTCCCAACACTACTTCTTTAGATGCTAAGCTTGTAACATGCGGATTTTTAAAGGCGTACTCCAGCCCTAGCTGATACACCTTTACATAGCTCCTATGTGCTTATGTGTCCAGTTTCTACAATATAGGAAACGAAAAACTGGCTAGGCAGTTTGAGTTTGAGTTTCCACTCAAGTTGTACATAATATTGCAGAGTAGAAGTTTGATACAGGTCAAATGTGTAGTCTTTGGCATAGAATTTATGTATTCTGCCTGAACACAACTTTTTTTTTTAAGTTGTAAACTGCGTTTTTGGAAAATATTGAAGGTTCCTTGTGGCCTCTGTATTTTTCCAGTAGTTCTTATGTTCTATAGCCAGTAACTATGGAATAGACATAAAGTGCGTCATTATATGTCTTAGTCCACTTAAAGGCCCACTTGGTCTTTTTCCTCTTCTCATTTTAAATTTTTTTTCTTTTGTTTTCATTTTTAAAATCCTCTGTTAAAAATTCTGTATATGCGTGTGTGTCTGTGGGCAAGAAGAAGATTCCTGACCCCCTGGAGCTGGAGTTAGTAGCACTCATGACCTGCCCCAATGTGTGTGCTTGGAACGCTGTCCTTCTCAAGAGCAGCAAAGCATTTTTAGCCACTCAGCTGTTGTCCCAGTTCAGCCGCTCATTCTTATTTTAAATAAGACTCTTTTTATGACCTTCTCATTCCATTTTATAGTGTAATCACATCAAGCTGTCAACATTTTAAAAATATTTCTTTGACTCTGAAAACAAATGGGTTTCAAAATTCTCAACAATTTCTCCTCTTTACTGTTGTTATCATATCCTTTAAGTAACAGTGTCCCATAAGATCATTTATGAACAGTGCTGGGTGTCACTATTGAATATGAAAATGCACCCACATCTGCATCCGTTCTTTCTAAATTACTACAACTAACTTAGCAAAGTCTGCCCTCTCCATCAGGTGAGATGTGCTCCGTATTCAGTCTCCGCTTAGCTTCTCCTGAAGCTGCGTCATCCTGTGATGAACTCTCCCCTTGAGCTCTCTGTTCCTGGCCACTTCCTTACTCCGCAGCAGCGTCCTCGCACGCTGGTGCTCCAAGACTGTTGCTTTCACAGGCTGCTACAAAGCATCAGCTACCTACGCAATCGGCATTTTACCAGCAACCACTCGGTCCTCCTCTGTCTCGGGCTGGCTTCCATCCCACGACTCCACCAAAATGCCTCTCATCTAAGAGAACAGCAACCTCCCAGCTTCCAATTCTAGAGCTTATTTTTTCACTCCCCACCCCTCTTGAGTTCTCAGCAGAATTTGAAATACGATTGGTAACTCCCTCCTTCTGGAAACACATTTGAGCCCTGCCAGGCAATTTCTACTCATGTTCTTCGTTCTTTTATTTATTTAAGCTCTTGCTATTTACATTATTGATTTCTATATGGGTTAGATGCTAAAGATATATGTGACAGGAGGCATTTTAGGGAGAAAACGCGTTGTGCCCATCAGACACTGTGAATGCAGAGACCTATCCCATGTACTCAGAAGGAAAATACTAAAGAAAAATTTTCAAGAAATTTGAATTTTTTCATTTCATTTTTCAAATACATACTAATATGTACTTTCCCAGTCTCATATATTAAATCAAATGAGTTAGTGCACAGACATTAATTTTCAAGAGTTTTGCTATTGAAAACATACTATAAATATAGGTTGATTTGAAAAGCATGCCTAATTGTAAATATCTGAGCAATAGGATATATTCAGAAAACTAATGTTCAAAACCTTGTTCTCTGTTATGTAGTGGTAAATTCATAGGCTTATTGATATTATTACTGTTATTGTTTCTGTGTCATGAAATTCAGAAATTCACTCAGACTCCAAAAACAAAAAACCACCAGAAAGAAAATATACTATAAATATAGTATGGTATCTATTATATAAATATATGTAATATATAAATATAAATGAATATAATATATACATATAATTATTCTGGGAAAATTCCCTACTTAGCCATATGCCTTATTTAGAGAAAAGGAGATAGAATAAATAATTAACAAATTGAATACATTGATGGGGATTATTAATAAATTTCTCTATAGTTGTAATGAGTTCTTTTGTTCAGTTTTATGGAAAGTGGTCAACAAATAATGGAATAGTATCAAAAGTTTTTTTAGAAAAGAGTGAATAAGGGAAGTCAATGTTTTGTAGGGAACTGTTTAAAAGCCACATGATGTGTGCTTTTCCGTTAGGACTGCTCTACTGAAGGCTGTGAGAAGAGAGCTTGAGGACCATATTATTTCACTTTGCAAAACCAGCGTGTTTTCCGTGGGTCATATCTAATCTATGGAAACTTTTGTCCCATTTAATTATTTGTTTTATGTGCGTGTGATGCATATACCTGCATGTGCACACATGTGCAGGTGTGTAGACGTAGGCATCACTGAGGTCGAGGACAACACCAGTTTTCTGTGTTCCTGCTCATCTTTCTTTAAGAAGAGCTTTGCTGCCGACTGCTGCATGTGCAAGCTGGTCCATTAGCTTCTAGGGGTTCTCCTTTTTCTGTCTCCTAGCTTGCTGTGGAGCTCTGGATTTGCACATATGTGCTACGATGTATGACTTTATTGTAGGTTCAGGGGTTCAAAGTCAGATCGTCATGCCTGCACAACAAATACTTACGTACAAAACCACTTCATTGTTCCTTTCTTTTTTAAAACTATTTAATACATAGAAAAACATTAATAGCATCTTCATTCTCTGGAGTAAGCATAAAATTTAAATATGAGAGCATTTCAGAATAACTGATTTTGATTCTTTCTAGTTATCTTAGCAAATATTTACAGATATGTATAAGCTAGCAACATAATTACAATTAACTATGTATCTTTCATCACAATCTAATAAATATTTTTACATACACATGTATATGATTACACATATATCTATCCTATCATCTCATTATCAACCTAAAACATCTGTCTAGACCTAAAAACATCTTACCCCCTAAACAACTAAGCTTAATTGTAAAACTAAACTATCTGGTCTTCAACCCCTTCAGAAACATGAGAAGGTATAAAATTGATTATCTGAGTACACAGCGAGTACAGTTTAGCAGCTTCCCAAACTGGAAGATGTCAGAGATGGCTTGCTACCTGAACAGTCACCCCAAATTCTCTATAATGTTGAAGGATCATCTTCAGCCTTCTGGCCCAATATATCTGACAGACATATTTGTGAGTCAGGAACTATTCAGGACTTGCTTACCTTGTCTTGGCAGAATTTGGCCATCAACTCTGCCTGCATCCAAGCTTGCCCATTATTGTTTCTGTGGTAGAAACAAAGAAATTTTGCCCAGTGGCTTGTTTGGCACATTTGAAGCCATCACCATACGGAGATTTTTTTAAATTTTATTTTTTTAATTTTATTTTATTAATTTATTCATATTACATCTCAATTGTTATCCCATCCCTTGTATCCTCCCATTCCTCCCTCCCTCCCATTTTCCCCTTACTCCCCTCCCCTATGACTGTGACTGAGGGAGACTTCCTCCTCCTGTATATGCTCATAGGGTATCAAGTCTTTTCTTGGTAGCCTGCTATCCTTCCTCTGAGTGCCACCAGGTCTCCCCATTCAGAGTACATGGCCAAATATATCTGGTGCCTCATAAGGAATGTTTTTGGTTTTCATCATCTTCTTTGAGGTAGGCTGGCTGTTGCCAGAAGTTAACCTGTCTTATTGTAAATGTATATTTGAAATAATAAAAACATCTTTAAATGCCATATCGTGTATGTCTCTGAAGTTTTTGAAGACCTTATCTTTTTTTACCTTATCTTTCTATAGAATCATATCTCTCTGTTACACCTAAGATGTATATTCTTGTGATAAAAATGGACTATATATGACCGTGATCTGATCAACAATTAACTTGAATAACCACTTATCCTAAACAGCCTCCAATAGCACTTTCAAATTATTAGAAATAAATCTTTCATTATAACTGAGTTATATGGGTACAATACTGCATATTAGAGTAGAATTACATAATGTGTGTGAAAAATCATCTTAAATTTGAATAATCACAATCTTTAAAATACTATTATTGAAGTATTACAGTCTCCAACTTAAGATAAAAATTTCAGAGGTAGTAGCAAGCCAAAGTTGACATACCTCATATAGAGTATGTCCAACACTTGAAGTAACATAGGCTGACTCCAAAGACTATGGATCCTTCATTGTAACTTGCAGTAAGTGACTCCTCCCACAGGGAGTGAAAAAATGAAAGTGCCTGGGGAGTAATTATTACTTGTCTGCTCTGTGTCTGTTCTTTCTTCTGTAACAGAGATTGGAGATACGAAAACCAAAAGACTACAGGCTCCTCTTCCTTCACAGTAAGTGAAGACACACAGAGAAAGACCAGCCTGGAAGTTGGCATACTTCACGCCCACTTTCTTCTTTCTTAAGCCTTACATGCTCCAGCAACCAGCCATCTTGGTCTAATATGCACACCTTTGTACATAGCTATGAGCAAAGGATAATGGGCAAACAAGAAAGAGGGTCATTGTAGCACCTCTGCTCTATCTCCTCACTTCTTTGGTGTGAAGAATGAGTCTCTGGGTGTTTGGCTTCCATCGTGAACTACTAAAACAATCCCGATTGATGCAGATATATATTACATCATTAAGTGAGGAAAACACACTTACAGATTGTAGAGGAGCAGCATGCCAGATAATGGGCAAAATATTGCCTCGGGCTACTGTGCTGTGGAAGAGGGAAGCAGGATTTGGGGTAACAAATTAATAGAACTTTGAGATGCTGCATTTGTTCAGAAAGAACTGAATGCTCTTCGGCAATTAGCCAGCATAGACAGAGTTTCCATGTGGCAGCCCCGCTGCTGACGGAATGCTGGTAGATAGACTGACAGACTCAGAACAGCTATTTAAGGACAAGTCTGCTGCAAGTGTAGAAATAGCCACAGCCAGTTCATGCTCCTGAGGACAAATGATGGTCTGCTATTGTGTTTGAGCTGATGAGGTCAGTGAAGGCATTGTAGGAGAGAGCGAAACCACAGGGCGCTACTTAAGAGTTGAGCAATTGTAGTTTGTGAGGGAATATGGATTCCACTTAGAAAAATAAGAGCGTATAGGAGAGGAAGAAAGAAGTCATTGTCATTGTTTTAAATTGCTCGTGAGCTATTCCATTATGTCCTGAATCGTAAGTCAAATTTTATGTTATTAGTATTAATTTTATTAGTGTGATGTGTGTGTACTGACACAATATTGCCTTAATGAAATAATGTGTTGTGGGTTATGTTCTGCAGATCTAATGTCATGCTTCTGAAACGTGGTGGCAATGCACATGAGGAAGAATGGGAGAGGAGTGTAGGGAGGGGAGAAATGAGAGAGCTAGACATAGATAAAGAAGGGACAGGAGAGATTTTTTTAGGCATTCCGGTGACTTTCTTGACTCGCCACACACTTTCCGTCAGCATCCCTTGCTTAGAGCCATTACTATCTATTTGCATCTGTAGCATACGCACTCAGGTCTTCTCATGCAATAGTCATGGGATTACTGCTTCCTCAGCAGGCAAGACACAGCAATCTTAGTTTTCTGTATCAGGAAACACCCACAGAAACCAACCATGTATGTATCAATAACGTGTACCTGAAAAGTCCTCTGGATGCACATTTTATCATGCTCACGTGTAATAAATTATAGATGGCCTAAAATGGAACTCTTCTGGAAATTTCTATGGTCTCTTCCTTGAGGACCCAAGGAAGCCACTTCTTCTTAGGCAGCATCTCTTCCGGTTCAATGTAGATCGTTTTCCAGGCTGAGAGGACATTATTGTGGACGGCTATAGTGGCTCAGTGTCACTGAGTTGTGCCCATGTGATCCAATGCACAAAACAAATTCTTTCAAGACACAAGGAAGAATTGAGATAAACTAGGGCCAGTTAGCTCAGTGGGGGAAAGGTCAGCTTGCAAGACTGACCCTCCTGGTTGATCCTTAGGAGCCACATAATGGAAGGAGACAACTTGCACCTGTGAGTTTTCCTCAGACCTCCACATAATGTCTATGAGTCCTCTCACAGAAAAAGATGAAAAATAGAATTGAAATAGCTTTTTAGAAAGAATTTAGATGAACTAGATAAATGAGTGTGTGCTTATTCAGAGAGCTGGCTAGCCAAACTGGAATACATGCTCATATCCTGCCATCATGGCAACAAAATTTGGACTGGTAAGACAAAAACCTTGGACAACAGATATTGTTAGTGTGCTTGCTATTCCAGAACGCTCCCTATATAGAGAGAAAGAATCCTCACAACAACAAAAACTCATGAAAAAGAAAAAAAGGGAAAGCATTATTTGAGCACTCTCTCTCATGCAAATGTTGGAGTATAAGGAAAAGCCTATTTAAAGGCAAGTCTCAACCAACGGGATTTAGCTGGAACTTAAATATAAGGACAAAAGACTCAAACTATGCAGGGAAAAAGGAAAGCACAAATTGTGTGAGCAAGAATCAGTTGCACAGAGTCATTTCACTAAATGAAGGAAGAGTATTAAACACCAGAACGTGAGACGCTGCAAGTGGCACTCATGCTGTCTAACTTATCCGGCTTCTTAATTTAAAAAGGGAAAAGGGAAATCTTCGCCTCTCTATACTTCAACCTCACGGCGGAAGTGACTATCTCAGCTTCCTTTGCTGTTCTTTTCTTTTTTCCTGCCACCTAGGCTACAACAAGGAGCATCTATTTAGACAGACATTGATTTGTCTCTGATAATTTGTGTTTCTCTGATAGCATGTCCACATCACGGACATGCGGAAGCTTTTTTTATATTAAAAATGACTATTAGAGTTAACCTTGGATCCACATGGAATCATCTAATTAGACAAAGCCTTCACCTTCCACATAACCATGCTACACACACACACACACACACACACACACACACACACACACACACACACGCCTCATTTGAGGATACCGCTGTTAAAATGGTGATAGATAGGACTGGGGAATACACTCAATCGATAAGGTGCTTTCCACTGAAACATGAGGACCTGGGTTTGAATCCCCAGCACCCGTGTTTTTGAAAAAAAAAAAAAAAAGCTGAGACTAGCATAAGCTTATATTCCCAGGACTGGGTAATGGCAGAGTCAGGAGATCCACAAAACTTGTTGCTTGTTATTCTAGCCAGTTGGTAGCTCCAGATTCAGTGAGAAACTGACTTCAAACTAAAGAATGAGATGATAGAGGAAGATACTTGGCATTGACGGACGTCTGGCCTCTACACAAATGTCCACCCGTGAGCACCCATATGCTCGTGCAAACACACGTATACACACAAAGATGGAAATCGCAGTTCATGTCATGCAATGCATTCCAAGGGATAATTGCTAGCCGAGAAAGCAAATGTCTCTCTTTTATGCTTCTGGAAATGTGAGCTGAGTGGACCCTTCCCCAGTGCTGTACGACCAGGCCACTTTTCAAGACATCCATCCCCAGAGACTAAGAAAAGAAATACGTTGCTTGCCAAGGGAACATCACAGCAAGGAACTTGATCTCTTTTTCTACCAGTTGTAAAAATATCCTTTATGGATTACACGCTGATGTTCTTTGATGTTATATATATAAGGAGCTGGGACTTGATAAATGGTATTATACATTCGTTTCTAAAAATAATGTCGGGAAAAGCTGTCAAGTTTATCAAAAATAGGAAAGGCTTTTACATTCTAGACTGAGTCATAGAAGAAAATTGCTTCGTGTTGGTAAGGAATGAAAATAACAATTATCCCACATCCCTTGCTCCAAACATGGAGCTCTCTGACATCTTCGCATTTCAGTTATTGATGGATCACTGGGCCTCCATTATTATGAGAAAGCTCCAGGAGCGGGGGCAGATTTCTTTTATAAGACTGTGGGCACACATCTCATAAAATGCATTCATAAGCCACACTAAACTGTAACTATCAGATGAACAAGGTGTTGGCGCTAATGACCATGATGTTCAAGGGAGTCTGTTTGGCCTGAGTAGTTTCCTTCTAGGACCTAATTATGATAGTAAGGCTCTAGGGAAGGTTAAAGTTTGGGTCTTCAAGTTTAATATTGTGTCTGCAGGGTGTCCTAAATCCTCTGACAGGACTCTGGGGAAAGCTTGAGGCACACTTATAAAAATCAACTCTAAACTCATTGTTACTCAAAATATAAGTTTAAAAAACTTTTTAGTAAGACTGGAAAGCAAGAAAAGTCAAAAATGTCTCAAATTTTTGCAAGATTCTTCTCCAAAAATTCCTGGGAATTTCAAAAATTAGCTAAGGGGCAAATTCCCATTAATCCACATGAGGGTTAAAGACTGGAAAGTGAGCATTATATACTCAAGGAAAAAGGGGAAAGTGAGTCATTTGAGAAATACACAATGAAAAATGTATCACTATAAACTAACAACAACATCAGTGATGGGGATGCTAAGAACAAGAAATCATAAATCTGATTATTTAGGCACATTTTCCGGACTCTCCTCATCTTATTGGGTCAGTTCCAATGAATCCACGACTATTTCTTTTTATTTTTTTGTTTCATTTCTCTTCCAAAACTTTTCTCCCCTTTGAGTGTTTCCTAGCTTTGGTTTTATTCCCCTAATAGCTAATTAGTTAAATATGACCCCACTTTAGAGTATAGCATGATATTGGGTAAATTTTCCCTTTAATGCTAAAATAGAAAATCCTATCTTCTCTCTCAGAGCTCTGCTCAACAAAATCCAGAAAATGTGCTTACTGTAAAATCATTTTACAAAACCACAGCCCAGTTACAAGGAAACATTAGTCCTATTTGTGATCATAGGACCCAGTGAAGATTTGCAGGGAGAGAAAAAAAATAAAGATGAAGTTGTGGATGTCATTCTCTGAGTCCCAATAGTGAAGTTTAGTATTTAATTGTGGGTGATCCTGATGGACTCTTCAGAGCTGGTCAGTGAAGGTGGTGTTTCTGCCCTGGCTCTAATTCAGGAAAGAGATGAAACTTGTTAACTTCCTACACTTCCTCACATCTTTCTCGGCACAGCAGCACAGCGCTCTGACTGACACCAAGCAGCAATTTCAGGTAATTTGCCCTCTCTTAAGTGTACTGAATTACCTGGTCCCATGTTAAGAATAGACAGAGAATAAAGTGGGCGGGAAGCTGGTGTCGCAAGGTAGGCATTTATATTTCTCGAGCAGTAACTGTCCTCTAAGTCTTCCTGACGGTTTTGGCTTCGGAAAGGGAAAGCAGTAGCATCCTGTGTCTCTACCATTCCTTTCTGCTTCTAGAAATCATTTATGAATCCTTTGAGCTGATTAGTCAGCGATGGCTTTTCTCCTTTATTGGATTGATGGCCGTACATCTTTGCCAACTTAACTGTAGATGTGTGTTTTGCTGTGAATAATAAAACTGTGATATTACTTAGAAAAGAAACGTCATCATCAACTTAAGATCACATGTTTATGGCAAAGTTCTTGCTCTAGCTCCCAGTAAGTCAGGTTAAATATCAAAACAGAGTCAAAATAGCATTCCATATCACAAAGTTGAAAGTATGCTGGTATGCCCCCCACCCGCCCCCGCCTCCGCAAAAAAAATTCAGAATTAGAACCATAACAGCCTAATTCCTCAAACAGGCAAACTGGCAGGATAAGAAGTTTCCTTTGCCTTAATCCTGAATAGAAAAGGTGACCTGAAGAAATTTAGGTTGGTCAGTTAACTTCCTGTTCTGTTTCTGGTGCTCATCTTACAAAGAAAGTAGTTGGAATAACCAGCTACTCTTGTGTGTGTGTGTGTGTGTGTGTGTGTGTGTGTGTGTGTGTCTGTGTGTGTGTGTGTGTCTGTGTGTGTGCTTTTGTCCGTATTTTTCTGTCTATAACATCACCTCCTTGGAATGACCCCTTGAACATTTACTCTATTATATGGAAAGAGATGTTGCTCAGTTCTAGAACCACAAAAAAAGACCAATTAAGTTCTTTAATTCATTGTAAGCTTTGCCTTTGAAAGTACATGCACATCCACATACATGTCAACATCTGTGTCTCAACCCTTCAGAGAAAGAGTACTTAGCACATTTGTAATACAGATAGTCCTTATTTCAACCAGAAAATGTCTAGAAGCAATCACCAATTTCAGTAAAATTGCTGGGTACAAAATCAATTCACAAAACCCTGTTGATTTCTGTACACCAACAGCAAACACACCAAAGAAAAGATCATGGATGCACTCCCATTTACAGTAACACAGAGACAATAAAATACCTTGGAGTAAGCCTAACCAAGGAAGCAAAAGACCTCTAAAATGAACTCTCTGAAGAAAAATTGATAAGCACACTACAACATGGAAAGGCATCCCATAGTCATGGATCAGTAGAATTAATGTTGTGAAAATGACCATCCTACCAAAGACAATTTATAAACTTGATGCAATCCCAATCAAAATATCCACATTGTTCATCACTGGAACAGAAAAAAAAATCTAAAATTTGTACGGATCCAGGAAAAAACTGGCTTATTTTGCTTAACCTAATGATCCCCATTTCCACCCATTTTCCTGCACATGTGCATGCGCATGCGTGCACACACACACGTGTGTGTGTGTGTGTGTGTGTGTGTGTGTGTGTGTGTGTGTGTGTATCTGTGTGTGTATTTGAATAATAATCAGTCTGGCACATAACTTGGAGAATTTCTTTCTTCAGGATATCTAAACAAATATCTACTCCCTCCTAACAGGGCACCAATAGAAAACCTAAGTGTAATTCCACCAAAGTCTAGCCTGGGGAACCAACGAGTTTACTGGGCTTATTTATAGAGCAAGCATATGAGTTGCCTACAGGAGTTTAGGAGACCTCAAAGCAGCCGCACCACCACCACTCTAGCCATTACTCAGTATGGATAACAATTTCACCATAGCTGTATAGATGGAGTCTTCCAACCACCCAACCACACACATTATCCTAACTAACTTTACTCCAGTACATGCCAAAACCATGAGGCCATGAACAAATGGGACAGAATTACATATGAATGTACAAGGTGAACAGGATGGAACTGATAAAACTTTAGAAGGGTAAGGATTCACTAACCATCCCTACCCCTCCTTCATTAAAGGGATATTACCAATTGCCAAATCTAGGGGTTTCTTGAAGAAGTGTGTTCCAAGGAAGAAAATGGCTGTGGGCTATGGCACAGCACTCCTCAGTATGCATACATGCATAACATATTTTAGATATCCAGTCATCGGCATACATGTCCTTAGGATGATTCCATATTCTAGTTACTGAAGAGTGCAGTGGCAAGTATAGCAGGTAAGTAACATCTTTTGTATGCCTGCTCCATATTCTTGAGAGCAATAGAGTAGTGAGAAATACCTGGGCCCTTTGGTAGCTCTATTCTGTAGCTGTATTTGGTGCTTTAAACATTTTAGATATTTCACTACTAATCTCTTACTTTCTGAGTTTCCGTTGAGATATTTGCTATGATCCTAATCTTTCTTTCTTTATATATAGAATATCTTTTTCTTTTTCTCTTTTCAATTTTTTTCTTTATCTTTGACTCTCTATAATTTGAAAATAACATATATAAGATTTTGGGGTTTTATTTGTTTATTGTTTGTTTGTTGGATTACTTATACCATTTGAGATACCCTGAACTTCTTGAATCTATAGGTTTTTGCTGTCACTAACATTAAAAACTTTGGGGCATTTTTATTTTAAATATTGAGCTCCACTGTCTTATTTTTCTCCTTCAGGTATTCAATTTGCATGTCTATCTGTTCTTATTGACAGTTCTTAGATGTTGTGTTTTGGTTTTCCATTTCATTTCTGGAATTGTCAATTCAATCTGTCTTCAGGTTTACTCACTGTTTTTGAGTATGTTTACAGCTTATGAGTGCAAAGAGTGATCCTTCCCCTCTGTAACTATCCATTGTGCTAAGAACATTTATTTTTCATCTTTCTTTAGCATTTTGTCTTGCACCTAGCACCATCCATCTGTTCTTTCACACTGTGTAGTGTCCAAAGAATTTATCAAAGCAGGTGCCTTTTAAAATTCTTTATGTAGGGTATTGTTAACTTGTTGGGTAAGTGGCACGGCAGCCACGTGACATTTCCATTGTATAGCAGAGGAAAAACTGTGACAATAGAAGGCATAGTAAGGGGACAGAGAGATAGCTCCATAGCTAGAGGCACTTGCCACCCAAACATGACTTACCCAGGACACAAAAAGGTGGAAGGTGCTAACCAATTCCACAAAATTATCCTCTGCCCACATATTCACCATACATTTGCACACATGTGCACATGTATACACACATACACACAAACACAGACACAGCATGCTCACACATGCACACCAATAATAAGACAAAACATACTTAAGTATAATAAATTCTATCCCACACTCCTGAAATGTGAATTTTGAGGAATATTTCTCATAATGTAGAGTGATTTATTAATTTAGTCACCATGCTATTGTTTGACAATTCAAGAAAAGAAACACCTACATACAAACTATCTTTGATCCAAGCAACTTGATTTAGTCAAATGCCATGTATAGGAAGATTTTCTCAATTGTACATTATTAAGAGAATTTATTTTTGTCTCTTAAAAAACATATCTGCTGACATACAATTATAACCAGAAAAATTTTGAAATATCCCTAGACTTTGGTTACAAATTTGAACAACAGAAATCATTTTTCTCAGTGTTGAAAGGATGTATGATTTTGTAAGTACTTATCTTGGTTTATGGGAAAATAACATTAAACTGATTTTATTCCTGATGTAAAGGCATACTACAAATAGAATAATGACCTAAATGTGAAAGATGAAACTATGATGCTCTCAAATGCAATTAAATAAAAATACTTTTGTATCTTAGAGATGATAACCTATATGACAAGCAAGGTAAAGAAATTTAACCACCTTTTCCACCACAGAAAGGGAGGGGGAGACAGCAGAGGGATACAAAGAAGACAGAAGCTCAGAATTGACCACACATCATAAAAGCTTAACCATTTTAAGATAACTACCTCAGGCTAAGAAAAAAATTAATGCATGTTTTCTCTCATTTGTGGAGTCCAGATATTATAGATACATAAAATCATATATGTATCGATAGCAGGAATCATTTATCTGGATAAAAAGGGAACACATTGGAGGGAAGCAGAGGGTTGTTAGATACAGGGAAACATGTCAATATGCATATGTACACATGAACATGGCTTGTGTAACAGTGTATGTTTAAAAGTACATATGTATTAGAGCCAATCTCCATGCGTGAAGTTAGGCAGTGGTGTTCAAGCTGCAAAACAAAAACTGTAAGTGGAAAAGAGAAAATAGATAAGACAGACTTATTTAAAATTCTTTCTTGGTCCTGGGGAGAGGCTAAGCAGTTAAAAGTACTTCCTACTCTTCTAGAGGTCCCCAGTTACATTTCCCACACCCCTGTCAGGCACCCGGAAGCTGCTTAATATTGCTGCTCCAGAAGATCTGGCTTCCTTGGGCACATGAGCATATACATACACACAACGAGACACACATGAACACATAGCTTCAAAATAATATTAAATTAAAAATAATTCTTTTCTTTTTAAAAAAAACTTTGTTTTAAAAAATGTGCAAGAGGTGAAAAGACAGCAAACAGAATAAGAGAAGACATTTGCACGTCCTATATCTGGTGTGTTCATTTGGCCAGGATGGTAAGATAAAATGTTCTCAAGTACCCTGCAAGGCACCATTTCTGGGACTTTCTGTGAGTGCTTCCAAAGAAAGGCATCTGAACTGGTGGCTACATGGTGAGTGAGCTTCAGTGCAGTCACATCTAGTCACACAAAGCCATCGGGAACAAAGAGGAAGCATAAATATTCTTATTCTCTAGTTACATGTGTGTGTGTGTGTGTGTGTGTGTGTGTGTGTGTGTGTGTGTGTGTGTGTGTGTGTTAACCTCCCCTGCCCCCCCCTCTCTCCTTCCCTCCCTTCCTCTCTCTCTCTCTCTCTCTCTCTCTCTCTCTCTCTCTCTCTCTCTCTCTTTCCCCAACTCATGGGGTCCATGTAAAGCTCTCAGCTGCTTCAGCTCCTGGCCCAGTGCCATGCCTGCCTACTACCATGTTCCCCACTGTGATGGCTGAGGATGCACCTCTGAAAACTGCAAGCCAGGCCCCAATTAAATGCTTTCTTTTATAAGTTGCCTTGGTTGCTATGTCTCTTCGCAGCAAATAAGTAGACACCATGTCTCACAATCCCCTTCAAAGGAATGTCCCCAGCGACCTAAAATTGGGCACTCTGTTATAAAGGTCTTTACTATGTTCCAATAAGAAAACTTGAAAACCAGATGAAGGGCAGCAGGTTACCAAGAAGAGACTTGATACCCTATGAACGTATACAGGGGGCAGTAATCCCCCTCAGGAACAGTCATAGGGGAGGGGAATAAGGGGAAAATGGGAGGGAGGGAAGAATGGGAGGATACAAGGGATGGGATAACCATTGAGATGTAACAAGAATAAATTAATAAAGGAGAAAAAAAAAGAAAACCAGATCTTTAACAAATGAACCTTTAACAAATGAAAGGCATTCCAGATCTTAAGTGTACCACTCTGTCTTTATATCTATCTATCTATCTATCTATCTATCTATCTATCTATCTATCTATCCATCGTCTATCTATCTACCCACATACTTACTTATCTTCTATCTCTTATCTCTTATTAGTTTTTGGTGAACTTTAATACATATTTATATCCAGATTATGTAAAGAATACTTACAATTTAGCAGTAGTAAGAGAAATAGGCAAATTAAACATGGGCAGGAAATTTTCATGAACAATTTTCCAGAAGGAAAAGATGTCAAATAAAATCCATCACAAGACCCTAGTTTCAGACCCACCAGTATTGCTATAATTTAAAATAGGGCTAATGAGAAGGTAAGAAAGATGTGGAAAAAGTTGGAATTCTCATACATTTTGACTGAGGGTGTAAAATGGTGTGACCACTTTGGAAAACAATTAGATAGTTTTCAATGTTAAGTGTCAGTTTAACACATTATGCAACATCTATGTTTATACTCAAGGGAAATGGACACAAATCCACATAAGACTTGCCCAGTGTTCATCCTAGCATTCCTCAGAATAAAAATGGGAACATCTCATGCTGTTTACAAATGATTCATGAGTAAACAAAATTTCACTCAATGGAATACCATTTGGTAATACAGAGAGAAAAAATACTGATAAGTGAATGAATACATTCAAAAATATATTAAGGGCTGTGCCTGGAGAGATAGTTCAGTGCTTAAGAGTACTTGCTGGTCTTCCCAAGTTGAGAGTTCAGCAAGTCATGTCAGGAGGCTTATAACTACCCATAAACCTCTGGGCATCCAATGTTCTCTTCTGGCCTTCATGGGCACCGACACATGCAGAAAATATATCCACATACACATAAATAAATAATGAGCAAATCTACAAAATATCTTGTTAAAGGTGTTCTCATTAAAACCACAATACTTTATGATTTCAAGTGTCTGGTGTAATTAAGCCCAGAGATAAAGAGTAACTGTGTTCTACCTGTACCATTATTGGGGAGCCACAGCAGCTTTGGTTAATGGATGTGGGGTTCTTTTTATAATGACAAAAGTATTCTGAGGTCCATAGTGATGATGAACCAAGAACTTCCTAAAATTAGTAATGAGTGAGCATGCGAATAATTATTTACTTTAAAAGTGTGAATTGTATGGCATGTGACTTGTATCTCAACACACTGTTTTTTATAAAATAGGGATCTAATGGTAGGGTCTCGTGAAACTTCTTGGCTTCTAAATAATAATAATAATGAATCTCCTCTACTAACTCCCCGGATCTCTTGAAATATGAATTCTGTATTACTTATCTTGAACAGAATACCATGCTTACTTTGTCAGTGTCAGATCTCTGTGGTGTCTTTATATGGCTTCTCCTCATTATTCTGTATATGACGGCTTCAGGGATAATTTTTCTTCTCGTTTCTCCCAGGGCTTCCAACACCAGCCAGTGGTCTAGCTCAACTATGCCACAGTCTTTCCTCCTCTCCGCGCATGCAGATGCCGTGGCCTCCCCTCAATCTTGCTGCCCATATGCAGGCAAACAGCTTGAGACACTGCCTCAGTATAATTGACTTTCTGAAATGTAAGGAAGAATTTCCGAATCATCCATCAACTTGTAAATGTCCCAGCACTAACAACTCCTTAAATAGAACACGCCTCAGACCGAATTCCTCCCATGCGGACTCTCCTATTGTGCTCAGCAACCCTCTTCTAATCGCTTAAGCCGAAGCTGCTCACTAGCCCACTGTGTGCGTCCACCATCCGTGCCTCCTCAGGGTCTTCCTAAATCTCTCCCCTCCTCTCCACTCCCGCCTTGTCTTCATAGCGGATGCTTCAACCAGTCCCCAACTCAAACAATAGAATAAGAATCCCAAATGTAGTATGTTTGTGCCGAAGATATAAAAGTTATTTCCCCAGAGGAAAAAAAAATTGTGATGGTAAAAGTAGAAATCTGAATTTAAAAAGCCCTAAGGGGAAGGATAAAATTAGGAGAAAGACCTATGAATCCCCTTTTTGGGGGAAATGAATTTTTAAAAGTGCCTTTCAGTTCAAATGTTGGCAGGTTCTGCGCTTTATTTTTGTGAGCATGTCAGTCTCGTACACACCTACTCCTAGTCCGACTCTTCTCTATTTCGTGGTGTAAATGCTTGGCTTTAAAATAGCCTATCTCCGCCTCACCAACGTGATTAACTCTGTCATATTAGAATAATGGTTTCCTAGAGGAATTCTCCTGGCTGCAGTTTCTTACCTGTCATTTAAAGTTTGAAAATTTCATTCTTAAAAGCAGAGATAGCGTTTTTCACCTATTAGATTAACAGAACTGAAAAGACAGGCACTGGGCAGGCGCTGGGGGAAGCTCTATCTACCAATGGGGGCAATTTTAATGGAGCTGATTTTGCAAACCCCATAATGCTTTTTAAAATATGCATTCCACTTGATTCCGGGATTCCACTTTAAAACTGTCTACCCTACAGAATTGCTTGCACATGGAATCAAATGTGTCCATTGTTGCATTTTTCCCCTCCAAGAGGAAAAATTTGAAAACCTACTCAGATGAACTCAAATAGAGAAAATTTAAATTATGGCACATATATATTTGCCTGGATGGATAATAAGTCATTATTTTAGCATTGCTTCCACTTATTATGTTAAAGTCTAAATATTTTCTAGAACAACTATGCAAATAAAAACTTATTTTATTTATTAAACATTTTCAAATATTTGTTTTATTTGTTATTTATTTATGTTTGGGTGTGTGTCTGTGTATATCTATGTCTCTCTCTCTCTCTCTCTCTTTCTCTCTCTCTCTCTCTCTCTCTGTGTGTGTGTGTGTGTGTGTGTGTGTGTACAGGCAGAGGCCTTAAGGGGGTATTCAACACCTGGAGTTTCAGGTAGTTGTGAGCCAAGAGACATGGGTGTTGAGAACATAAGTCCTGTCCTGCTGAAACGGAAATAAGCACTCCTAACTGCTGAGTCATCTCTCCAACCCCAACATTTATATTTATACACACACACACACACACACACACACACACACACACACACACACATTTTAAAAACTTTATTTACTTTACATCCCAATCGTAGGCGCCTTCCTCATCATCTTCCGGTCCCAGGCGCCCTCCCTCTTCCCCCTATTCCCTTCCCCTAGTCCTCAGGAAGGCAGAGCCTCTTCCCCTACCGTCTGGCCCTAGCCTGTCTCATCAGGGCTGCCTGAATCTTCTTCCTCTGTAGCCTGGCAAGGCCGCCCAGGCAGAGTGAAGTGATGAATGAGCAGGCAACAGAGTCCACATCAGAGACAGCCCCTGCTGCCCATACTAGGGGACCCACATGGAGACTGAGCTGCCTATTGACTACATCTGAGCAGGGGGTCTAGGTCCTCTCCATGCATGGTCCTTGGTTGGTGCAACAATCTAATTAAAGTATAATTATATTATTTCCCCCTCCCTTTTCCTTTCCCTAATCTGTCCCATAAGCCTTCCCTCTAACCCCACCCACAGGTTGGCTCTCAAATTGATATCTTTTTATTCTTTGGTTATTATTGTTACATATGTATAAACATGTCAGAGTATAAATACAATCATCTGAGTCTCTTTAGTATTGTTTGTGTGTATATAACTTCAGGGCTGACCACTTTGTGTTGGATGACCACCTAGGGGTTGTCTCTGAGAAAGTACTTCCTCCCCTCTCAGCAATCTTTCATTACCTGTCAGTCTTTGTCTGGGTGTAGGACCTTATAAAATTTGGCCCTCCTGTGTTAGCACATCTACTGGTGTGGTCATTGTTCAGGCAGCCATATTGTTGCTGAATCGTGGATGTAGTTTCCTTGTCATTTCTGGGAGACCCTCTAGCAAAGAAGCTTCTCTTTGCAGTGAGTGGAGAGCATTATAGAAAAGCCCAGCTGGTCACAATGAAGAGATCAAACGATTATGGAGAACGCAGCCCCAATAGACACATCTATAAAGGCTCAGGGACCATCCCAAAAAGGGACCAGAGGATGAGCAATTACCTTTTAAAGCTAAATTTATTCTGAGGTATTTATAACCCGGTACACTCATAAACATTGTATAACTGTATATGTAATTCTTATAGATTCTTTAAATATATGTAATATATTTGCTTATTGCATATAACACCTGTTTTCAGACAAGGATAGGAGGTGTTCACAGTTCCTCAGCCCTGGGCTTCAAGTGCTGGGATTCAACACGGACAACTTTATCTTTAAGCTCTTCCCCAGATTCCATCACAACAGCTAATTGGAATTTATGAAAACAGCCATAATGTTTTAAATGACAAGTCCATTTACCATTTGTGCTGTGACCACCTGGCAAAGGCATCCTGTGAAAGTCAGAGCAGACTCCCCCCCCCCACCCCTCCCGTACTCTGGCTCAGCATAGTCAGACTGCTCCATGTAGCCTCTCGCAGAACAGCTATCTGCCTTTGCTGGTGTGTGTTTCATTTTGAAACCCTCTGCTCTGACAGAGGAGCCGTGCACAAGCATACACCTCACTGCTCCTCGTGACTCGGTGACACTTGAGAATGGTTGCTGTCAGCTTATGCTCCTTGGGTATTAACACTAACTTCATCACTTGCACACAATATCCAATAACCTGAAACCTCTCCGAGCTTCTTGTCCTTGATCACAATATAAGGAGCACAATATTGCCTGTGACTCAGAGATACCAGACCATGCATGTCTGCCTCTGCAGCTGGCTCATGGGAAAGACTCTGTCAATCCAAGTCTCCCACGCTGTATTGAAATTTCTTGTAGGGAGATGTGTCAGTAGATACGTGTCTGTTTCCCAGATGCCCCACGCTACAGAAGCAGGTAATGCCTTCTTCATTCTTACAAAGAAACTTCAAAGGCAGTGTTTCAAGTCTATGTTACCTAAGCTAACCGTTAGATAACGGCATTAAAACGGGCCGACCCATTTTAAGTGGTCCCAACCTCATCGATGAGATTAGTATTCAAACGTGAGGTGTTTTGCCTTTTCTGTCCTTCCTACCTCATGGAGAGTCTACAAAGGCCGTCTCAATGGAACAGCTTGAGTGTTCCATCAAGTCTACCGGCATCTCAGTCTTGGATTTTACAGCCTGCAGAGCCATGTAATATGTAACATGTATTAAATGTTGAGATATATTATAATATATATATATTATCAGTTACTGCAGATATCTCTTTATGGATTTGTTTGTTGTTTGTTTTTTCCCTACTGTGAAATGATTCTGTTTATTTTGGGGAAGAAGTGGTGCATGTTATACATAAATCCAAAAAATTTTATGCCAATCCCAAACCTCAACTAATTTATGACTGTTTTTGTCAATATCCATCCATTATAATATCCATTCATTAATTCCTATAGTTTGGAGACCTCATGGCTAAGTTTTAAGAAAGCACCAGAAACAGTGTCATGAACAGATAAATGAGCTTTGTGATGGTTCTGATAGTAGCTTTTCAGGATCTGAAACAGCAAAAGGAATCCCAGAGCAGAATACTGGCAATCAATCAATGCATATTTAAGCATTTATTGAGCGCCACTAATGAACTGTACTCTATGTCAGATGCCAGGGGGAAAGAAAAACTTCCCTTATATGCCTTTAACATCCCTTGAGGAGTGTTTGGTAGAGTTCAGAAGAAAAAACACAGTGATATTTAAAGATTCAAAATAGATTTTACAATTTGAGTCCCTAAGAGCACCATGCGGAGGACAGTTAAATGGCACGTGATGTCTCAAATGGTAATTTGTTAATATGACAAAGGAATTATTATTAGGAAGTATTTTTTTTAACAATTTTGAAATGCAATCACATGGCAGAGTCACTGTAAAATGAAGGCATATAATTCTTCTTAAGCTACTTAATTTCTAAATTTTCTAAAAATAATTTCACGTAAGCTAGACATAACGATGTGAGTTCATATCTCTGCACCCGTGGGAAAAGATAGTCATGGTAGTAGTAGTCCGTACTAGTCCTGGGAAGCAGAGGCAGACAATCCAGCTGAATCAGTGAGTTCCAGGTTCAGTGAGAACCTGTGTCAAAGTACATGATAAAAAGTGATGAAGAAGAAGGATGTCTGATATTTATCTCTGAGGTCCACATGTGTACATACACACACACACACACACACACACACACACACACACACACACACACACACATATTAACAGTGAGATCTTACTTCATGAGAGTAAAGGAATGCTCTCTGGCTCAGGGTCTCACTGTAGTTCTAAGGAGCATCATAGAGCGGGCAGCAAGCATGGCAAATCCCCCCAGAGCATCTACAAACAGCCCTTCATGTGCTTAAACTGGCTTAGTTCTCAGATTCTAAACATTTGTGGCACTCAAATAGAATTTGTAAATCAGAGGGACAAGGGAGCTGTCTCTTGGTTGATTGTACTAAATCTAGTAAGACTGCTATTCAGCCTAGGAACTTAATTAATTATTCACAACAGATTAAATAGTTCCTGAGGAAGGAAAAGTCTTGTCGAAGAAAGACGGAGTGTTTTCCAGAAAGCCTGCAAACAATGGAGAGCTATGCTAGTTCCCTGCACTTTTTCTTTGGGTGCAAAACGGGAGAATCCGCTTCTGTGACAGCTCAGACTGTAGCTGTGTGCTGCAAGCAGGACATTGGGCATTCCTTTACCTTCGAGGTGGCAATTACCTTCACAATTGCATGCACATGGAGAAGAAAATAAACTCCAAATTACATTGTGAACTCTAGAGATTAGCACATCATTTCATGGGCAGTTGAACCTCTGTCCCATATAAATGTTTCTACAACAAAAAGAAAAGCATCATTGTGCCATCTCCTGGATTTCCACTGAGCTTGCCTTTGGGTGTTGCCACCTGACAGCCATTTTGGAGAATAGAAGTCGGGGGAAGAACCCACAAACCAGGCTCTGAAAATGTAGGGAGACAGCAGTTGTCTGGATTTACACATTCATCCTGCACTCTGTGGCAGCCACAGAGTATAAGATGCATTCTCCTCACCCATGGCTTTTGGTAATGGAATTATGTACAAATTGTATCTGTGAAGACAAGTATACATTGCCAAACATGTGTTAGTATAGATGGCATTAGGCTTTCAAGGCAGATTTAAAATGCTTCATACTTTCAAGTCAACTTCTCAATTCTCAGACCCAAGCAGAAACTTAGATAATGATCTCCCAAAGTTTTTTAAATTGTGAGTTATGGCAGCACCCTCTGCTTTTTTAAAGAGTTAGTATTGGATTTGCTCAACCATGTTCATAGCAGCCTTATTCGTAATAGCCAGATCATGGAAACAGCCTAAGTGTCCTTCATTAGAAGAATGGATAAAGAAACTGTGGTACATTTACACTATGGAATACTACTCAGCTATTAAAAACAAGGAATTCCAAAAATTTGTGGACAAATGGATTGAACTAGAAATAATTATAATGAGTGAGTTAACCCAGAAGCAGAAAGCATCAAATGGTATATAGTCACTTATATCTCGACATTAGCCCAAGGGCCATGTCCCATGAATGTCTACACTTACCAGTAAAGTGGGACAAAGGGGAAGACATCTTATTAAGACTCCAGGTGAGAGAAGCATGGTAGAATGGGGAAATAGAAGGATCCAGAGGGTCCTGGAAACTTACAAGAAGAACATTATGACGGGCAGATCTGAGCCCAGAGGTCCTGCTCAAACTATGGCACCAGCCAAGGACAATAAGTGAAATAAACTTCAAACCCCTACCCAGATCTAGCCAATGGACAGGACATTCTCCACAGTTGAGTGGCTAGTGGGAACTGACTTTCACACGAACTCTGGTGCCCCGTATTTGACCACGTCCCCTGGATGGGGAGACCTGGTGGCACTCAGAGGAAGGATAGCAGGCTACCAGGAAGAGACTTGATACCCTATGAGCATATACAGAGGGAGGAAATCTCCCTCAGTCACAGTCATAGGAGAGGGCAGTAAGGGGAAAATGGGAGGGAGGGAGGAATGGGAGGATAGAAGGGATGGGATAACAATTGAGATGTAATATGAATAAATTAATAAAAAATATTTTTAAAAAAGAGTTGGTATCAGCAGAGTTAAGAAAAGTTGGACTGTCTGATCAGGTTGAGAGGTTTCTTCCAGCTTCTTATCCACCACCCCACCTGACCCGCAGTCTTGTCTGTGCTCAGTGCACCTGGCGCCATGCCCTTCTGTTCATATCAAGGTTAAGTTAGGAGCTTTCACCTCCACTGCTCCCAGAACACTCACAGTAAAAGCTGTCGTTGTTCGGACACTTGCGAGATATTTTCCGCAAATCCTTCCTGTCCTGCTTTCCTTTCATAACTGAGTTCCATCTCTTCGCTTTATGTGAAATTTTAAGTTTGATTCTGATACATTAAAGTGTGAAAATATTGAACAGTGTTTGATATTTTAGTCAATTTTTCAGCATACGATTGTAAAAGCAATAAGGAAAACGAAACCGAGTGCAAAGCCAAGATGGAAAAGATCACCATGGCAAGTCCCTGGCAGGTGCTTTGAGATGAAAAGTCCTCCTGCTTTACCATCTCCCAGGCCTCTGCCAATCTTCCCTCTCCACTAAATCCCACTTCCTGGCTGGAGAGTCAGGCATAGGCTTGGTGGCAGCCTGGCACTTTGCACTGAAACATCTCAACCACAGCATGCCTCCCACAACCTCATTCAACATTAAAGGACCTGAAATCTCAATCATAAAAATAGAAATTTCTTCAGGATTTCACATCTTGGGCATCAGTCTATGATGTTTTATTTTGCAAAACATTTTCTAGAAACGCTGAAAGACCTGTATGTCACCAAAGGAGATACATAAAAGTCGCTCTCACGCTAATAACACAATCACACCTACGTTTATGTGCTATAAGGAGTACCCCATTCCACTCTATACTGCATTTTTTCTATATGTACTTTGAACTGTCTTTTTATCTGCCTTCTCTCCACTATTTCAGCTAGGAACTGTCTCACAGCAGAATTCAAGTCCACAGCTCCTTCATAACCCCGAGAATCTAGCACAGAGTCCAGAATCAGGAGCATGCACCAAATGCCGTCTTTGGTTCCCATGCCAGCTCATCCCATTGGATTAAAATGTAACGCCATTTATTTTGTATGCCAGCCTGTCCACTAGTCCCTGGGGACAACCCTGGATGAGCTACCAAGTGTGGGTTCCCATCATCTGGAACAGTCAGAGGAGTCTGATGTGCCCTGCTGGTCCCTCCTCTTCAGCCTTCTTATGATGGGGTGCAACAGATTCATGTAATTAAGTGTTCTTGTGTTTTCTATGAAAGTATAGAGTTGTGTGTTGGTTTAATATAATATTATATAAGTGTAAAATACACTTACATGTAAAATGGCAAATGACTTAGATTTCACTGAAATATTTCTAGTCTTTTCAGTTGACAGTCACACACACACACACACACACACACACACACACACACACACACACACACACAAAAGAACATGGTTAAATGACTCGTCGGCCAGAGACCTTATCATACTGAAGAGAGCACACCTTATCAGCTTGGAGATGGTGCAGTTGAGTTGTTTTGATCCATTTTTCCCTTCTCTGCTAATACAAATGAAACACCACACCTGTTTCTCACAGAGACGATGCTATGAAGTATAGAGAAAAAGAGGTCCTGAGCCTTCTGTTTGTCTTCCTAGGATAATTTCATAATGAAATAATTTCATAACAAAACTTCAGAGAGCCATCAATGACTATTATCTGAACATAGCTATTAAAATAAGACTTGCTCAAATGAGATAGCAAACAATTTACATCAGTACTAAATTCAGTCGCCTTTCTGTTTGTTTTTATTTTATTGTTGTTGTTGTAGTCTTTGTTGAATGCAGTTTCTGGACAATCTTTCTGGAACTGAGCAGAGGGGGCTAGCTGGAAGTCACAATCTTGATGACTGTGGATGCCAGTGATGAAAACTCAAGAGGCTAAAAAGAAATTGTAGAGTGTGCTTGCAACAGAAATGGCACTTAACCCTGCAATATTCAGTGTCTTTCACAATCTTACAAAAAGGCTATATCTTTAAATAACTCCTTCACATACCCTAGAATGTTCTTGATGCAAAAGTTTTCCTTTCTATCTTTTTCTGATCTGATTTCTCTCTCTTGCTCATTTTTCTCCTGTGCAGAATAACTATAATCCACTGATAAAACCATATCCTTTCAAAAATCGGAAAACAAAATCACCACATTCTTGTACTTTATCTTTGTGGGGACACCCTTGACTGCTCTGTTTCTAACTCTTATGTACATGTTCCAAATGACAATAGAATGATCATATGATCGCTGAAAAAGCGTGTGGTATGTGTGCTTCTTTGTAGCATGAGTTAAGTACATACACATGATCACTGACAGAGCTTCAGTGAATGAGGTGTTTTCAACTGGAGTTGAATCAAAGATGAGGCATCCATGTTGGGTTAGTCAGCAGTCTGCTTATGGTGTCTTTTTGTGATCTATCAAATTAAATAGCCAAGCCATTCAATTTAAACTCCTAATGTGTAGCAAATCTGTAACTAAACTAATTAACATTTTATCCTCATATGAAGAACACATTTACTCTGTTTATATGGGATTATATTTATAAGATTTCCTACAGACCATCTGTGTGGTCTCTTGTAAATCTCCATCTCTCTTGGAGCATATTTCCTTAGCAGGAAAAAAACCCCACAAAACTGTTGTTGGTAAAGAAATTTATTCACCACTAAAGAATAACTCTCCAATTTAGAAACACAAAAAGAGGTTTGGTATGTCATCTACTAACTCTTACTACCTGGGAAAAGATTGATTTTTGTTTGCAAACCATATGCTTGATATCAAAATCATGTTCAGAGCCTTTCATTTATGATTGTAGATTGATATGGTCCTCCTTGGAAACTGTATTTATCTTTTCCAGTACTCATCAAACGCTAAATACCTAACCAGGTTGCAAGTAGAATCTTTAATTCCATCATTTCACTCTGGTAATTGCTTTTTCCTCCTTGTGTTTAACCAGAGTAAATGAACTATAATTTGAAATTTCTCTCCACACTCATATCAGATGCTCCAGAAAACTCAAGCAAGGTGAGGAAGGATGGACAAGGCAGTCAGAGTAAAAACCTTTTCTTCTGAAAATGAAAAGGAGAAGGTACTGCTTACATGGACCACAGTGGTTACTATAAAGACATCTTGAATTCCTTAAATAGCATCAATTCCAAGCAGGCTTAAATGCAAAAAGGGCCTCCCAGGTTTCCCATGGATTATAGGTACACTGAAGTGCAAGTACTCCTAGAAAAGAGGGCCCTACCTCTGAACTCGCATCTTCTTGTTGCCGCAAGTCTTCTATGCCGACTTGTCAAATGTTTCAAGAAAAATAGAAAATGCTGGTAGTCTCTGAGTCATTTTCATATCTTTTAAGAAATAAATCATTTATTTATTTGTTCATTCACTCACTTTACACACGGCTGTAGCCCCCTGCTTCCTCTCCTCCAAGCCTCACCCTCCCTCACTCTTCCCCCTATGTCCCTTCCCTACTCCTAAGAAAAGAGGAACCCCCTTTCACTAACCCACCTCAGCATATCAAATTGCCTCAGGATTGAGTGCATCCTCTTCCCCTGTGGCTTGATGAGGCATCCCCAACAGAGAGGAGTAATTGAAAAACAAGTAACAGAGTCCATGTCAGAAACACCCTCCTGCTCCCCTCACTAGGGAACCCACATAAAGCCCAAGCTGCCCATTGGCTACATCCATGTAGGGGGCCTAGGTCCTTAATTGGTGCCTTAGTCTCTTCAAGCCCCTCTGGGCCCTGGTTAGTTGACTCTATTGGGCTCCCTGTGGAGCTCCTGTCACCTCCAGGCCCTTCTATCCTCCCCCCCACTTTTCTACAAGACTCCCTAAGCTGTGCCCAATGTTTGCCTGTGAGTCTCAGCATCTGTTTCGATCCCCTGCTGGGTGGAGCCTCTCAAAGTACAGCTATCCTAGGCCTAAGTGAGATAGCCCAGACCCAGAAAGAGACACATGGTATGTGGTCACTTATATGTGGATTTTACTACAATTCACAAACCCAAAGAAGATAAGTAACAAGAATGCTTAAATCTCCCTCTGAAGGAAAAATAGAATAGGCAGTGGAAGTAGTTGAAGAGAAGGAACAAGGTAGGAAAGAGAACAGGGAGAGAAATGAAGGGTGAGAAGGGCATCTCTGTAACACGCTAGAGACAGTGTAGGCTTCTGGGATGATATGGGGATGACTCTAGCTAAGACTCCTAGTAGAGGGGTTATGGCAGCTGAAGAGGGCACCGTCTAACTAGACAGGACTCCTTAGTGGAGGGAAGGGACCACCAACCCACCCACAAAAAAAAAACTTTGACCCAAAATTTAATGTGCCCACAAGATGTCCAGGAATAAAGATAGAGCAAAAATTGAGGGAATGTCTAATCAGTGCCTGGCCCAACCTAAGACCCACCCCAGGGAGGAGAGCCAACCCTTAACACTATTAATGATCTACTGCTATACTTGCAGGTGGGAAGCCTAGCACTTTCATACTTTTAAATGTAGGCTTCTTGACATGAAGTACCTACCTATATGAAGGATTCCAGCTAAGCCCTTGATTATATCAGTTTATAATTCCTTAGATTTTTGTTGCCAGATTTGTTTCACTATCACCAACAGTGAAACAATCTCCCAAAGAAAACTTTTCAACTGTAGGAGCTAATTCTTGTTAGCCTTGTGTGAATTTAGTCATTTTCACTGGGGGTTGTGGGTCCAGCTGAGTTCCTACCACTGTCTAGTGTTGAGGCTTCTGGTCACAGTGACAAGGACCAAGGACGAATGCAGTCACTACTGTGCTTTCAGTTCCCAACACAGTACAAAGTACTGTACTTACATTCATTCTTCCGATTCTTCTCAAACCCCTGTCGGGGACTGTGACTTCAGTAATGGAACATTTATCAAACAACAACATCTTACCCCACTTGCAATTGCCAAGTACTACATGGCACATGGATGTTTGAACCAGATTTTGTCCCCGCCATCCTGGGTTTTGTTTCCTGTAAGGAAGACAGATAAAACAATATCAACTGTGCATCTCAAATCAAGAGAAACGCCATGAAGTGCCCAAAGTGATGTCGCTAAAGACACACGAGTAGTTCATTGTAGCGATGGGTAAAATACCTAACATTTATTGAGTACACATAAATGCTGGGTGCTGCCCTTAGCACGTTACACAGACCAGTTCATGTAAACCACAAAACAATTTTCAGTTACGTGCCACTCCTACTCTTACTTTTTAGATGAACCATTTGAGACACAGAAACAGTCAAGTAATTTACTGAAGGGTGCGGAGGTGGTGATGAACTTAGACTCCGGGTCCAGTCAGTCAAGCTGTCCTTTTGAGCAAGTCACATGGGCTCTCTGTAGGCCCCACTGTAAATTCCTCACCCAAGTTCATGAAGTGCAAATTACATTTGGGTGTGTGAAATGCAATGGGATGAAGGAAACGTGGGTCCAATGATTTATTCTGTTATAATGTTGCCTTCTGATCTATGACTCAAAATGTGCATGTTTGGTAAAGTACATTGGTCAAGATCACATGGCTTTTACCTGAAGAAATTTTTGTCTCAGGCTTAGTGACTCAGATCTGTAACCCCAGGTCTTGAGAGTCTGAGGTAGGAGGATTGTGGGCTTGAGATCACCCTGGGCTACATAGCAAGAACCCAAAAGAAAAAAGTTTTAAAATTTTTTTTAATATTTCCTGGGAATAAATTCTGTACTCAAGATTTTATTGCAAAACCATTTTAAGGCAGAATCGCCTAACTTTAAAATATTAACAAAGTTTATATTTATCAATTTTCTTTTTTTTTTCATTTTTTTTCTTTTTTATTAATTTATTCTTGTTACATCTCAATGGTTATCCCATCCCTTGTATCCTCCCATTCTTCCTTCCCTCCCATTTTCCCCTTATTCCCCTCCCCTATGACTGTTCCTGAGGGGGATTACCTCCCCCTCTATGTGCTCATAGGGTATCAAGTCTCTTCTTGGTAACCTGCTGCCCTTCCTCTGAGTGCCACCAGGTCTCCCCCTCCAGGGGACATGGTCAAAGGTGAGGCACCAGAGTATTTATCAATTTTCAATGTGCAGTATAATTCACAGCTCCTTATAACTATGAGTTAAGGGACTTATTTATTAATATTTATTGAACTTCTCCATACTCCAGACACTTAATGTCCCATTTGTCTCAGGAGAAAAAAAAATAAGTTTGTGGTATTGTTGGAATAAAACTCCCAAGAGTTTTAAAGGCAGCTGTTTGAACTAGATAGGCCTCAGCAGTTAAGAGTACCTGCTGCTCTTATAAAGGATCTGAGTATCGTTCCCAGAGACCACAGTGTGTGGCTCCCAGTCACATTTAATTCAGTCACGGGGGATCCAACATTCTCTTCTGATATGAAATAAACAAGTATAATAATATAAAAAAATCAATGGATGTATAAAGAGACATCATAATTAGCTACTGAGGCCTTAATAAAACCGTAATCAACCCATAAATACATTCTAAAATATCTTATATTTCAGCCCAAATGCTATTATGTCTAATATTGTCAACATCATTGCCTTATATACTAGGAAAAACACTTGGTTATGAATACATAAAGAATAAAAATCTAATTTACTATGTCAACAATACCTGGAGAGTTCTAGGGCAACCCTATGATCTATCAAGATAGTGAAGCGAAGATTGTCTTTCTCATTTGGAATGTATGGTCCTAAGAATTGCTATCATGAAGTGTTTGCCCACAGAGTTTTTGTTTGTCACCTGATAGTGAGGAAACACAAGCAATAACAGTTTGCATTAACGGTTTTGTATGTACTTCAGAACACTGACACATAACAGTCACGGTGGATCTGGTTGCAGTCACGCAGGTGAAAAGAAACCTGGCTTTTCTCAGGGCCTTCTCGGGGCAAGTGTCCCAATGTTACAGAAGTCATTAGCATCATAGGGTCCTGCTGTGTTAGCAACAAAACATTACACTGGGAACCACCTTAGCCAATTAAGGTGATCTCCAGGGAAACCATTAAACTCAAGGTAGATAAATATTTATTAATAACATAGGACATTCTTTGGATAGTCTGGTGAAATATCATATCCTTTAATCAAATATCTCCTTATAAAAATATGATTGTTTCAGTGTGCCATGAATACTGGTCTCCAGACATCGCAATTAAGTTTTAATGGAAAGAAATGATTCACCTGTTAGGTATCTATAGCTCTGAAATAGCATCTCGCATATATTATTTTCGAAAATATTACAACTCATAGACACCAAAGAATCTTCTAGGTACACCTAAAGGAGACTGCAGCCCATAGACCTCCTAATTACCTCCCAGAACTCCTCATGCTTTATCACTGTGGTTAAGGAGTGTCTTTGATTCCAAATGTGCCAGTTAAAAATGATTCATGGTATCGAAGGATCAGATTTCCCCTTAAAATGATGCCTACCTCTAGATGCCCTCCATTAAAGAGAGTGTGGCTGGGTCATGTGGAGCTATTGTAGAAAGGGGGAGTCACAATTCCCATGCAGGATGCAGGGGAGTGACTTACTAAAGATTTCTGAAGTTTTGGATGAAAAAAATCTAAACACTCATCTTTTTTTTTTTCTTTTTCTTTCTTGTTTTGAAGACAGACTACTCTGTTATATAGTGCTGGCTCCCAGAACTCGATATGCAGATCAGCCTGGCCTGAAACTCACAGAGTTCTGCCAGCCTCCGCCTCCCTGTTGCTGGGTTAAAGACATAAAGCCACCATGCCTGGCATTGACCTTTTTCCTGCGTAACAATTCTTCTCTGCCTCTTTGTGGTAAATGGAGGTCAGTGGCCTTCATCTGTAGGAGACAATACAATAAGTTTAGCCAATCTTTGAGTTACATGCAAAAGACAAATTTCCATCATATTTTTAAAAGCAGAAGCACTCCTTATTCATAGGATTTTTACTAAACAAGGCTCAGGTATCAGGGAAACTCTTCCCTGTGTGGACCACCTCCACCTCTGTTTAGATTCTCGTGCCCTGACGAATTTCTATGCTCACTTAAGCTAACTTGCCAAGTTTTCATGGCTCTGAATTTGTGCAAAATTCACTTCCATTCTCTCTTTGCACAGCTCTGAGTATCATTAAGACATAAACTAATAGGACCGGTTTTCTGAGACGATCTCTGACCCCAGCCTGTTTTCTTCAGTTCACATAGTTCTTAAGTTTTAAGCCTTTTGAACTATATGTCACATGTAAGATTAATTTACATTGATTCCCTACATTTCTCCACCCCACTTTGGTGCCTGCACTTCAAGGGGAAGGCGTCATTTGGCATGTCATTGTTCAAGTGCAGTAATGCCATCATGGGCAGTGGCACCCTAGGGCTCACCTACACCATGGCCAATGCCAACATCATCTTTTTGTCATCTATTATAACTTATTTGTTACATACATGTTTAATTTCAACTGTAATCGGTATACATGTATGTTTGTCATGTGCTAATTTACTCTTACATGATATGCTTGAAAATAGTGGCAATTTTTATGCTTTGTCTTCAAAATAACTGCCTTTTGGTAAAGTAATAAGCAACTGACAAAATGCTAAAGTATCAACAAATTATCACATTGTCATTATATTTTGATGATCAATAAATTTTAGTGGTTAAATGATATGACTGTTAGTATTTCTTATTTTCATGATACTTTAGAGATCACAGAATACTTCAAATGCTTCATTGTCTTTGATAGTCGGGGAACTTTGTATGAGAAATAAGACAGATAATTTATTCATTACACACATGAAAGTACAAGATTGAGGAAAGGCAGGTGTTCACTAGACAGTGTTAAGATGCTTCCCAGCCTGGAGAGCCTATAAAGAAACAACAGAGCTAGTAAACATGGCAAGCCATGCACTTATTTGCCCCTGTCATCCTCTGAAACCTCATTTAAATGGTAATAAAACAATGTTCTGAAAATGTGAAGTTAGATATGAACAAAAAGGAAGCAATGGTTACATATTACAGGGTGGACAACAAGACCTGTCCTGGCTCAATCACAAACCTCGCTCTGCAAGTTAGGCGCTGGAGAAATGAGTGTAAACCAAGAAGAAGCCAACCACAGCTCTAGACTCTTGGAAAGGCTGGAGGACTTGAGGCCCCAGCTCTGAAGATGGTAAGTGCAAGGCTGAAATGCTGGCACTTGAGGGCAAGCCACCTGTAGAGAGAAGCCCTACCCCGAAGCCCATTTCCTGAGCTCTGCTGACATGAAAATGGTCACAGTCTCAAATTGCAGTAGGTTTGGACTTGGTGGCCATAGGTGTCTCCAAGAGCTGGACTGCTTTAATTTGTAAACAGGGAATTGTGAAGAAGCCAGCACCTCAAAAGGTGACTGAGAATGGAGTGAAACTAGCAAGCGGACTGCGAAGAGTGCCCAAGGAAAGCTGAGTCATTTGGGCTGCAGAGTAGTGGGAAGAAACCCAGGTGATGCTGGACTCCACATGAGCCATGAGAGCGAGGGGAAGCTGAAGAGATGGCGTGCACACAGGGGTCCATGTGGAGGTCATGGGGTGGACCCACTAGGCTTTTGGATTCACTTTCCACTTGCACAGGAGATTGGGGGACACATGAGATTTTGTTGCTCTATGTTCTTAAGCTGAGAACACCGATCTGGTAAATGAACTAACACATAAAACTTAAGAAGAAGGGGCACTTAATAAAAGAATTTATAGAGAGTTTATAGACTACAGCAGATGTAGACATTTTTCCCCCTAGAGAAAATAAAGCAGAATGGCTTGGATTGGGAGCTCTGCAAGAACTGCATTTGAACTCCTTGACAGAGTATAATTTCAGAGGAGTCTCAGCACTTCCCCCGTCCACCCTTGAAAATGTTCTTTTAAAATTCAAAAGAAAAAAATGTTGGGCTAACTTAGCTTGGGTCATATGGTCTTTGACTATAAAGAGCAGGAGGTTTTGACTGGCATCAAACACTCCTGAGACATCTGAGGGTTTCCTACAGTAAGTGAGGATGCAGGTCCTGGAAAGAGCCATCACTGGGCAGACAGTGGGGGATTTCCACGACAGGTGCTGACTTTATATAAGAAATATTCATCTGTGTAAAAAAACTACTGTATAATAATACAATCGAACTCCTTAGCTTTCACCAGTTAATGAAAATAATCTTAAAACTAAAATTATAATGCAACACTCAAAGAAAGCAAGACTTACTTGAGAGAGAAAATTCTCAGGGAGAAAAAGGATGCAATTTTATGAATTGATCTGAGGAGGGAAAAAGGGAAGTTTTAAAAAACATCTTAAGACACTGTTTTTGATGCCTCATTTGATGCATACTGCATAGGAAAAAGATATATATTTACCAAAAGGTTAATAGCAAGAAAAAAATAACCTCAATAAGCACTCAGGCCTCAGAGTCCGTATTTCTTCATGAGCTCTCAATTTATATACATTTTATGCTGTCAAAAACAATAGTGTCAGCTATGCTTAAGTTTATGGCCCTGGGGAAGCCTGACAAGATTGAGCATTTAACAGCACCTGTGGCAGAATCAGGGCGAAGCCACCCATTTGTCTTGGCAGCCCACACAACTCATTTAAATATTTGTTCCTATAAACTAAACTTGTAACAGAAATGATCATTTCGATTGGTTTATTTGCTTACACAAGAGGCTGAACAAGCAGAAGTGTGAGATGAGAGCAAACAGAACAGGATGTCAACAATCTTGCCTCCAGTTTTTGAGTTTTCATTCAAGAGTAGTTTTTTTTTTTTTTTTTTTTTAATGATTCTGTGTGGTTTTTTTTTCCCCCAATTTGCCACCTGTCACCTAGCATTGACTAAATAGTCATCAGAGACGCACTGTGATATTCTAGGTGCTGGGTCACAGAGAAGTTAGATGACGAGGAGAACGAGACACAGGCTCATGGCAACCTGGAGTAGCCAGGGTCCATTGCAGGCAGCTGTTCCCTGAGCAGATCCAGCTGCTTTAGTTAAGCCTGGGACATCTTGTGTGTGTGTGTGTGTGTGTGTGTGTGTGTGTGTGTGTGTTGGCTTTTTATTTCTCTTGTTTTGGTCAGTTTTATGAAGATATAGCTATGCAAAATAAAGGTTTTAGGAAATAAGCTTTAATTCAATGTATGTTGGAGAGAAGCATAGGATTTTTGTAACTAGCCCCGTAGTCATGCCCTAGAGCACTGCCGTTGGTGCAAAGAGATTTTCAGCAGTCCTGGAGACCTCACCCTGGCCCCTCACAAGCACTGCTCTGGTTTCTGTAAGGTGCATGCATGTGTGCACGAGTCCATGTGTGTGTGCATGTGTGTGTGTGTGTGTGAGAGAGAGAGAGAGAGAGAGAGAGAGAGAGAGAGAGAGAGAGAGAGAGGGAGGGAGGGAGGGAGGGAGAGAGAGAGAGAGAGAGAGAGAGAGAGAGAGAGAGAGAGAGAGAGACAGCTTTATAGCTCACCCATGATATTATGTGTGTAGTGCTTGTTTTTCTTTGTTCTGGATGACATTTTGGTTTTGTGAATACTCCAAAGTTTGTACCTGTCCCTGACATTAGCTGGGTCCCAGTTTGGTGCTATCCTTAAAGAAAGTTCCTGTGAACATTCAAGAAACAGTATTCTTTTAATTAAAAAAATCATATACACAATATGCTTTGGTCATACTCTTTCTCCTCTCCCTACTCCTCCCAGGTCCGCCCACTCCCTGATCCACGCACCTGCATGATGAACACGTATTTTTATGTGCTGAAGTTCTCACTTTTCTCAGCTTAATATTGGGATATGAATTTCTGCATAATATAACTATATGCAGAACTTCATGAAAAAACTGAAAAATAATTGTTCAATGAATCTGTAGCACAGTGTATTCCCAACAGCCCCATGTGACACCACCTAAGGTCTTGCATGTAAGGCTTGATAATTTTTGCTATTGTCATTGCCTCACTCTGTGATCAACTTCCTTCTAAATTATGAATATGGTCTGAAGTAGGAGCTGAGCATACATTCTTTTTTCATAGTTCCTTAGTTTTTATAGCACTATTTGGCAATGAGATCCTAATTTCTCCCATTGCCTTGTCATTATTCATTGCTTAAAAAAAATAATAAATCTCTGATCTGGGTTTCCATTTTCATGGAAACTGACCTGAGTCACCAGAACTGGGTAACAAACTTTGCAATCAAATGATGTACATTTTGGACTCTGTTCTACTTTTTCAAAATTATTTGAGCATTTTAGGTATTTTAACTTATAGGAAATTTTAGAATTATCTTTTAGTTTTTAATTAAATAAAAATTACATGCTCTTGGACTGAAAGACTGAAATGGGATTTGACTAGAATCAAGTTAGGTTTGTCATCTAAACTGAGAAAAATTGACATTGAAAAAGGACTGCAATTTCTTATTCTTCATAGGAGTATCTTTCTTTCTTTGACTCTTTAATTTCTGTCAGATACACTGTCTAGTTTTCAGCATAGCTACTTTGCAAATATTTTTTATTAATCTTCAGATATTTTATAGCTTAACTTCAATTATAAATCATGTTGTTTTTTTTACTCTCAACTTTTAGTTGTTTGCTGCTGGTATATGTATATAAAATTAATTTTATGCATGAAGTTATTGTTAAATATATCCATAAGTCCTTGGTAAATTGTTACTTTATAGATTTTGTATACTATTTAGGATAATCTAAAAGCATGGTATTTTATATTTTACCTTTCTAAATGTTTGTAATCATTTCCCTTTGTATTTCCTTAAATATCATTATAAACTTTAATTAAATGTTGAATAAAAGTAGTAGGAGTAATTTGGTTATCTATTGCAGGAGGAAATTATTTAGTATTTCATCATTTGGTAAGTAAAAGGTAGAAAGAGATTCGTTTCATAAAGACTGTAGTGGGACTAAGAATATTCCTCTCTTTTCTTGTTGAAAGTGTCTTCTGCTATTTGCTTCTTGAAAGAATTAGTACACAATTTCATCTTTCAATATGTAGGTTTTGCAAGCTGGGTCATTTGGGCCATTTTTTTTTTTCAGGGAAGATTTCAGCTACAAATTCATATTCTTTTGTAGTGATAGGACTATTCAGGCAGTTAATTTCTCCTTGAGTGAGCTTGGTGATTTGTGTCCTTTGAGGGGTTTGCCCATTACTTGTTCAATATATAGTATAATAGTTTTTTAATGTACTTTCTTATATTTTTCGCGTAAAGGGGCCACAGTGCAGTTCATTCTCTCATTCCTGGTATCAATAATTTGCATCTTTTTCTATCTTTTCCTGAGAAAATTCCATAGAGGTTTTAGTCACTTTGACAAAATGCATCCTGAGAAACTTAAAAATAAAAGAAATGCTCACTCAAATGCCCCACTCTGCATGTTAGCACACTAGAGACTCATCTTCAACTAACTTAACTGTATTGAAAGCAGAATGGCTGGGGAGATCCCAGCTGTAAACACTGGTTAATTAGTGTACAACACTACTATCTTTCCTGATAAGTAAGAAAACCCTTGCTATGAAACTGCAAACACTTCTTGAAATGGTGATACATTTTCATATACCAAGATTATTATTTACTCAAAGATGAGTTGATATGAATCTTCTAAAGTGAACAGTGCATCTAAACATCTCACTTCAGTATGGTTAAGTGTTAATCTTAAACAAGAAGAGGTTCCATGTATGGAATTTTTAGCAAGAGTGGGAATGTGCGATGCCTGTGATCTATATGAAAATCTGAGTGGTTAGAAAGGTAACGTAAAATGGAGAGGAAATTTTAAAAAAAAACAAGTACTAAGTAGATATGTAATTAAGTTACTATCTCAGTGCCTATTATGTTCATTCCCACAAAATGGTACAGCTCTCAGCAGTAATCAGAGTCCCTTTCAGCAGTAGACATTGGTCAAAGCAGGGATCCCCAACTCCTCCTGGCATGTGTATCACCTACTCCAAGGCCAGGAAATAGTGCAAAGTAGGGGTGAGAAGACTGTGGAAGAGAGAGGGTGAGAACAAGAATGTGCATTGCTCTCTTCTGTATATGACATAGATGTGGAAATAACACACATACCATAGGTGTGATCACCTACATTGACTTGTGTACACACACACAGAGAGAGAGAGAGAGAGAGAGAGAGAGAGAGAGAGAGAGAGAGAGAGAGAGAGAGAAGCAGGGATAGGACTAATGGTGAGGAGGGATGAAGATCAGCAGGTGTTGGAAGAGGAGTGAGAAACTACAGTGGGGGAGGGTAAGATCATCACAATGCATTGTACACAAGTAAGAAATGGTCAAAAGTAAGATAAAAATAGTAGGGCTAGAGAGATGGCTCAGAGGTTAAGAGCACTGTCTGCTCTTCCAGAAGTCCTGATTCATTCCCAGCCACCGCCTGGTGGCTCATAACCGGACTGATGTCCTCTTCTGGCATGCAGTCATACATGCACTCATACATAAAATAAATAATAAAATATTCTAAAAGAAAATAATAAAACAAACAAGTGAAATTTACCATTGCTTATTCCATCAAATATTAAGGAATATGTATTATGTTCTAGGACATAAACACTTATGTCTAGAACAATTATAAAAATAAAAGTCTATATACCCTCGAAGGTATAGGTGGGGCAATAAAAATAAACATGGACAAGTAAGCATCACTTGATATTTTAGGTGGCATTCAAAGCCATGTTAGACATTAGTTCCATCTTCACACTCAGCCAAGAGAAGCCTCTTTCTGCAGTGGTAAGCTGTTTGTGCACAAACCCCTAACTGAACAAAGTGCTGAGAATAAGCGAGTGTTGCCGGTTCAGCCCCAAACGAGACACCTATACCAACCACCTTCAACGTTTGGAAGGACTGAGTAAGAGGGAAGAGCATGAATGAAAGCCAGGAGGTGGGAGGTGTGGTGTGAAATGCTGCTCTCTAGACGGGCCATGCCATTGCCCTCAGGAACTCGCTGCAAGGTCAGTCAACCCTCCAGCATCCAGGACTAGCTGGACTCAGTGAGGTTTTTTTTTTTTTAATGGAGAAGGCATGAAGGTGGAAAGGAGATGTGTTGTGCAGTGGGGGGGGGGGGGGTTGGAGCAATTGCAGAGGAGATAAATTGTCCACATGTATAGAGTTGTCAAAGACTAAATACAATATATTCTCTTAAAAACTGTCAATAAACTATGTATAATGTAACAGTTTGTCAGAAGTCATGGTAAATGAGAAATTGGCAGGAAAGCAAATGAATGAAACTTTGTCCTATCTGGGGAAGAACATTCAAAATCCGTTTTTCAGATGAGGAATGGCATGTGGCAGGGTATTCTCCATGCTCAAATGAAACCAAAGTCAAAGTTGGGTGGAGAGAGAAGCTGGAGACATAGTGGAAGCCAAGATGGATACAGTGGATTAGAGCCAGGCAGGAAGGAAATCCATTTTGAGTAGAGTGGTACTTTCTGTGAATCTCTCTGGCTGCTTATGGAGAAAAAGACTGTCAAGAAACAAGGATAAAAACAGGCATGGCAGTAAGGACGCTGGCTCACTAGTCCCAGTAAGAAACAACAAGGTTAGACAAGAGTGGTAACTGTGGGAGGAAGGAGGAGAGAGGAGATTCAAGAGATATATTTAGTTATGGATTCTGGCAAATTGATAAGGAATAAAAGGTAAAGACTTTTATTTTTTACACATATCTAGACGATTGTGTGCTTGAAGGCCGCAAATGTTGAAGACCGTGAATGGTCTGAGACCCTCAATGAAGATGTAAACATTGCATTTGCACACTGAGTGATGTAAACTATCATGGGGGAAGTGAGAATACAGGAATGTACCGGCTGACTGTTCATGTTCTGCTCCTGGACTCCTTCAACTAGTTCAAACTGATTCTTGGGGGGGGGGGGGCATTTTGTCTGCTTAGACCTGAGTGCTTCTATGTGTATTCAAATTGACCCCAACTTATTTCGCAACAGCTTATCCATCGGGTCCTCAATGCACACAAAAATGCATGTGACATTACCGCACACACAAACATAGGTGCACACACACACACACACACACACACTCCTTTTGCTCCACTAGTGAAATATTTTCCCTCAAAATTTCCCCCAAAAGTTATTTGTTATATGAAGCATTTCAAAGTTTTTCACCTCTGCCCCCCTTCATATCCCAGGCAGCTCCTATCACTGCCTACCTCTACATCTTCACACAGTCATGGGCTCTTGCATCTGATGACATGTAAATGCTCTAGCACCCTGGCCTCCCCACTTGTGTGAATCTAGCCTATGATATCACACCAAGATGAATAGCAACAGTCAGTGTTGAGTGCTTTTTACAAAACTCCCAATACTATGCAACGAACAGCCTCACGCCATCCAACAACAAGCCCGTGGGTAGACAATTACTTTTCTCTCTTGCCCAACTTTGCTTTCTGCTGCTGTGATAAACACAGCAGCCAAAAGCAATTGGGGTTTATTTCGTGCCACCAGTTACAGTCTTCTTTGAGCAAAGTCAGGGCAGGAACTCCAGCAAGGCAGGAACTTGAAGAAGAACTACAGAAGAAGGCTGCTACTGCCTGGCTCCCAGGCTCATGTTCGGAGAGCTTTCTTATAGAGCCCAGGACCATCACCTAAGGGTGGCATCACCCACAGTGGGCTGAACCCTCCTACATAAATGAGTAATCAAAAAATGCCCCCATAGATATGCCCACCCGCTCATGTGATGGAGGAAGCTGCTAAAGTGAGAGTCTTTCTTCCCCAGATGTCAACTCGACAATGAAGGTAAGGCATCGCATCTCTTGAGGAGACAGAGAGAACACTAGAAAGGTTGCATGATTTTGCAAGGGTCACTGCTCACGTGGGCACTAACAGGAGACCGAAGGTATCTGACATTCTGGCTGAGGTTCTCGAGCAGTGGGCACACACAGACTATCTCACCAGCTGGCTCGATATTCTCCAGACTGTGTTGAGTCACGGGTTTCTCCAACGGTAAGAGATGAGGAGTGTCTTTTCACAGTGAAAGAAGAAAACTTCTATTCCACAGCTTCCAAACTATAACCCAGTGCAACAAAATACCTCTTTTTAATGTCTTTACATGAAGCTTATTTCAATTAAACAGAGTCTGTCTGTTGAAATCTTTGCAAAGGCAACAAGTATCACAGCACTTATTTTATTCTTTTACCTAAACTGTTTCATCTTTATAAAAAGAAGGTAGAAAATTGAAAATATACCTAGACAGATATGCAAATGGGCTATGTTGTCTCTGCTGCTGAACAGGCTAACACAGAAACAGTATGAACAGTGCTATGGGCATGCCACGAATTTATGGTGTCACATACATTACAATTATTGATTTACATAAGTATTACAATTTCTCTACTAATGTAACAGATTTTAGCTTGAAAGGACCATAAACTGAGATGTTCACTGTAGTTTAGAGCTGGCATCTGGTGGGAAGATAAATTTGAAGCCAGAAGAGAGAGTAAGAAGGAGGCTCCTGCTGTTTCCAAAGAGAGTGTCCCTGGGTGATACATCTGCTGTGGGAACATCAAAACACAGTTTATCATGAGATCCACCACACAGACTTAACACACATTTATTTGACTTTAAGTTTATTTGGCAAAATGAAAGGAGACAGTGTTTTATTTCTATTACAAAAAAAAAAAAAAAGAGTCAGGGTCCTAGTTGACTTACATGAAACACAAAATAATGACCCTCAAAATGTTTATGCTAAAGTATTCATATATGTAAAGTTGCTACCATACATGATAAAAGAGTCTTTTCAAAGGTGATTAAATTAAGAGTCTTAAATGCAGCATGGTGGCATACACCTTTAATCCCCGCACTTGGGACACACAAACAGAAGGGTCTCTGTAGTGGGAGGCCAGATTGGTCTACATCACAAATTCCAGGCTAGCCAAAGCTACAAAGTAAAATCTGGTCTAAAAATAAGTAAGCATTTTAAAAACACATTAAATTAAGAATTTTGAAATGGAAAGTTTGCCTTGGTGGTCTGGATGGACATAATATCCTAACATCAGTCCTTATCAGTGGACGGCAGGGGAGTCTGGAGTGTGAGGATGTAATTAGCTTTTAGAGTTAATACAATACAAAATAAGCCAGAGTCAGAAGGACAAGTATTGCCAATTTTCTTTCATTTATTTGATATTTTATATAGATAGAAGATAGGTGATTAAATATATAGATAGATACATAAATAGACTGATAGACATAGATAGATAGATGATAGATAGATAGATAGATATAGAGAGGGAGAGATACATAGATACTTAGATAGATAGATAGATAGATAGATAGATAGATAGGGCATGAAAGTTGAAGGTAGAGGGAGATTGGAGATGGAAAGAAACCTGGGGGGGGGGGGGGGAAGAGGTAATGATAAGAAAAAGGAACGTGTGGAGGTGAATATGGTTCAAGTATATGATATACCTGAAATAAATTAACTTTATGGAATCCTGTACCACAAATAATGAAAATACTTAAGAACCACAGCTCTTGTATCTACATAGGAGTTAGATCATGCTGTGCTTCTGTTTGTATCTGCTCAGTTTCCTAAATTTAATGATCTCCAATTGGATCTATGTCATTAAGGATGACAGTATTCCCTTCTTTTATAGCTGAACACTACCCCATTGTGTATATCCACACATTTTCTCAATTCATGGGTCAGCTGATGAACATTAGTTTGCTTCCATTTTATTTCCTCTGAGAGTATGTTTTCTGAAACAAACTTGTGCCTGCAATAGGCAAGTTAATTTGCATACCCACCAACAGCATGGCAGAGTTCTTGTCTCTGTGTCCTTGCCCGTATTTTTTTAATACATTTTTATTAATTTATACATATTACATCTCAGTTGTTAGCCCATCCCATGTATCCTCCCATTCCTCCCTTCCTCCCACTTCCCCCCTACTCCCCTCCCCTCCCCTAAGTCTGTGTCTGAGGGGGACCTCCTCCCCCTGAATATGCTCATACGGTATCAAGTCTCTCCTTGGTGACCTCTTATCTTTCCTCTGAGTGCCACCAGGCATCTCCGTCCAAGGGACATGTTCAAATATGGGGCACCAGAGTTTGTGTGAAAGTTAGATCTCCTTCTCCACTCAACAGTGGAGAATGTCCATCGGCTAGTCCGGGTAGGGGTTCAAGGTTTTTACTGCCTATTTTTTCCTTGGCTGTTGCCACAGTTTCCTTGCCCGTATTTGTAAACTTTAATCTAATGGAAAATAGCAATCGATTTGGAGTGGAGTCATGCTTTATCATGTTTTTGATTTGCATTTTCTTCATAATTAGTAAGATTCATCATGAATATTTTTTCATGCTCTAATTGGCCCTTTGTCTTCTTCTGAGCAATGTGTTCTTAGGTCCAATGTGTGTAGGTTTTTAGGTACTTTTTTAACGAGGTTGCTTGAGTGCTTTGCGTTTGCTACTTTCTGTTTTGGTTTGCTTTGCTCTTTCTTCCTTGCTTGCTCTTGGCTTTTGACTGCTCGCTTACAGATCTTGTACTTCGGGGTGTACACTCCACTTCAGGGGTGCATTCTGCGCATGCTCCCTGCCACTCCCATTCCACCTTCTGTCTCTTCACTCTTGATACTTTCATTCACTGCAGGGAAAGTTTTTTATTGAATGTAACTTCATTTGTCTATGTTTACTTTTGTTTCCCTGGTTGGGTGCTCTTCTCAAAATGCCAACCTCCGTGCATTCCAATGCCCTGAAGTCATCTCCTAAGGATAAGCCAGTAGCTAATGATACATACAACAAATGAGGAAAAGCTGATAAGACTTCCTTCTGCACTATCTGGAACAAAATGAAACTTCCTTCTTTTACTGCTTTTTAAAAAAAAAAACAAAAACAAAAACAAAAACATAGATCTGGGGACTCTAGTTAGAGCAATCAGACAACAAAAAGAAAACATCAAGTCAACTACCTTACCAATATGTGTAGAAAATACCAAAGTCTCCAGCAATTAGACATTAAAGCTAATAAATAAATGTGCGTTGGAGAAAGGACAGTCTTCTCAGCAAGGGGTGCTGAGAAAAATCTACTCTCCATATGCAGAAGATGAAGATGGATGCCCATCTTTCAGCAGTCACAAAAGTGAAATTCAAAGTGAGAGAATGACTTAACTCTAAGGCCTGAAACCGCAATACTGGAAGAAAACAGGGAAAACATGCCTTGGGTGCTTAATGCAACTCTTACACCACCAACACCTTATTTTTTAACTTTAGAACTTTGTGACCTCATTCTTTATTTTCAGTCTCATCGAACAACTCAGTCATCACTCCACAATATACATTAAAGTTTAATTTATTGCTTTTTGGAGATAGACTGTCATCATGTAGACAATACTGACATCAGTTCTGGAATTACAAATGTGTACCACCATGACTTTAATGAATATTTTATTCTCTCTCTCTCCTCTCTATTCTTTTTTCTCTCTCCTCCTTTTCAGAAAACAGTCACAGAGAAAGAGAGAGAGAGATGGAGAGAGAGAGAGAGAGAGAGAGAGAGAGAGAGAGAGAGAGAGAGAGAGAGAGGAAGGGAGGGTTTTTCTGTGTATTCTTGGCTGTCGTGGACTTGCTTTATAGACCAGGCTGGCCTTGAACTCACAGAGTGGTACCTCTGCATCCCTGAGTGCTGGGGTTACGTTGCCTGGCTTCATCTTATAATTTAGATGTGCTACCTGGGATACTTTGGCTGGTACATATTATTTTTATTTCCTATGTGAAAATCTTCCCACAATAGTCGGAATGGTATGCTTTCTTCTATATCAATGACAATATGTCATTGGGGACTCTGTGTCTTCTGGGTGATCTGTGAGTGTTTCCTGCCCTGTTAAATATTGTCACACCCATCTTAAGCCCTTTTTGGATCCTCACCTCTTAGATGTCCTCCATTTTCCCTTCTCTTCCCTGAGAGAGTGGTGGAAATCCATCTCTCCTTTTTCATTCTGAGACTAGTTTCCTTATTTGCTTCAAATGCCTAAATAGTCACATTTGTTTGTGTTAAGCAAGTCTCAATCCAGGCCTGGCTGCCCAGGAACTGTGTACCCAGCTGGGTCTTCAAAGCACGGCAATCTTCCATGCTTCAGCTTCCCAAGTACTAAGATTGTAGGCATAAGCCACCAAACCTGGGTACCTTATTTTTTTATAAGTAGAACTGTGTGTGTACTTGTGTGTGTATGGTGTGTATGCATGTGTACATACAGATAGACACGTATATAGCTTATTCCACTATTACCATGGATTTAAATGAAAAAATGAGGGGGGGGAGTTTAAATCATGTTCAGTGTGGTATTTGACAGTATCATGTAATTTACCTACTGTTTCTATTCATTCTGTCTCCATTGATACCAATGGAAGAGACAGTTCCCCCTGCTGAAGCTACAGAGCACTTAAGCTTTGCGCTGCTCGTGTGAGATGCATTTTTCTGCTTTGTTATCCCTTTGTTATATATGTACATGTCTTTTTATTATTACTAAAATATAATTTTCTGTATTCCATAGTACTTAACCCTGTGTCATCACAGTGAGAATTCAGTCTTATTTAAATTATTACTCATTTTAAGCTTAAAAATATTTTTATTATAAAGAAGAATTACAAGCACCAAGCTAAGGAGTTAACAATTATTGTTGCGTGTCAATGCTTTTCAATGTGACAAATTACGGTCTTATATTTCATTGAAAATAGCAATTAAAATTATCAAAGTGCTTTTTGATTGGGGAAATATCAGACATCGTGCACACCATTTTTCTCCCCAACCAATATATGCTCTTATTTAATATACTGAGATAGAAATAAGTGCTTACAGTCTAAATCTGTGTCTTGAAATATGTTAGCAGAAGAAGAATCTGCAAATGTCAAGCTGGAAAAAATAAAATGGGACTAGTTGGTTGTCTCATGAAAACAATTAGTCAAATCCCAATGTGTGTCACTTAGGTGGGAGATCCAGCTTTAACTAGGTGCCACCTACAAGTACGAGAAGAAATACACACATAACTACCAAAGTCATTAGCAGCAACCAAAGAGAATGAACTCCAGCCTGAAGGACTTCCTTACTCTACACAGTGCTAAAGTATTTATAGGAGAATAATTCTTCTTGGTCATCACACTAGTGTGCTAATAAAACCAGATGTTAAAAATGACAGCTGCATTTTTCAGTTACTACAAAACTTACATGTGAGCACCACTTGGTGAGATGTGTTGCTCCAAAGGATGAGCTCAGGGACATAGATTCCCTAGCAAGTTGCTAAGGGATCCAACTGATGGTGTCTAGGTAGCATCAATTCCTATATCAGTGGGAATATAAATATTTATGAATAATTACAGAATAGAAACATGTACTACATATAAAAATCTCTTATATCTAGAAGTATTTAGCAGGCAATATTTATTTTAGTGTTATGCTACCCATAGGTCAATCTGTCTTTATCCTAAAGAATGGCTTTCCACATATACCCCCTTTTTTATCTCATTTATCCTTCAGGAAAAATGTTATATATGCATGTATGAGACTTTTTCCAGAGAGGCACAGGCGGTACCCACATTCACCTCTGTTTGATTCTTATACCCCTGCATGACCGGTTCATGGGACAAGTGTTCCCCAGCCAGAGCAAGCCTTTCCCCAGCCAGCTTCCCCACCATTAGATCCACCATGCATGTGGTTGTAAGGAAAGCTCTGGTAAATGGCAATATTATCTACTAGTGAATGCTGAACTGGAATAGAATAAATGTAAATTATTTATGATAGAAAAGGTGTCATCAATGAGCTAAAGCAATAATGGTTGATTTGCTAAGTGATACTATTATAGGAAAACAAGGAGTAATTAAAAATCTGAATCAGTCACATGTAGCACCTGGGAAAATATCAACTTCTTATTTACTTAATTCTGTTTTGACAGATGAATCTGTATTTGCTCTTTATTATGTTTTAATATTTTGAGGAATAATTTGCATTCACAGAATGAATGAATTCGTACTCTCACATGTTATAAAGCCTTACACATCAATGACTCTTCACTAATGGAGCACACGTGCAGTCAACCCACAGCTTACTCTAGAGCCCTTTTCAAGTCCCCTAACTCATTCACAAACATTTGTAACTTGGCTCCTGTAGTCCTTGAGACAAGTGCAATATGTAGCATGGATTACTAGATGTCTGACTTCTTGTACTCAACATCTTTAAATGACTTTTAGCACATTGCCGTGTGAAGTTGTAGATTTTCATTCCAATTTCCAAATAGAATTTTACTGTGTGAATATATCATAATATCTTTATTCATTTTATTTTTGGTGAACATCCAGATAGCTTTCATTTTAGGATATGAAAATTTAAAATCATTGTGAAAATTTGTTTACTCTTGTGACTATGTGTATGGGTTTTTGTTGGTTATGACACCTGGAGGTGGGTATACCCAGGGCCGAAGATTCTTTTTCTAGTGTTCACTTTGAGCATTCAAATATCAAATAGACACTCTGGTCACTGCTGTGATCAAAGGATGGGCATAATTTTAACCTAATAAAAGTAAAATGTTTACTTAAATATCCAAGAGATCTAGGATATCTTAGAGAAGGTAAATTAAATAAACTATGAACATATCACTAGACAGGAATGCCACAACAATGTGTTCCTTTGTTCATGTAGCCACCTTCTTCCCCCACCATAAAATTACTTTTGTGAAATATGTGTTAATCATTCTCCTGGTGTTTTTGAAATATAACATATATAACATATATAGTTCATATATATAGATATATTAAATCCTTGTCATAAAGTAGCTTTTATATTCCTTTATGACACGCTTTTTCAGTAAATAATAATTGTATTTTGTTTATTTATTTATTTATTTATTTATTTATTTATTTAGGCTTTTAAAGGTAAAGCCATAAAGGGAGAAGTATTAGTAGGTAGTATATAAGCCGGAAAAGATAGATGCCTGGAGCACAGGTGAGAAGGTTTGCTTTAGGGATTTGGTGGATGCTGTTCTAAGAGCTGATTCAGTTCTCTGAAATTGTGGTACCTGTGTCTGATACTGGAGGACATGTGTCCGATGGAAGCAGAACATGGGGAAGAGAATTTTGGATTTTGAGTAGGTGAAGCAACAGTTGCTGGGATCCACACGCATGAAAGCCGACTTACGCAGGCAGCCAGAGAACAGTATCAGGCACCAGAGACCTTGGTACCTTGATCTTCCTGCCTGAGCATCCTGAGAAGCTCATGGAAGAGCCAGAAAGCACCCAGGCACCCAGGTAGGCAGATCTGACTGCTGCTTCACTGTCACCATTCTGGTCTCATGCCAGCTACTCTCTTATTGCTATATAAGCCTAACTTAAATTATTCAAGGAAGGGCAATCTAGCAGGTATAGTTTTGTCTTGGTACCTACAAAATACATAAGCCACTGGGTCAGCTGCTATTTGAAATAAAAAGGGAGAAGATGAAGGAGAAGGAGAGGAAGGAAGAGGAGGAGAAGGAGGAAGAAGAGGAGGATGATTCTGATAGCACTGACATTTTGAAGAAATAATCAACCTGTTACCTTGAACAAGAGTTAGGATCTCTCATTCCAAGCTTAGTAACATGGCAACCTTCCCTTTTCTGCTTGACATCTGACTACCTCTAGCATGATACACCAGTCATGAGTAGTGAACCTGTTTTCTGGTACCTTTTTTCTCTTTTGTTTTGCTTTTAGGAATAAAATTCATACAGCATGGAATTAGTTGTTTTAAATAATAATTTAGTGGCTGTCAGAACAACCATAGCATTGTGAATCCCACCTCAATCTATTTACAAAACTTTATGTTCTTCATCATTAGAGAGTGAGAGGATCATTAGAGCTAAGCAACTGAAACATGTCCTTCCTCACCTTCCAAGTCTATGACGATGAACTTTCTATGGGTTTACCCATTCATGTACAAAAGGAACCATATAACATGGCCTTTTTGTTTCTGGCTTCTTTAAATTAGCATAATCAAAGTTCACCCACATTGTAATATAAGTGAGTATTTCATTTCTCACTAAGGATGGGCAATGTTCTGTCATGTATGTACTACAGTTGGTTTACCCAGGAACCTACTAATGGGCACGTGATTGTTTATATTATCACTGTATGATATAGCTGTTGTGTGCTGTGTTTGAGCAGTATTTCTCTTCAGGCAAAGCATTAATACTTAAGTTACTAGGCACAATGCTGCTCAAAAGCCACAAACGTAGTGTGTCTTCATGTACTACTAGATTAGGTTTACCTACGAAGACTCAGTTCTTCCCAGTGTAATTCAAGATGAAGGCACTGTTGCAACCTCCGAGAAGTGCTTTGAAGTGCTGAAAACTACTTCTAACTCTAGCCCTTACTCTGGTGCCCTTGTAGCTTCTTCTACCCCATGGGGGGAGCGGATTTGCTTGATCTAATATTTTCTTTTTGTGTACATCACATAGAATGCTAAACATATTTCTGAGATAACCTCACCCTGAGCCTGGATGTAGAGTCTTAAATGTAGACTGCCTTTCGGGTGATTTTAGTCCTTGTCAAATATCCTGGGTTTGGTAAATCTCACGTTTCTTCAGTTAGGAATAACAGATGATGTCAACTACAATTTACAACCAAGTTCACATCAGTTAGGTGTGGTGCCTCCCGCTCTCAGGAACCCAATTATGAGCCCAGTTATTCCGTGAGAGGCGAGGCTTCTAGAACAGAAGTCATTATTATCAGTGTCACAATACTGATTTTCCTTTCTTTGATTTTTGAAAGTTAATTCATCAATGATTTCTATAGTTCATTTCCTTTCTGTTCATTGAATAAGCATTAAAAAGTTTGAAGCTATAAAAGTAAAAATGTTTGCAGGTGATTTGTTATCCCAAACAGTATTTAATATAATCCTCCTGCAATACACAATGATTTAGAAGCTATGCCCTCTTGTCTATAAAGCCTTGTGTCTTGGACGCTTCTTTTCAGGTTAAAGTCACTAAACCAACAGATTTGAAGGATCAGGGTGAGTCCTTGTGAGCCCTCAGAGATAAGACTGACTCCCTGATCCACACTTCCAGCAGCTGTATCGGGAAAAGCCCTGCTCATGCAGATATGAACCGAGTGCTTCAGGAAGGAAATCGCAACATTCTGGAGACAAAATACAGAGACACAAACAACTAACATCCTTCAGTGGTCAAGAGGACTTCCTGGGAAAGGTGTCTTGAGAGGGTGTAATTCTCTAGATGTCACGTGACTGCTGGAGGCCAGGAAGAAATGCTCCCACCAGGGGCAAGCATCACATGCTGTTTATGAATGGCCAGTGTTTGGGTATTGATGAACAATATTTCTTGTAGGTGAAATTGGCGAGGTGATGATGCTAGTTGGAGATGTTGGCTTTGGGTACCAAAGACTAAGATTCTTTGATATAAGACTCAAAGAGAACACATGGTAACTATGTTAGAAAATATTCACCACATCTCAGAAAGTCCCTAAGGACACTTAGACCAAGTTTTCCTCCATTCATCAGATGAAATTAATAACTCCATTTCCCTGAAGTGCTTTTTCACTGAATCCTCCTCCACCCGTGCTTGGAGCCTCTCCTCTCAGTCTTTGTATTATCCCTCCCTGGTTCCTTTATTTTCCTTGAACTACATATTTTTTTAGGTCATTAAATACTTTGTCTTCCTGATGCTTCACATTTTTAGATAATCCTGGTGAAATGCATTTTCATGAGGGGCTTTTGAAAGGGAAGATGGTTAAAAGTCATCTGACTCAAACCTTTTTCCCATTGTTCGTACTTCAATCCTCAGAATATAAATCCATTTTGTAATTACTCCTATACTCTCAGCTCGGAAGCTTTGCCGGACATACCATTCCATATGTTTATGATTCTCTGAATGAAAAAGTGCTCCCTGACAGCCATTCCGATTTTTTCCTTTAATTTCCATTTATGCCTTATTGTCTTATAATGTTCGACTGAAAATATATGTTGCAATATTGTGTGACATTATCAGTATTACTTAAGATTTTATACAGCCATATATCAGCCAAACATCAGATAAATTTCCCCATTCTCCTTCCCGTGCGTCTTCTTTGCTGGAAGAGTACAGGTAATAGATTCAATTTCTCCTCTGTGACAAGTTGACTTTAAGCATTTCTTACAAACTGGAGAGAAGAATCAATTTGCATTTGGGGTTGAATTATTCCTAAAATGTGAACTGAAGATGAAATTTGGCTTAAGCTTTGTGCAATTAAAGTGATGGTGCTGGCTGCCATGCTTTTCGTTTCAACTTATTTCAGGGTTGATTTTTTAAAAGAATAGTGCACAGCCAGGACACAAGACTAATTTGAAGGTCTTGCTAATAAATAATGTGGTTAAAGGAATGGGGGAGTGTTCTGATGATTTGTAATCCTGCAATAATGGCTTCTAAATAGTTAAGATTAGTCTGAGATGAGATCCTTCCCACCCTCTATGCCATCTGCCAGCAAGGGACAAAAATCAATCTTGCAAGGGCTCTGATTACTTCTGCTGCAAGTTTCTTGTCAGCAGATTCAAAATGCGCAGGGCCATGAATCTTCCACAAGGTAGAGGTGCTGCCCATCAGCTGGAAATCTTTCTCTCCCAACTTCTGGTAGAATATCTGCTCGTGATAAATTAAGAGGAGAGTGGGAAATGGAAGACCATTTGGTGCGACGATTTTAATCCCGCGTTATCGGGATAAAGAGAAAGCGACACCAGTTCCTACCGCTTGGAAATGAAAAATGTGCCCTTGCAAGGAGCAAGCGAAAAAGTTAAGGGCCAGATGTAATTATGATCTTTGTTATCTTAAAACACCACGCTGTTTAGCAAATGATCAAGGGAGACTCATACTAAAACTTGAGAACTGAATTAATAAATATTAATGTTGAGGGCACTGTTTCTGCATCGAATGCACGTTGATAGCATTATTAAAAGAGAAATCAAATTTTGATTGTCATAAAAGATGAGAATGTGAACACCATAAGAAACAAGGCGGAGAGATGATCCCTGAATCTGCCCACATTCTAGTCTCCCCTAGTGGGAATATGTTACTTTACCCAGCAAAGAAGAAATGGTGGGTTTGTAATTAAGCTATATACTTTTATATTGTCCTGGATTACAAGGCAGTAATTATGTTATCATATGGTTCTCAAAGCAGGACAGAGGAGCTCAGAGTAGTGCGAGCAAAATTCAACTCCCTTTTGGAGGGTTTGAGGATAGAGGAAGAGGCATGAGTCCAGAAACACCTCACCTACAACCCAAGAAAGACAAGAAAACTCATCTGACCAGCAGCTGCAAGACAGTGTAACACTGCTCTCAAATGGGTTTCAGCCCAGAGAGATCTACATGAGACATCTGGTCTACCAAACAATTAGATGTTACCTAGGTCTTGCTTCAAATCCCTGAAGAGAATCTGATAGAGCAGCAATAGATAAGATATAAAATGATAAAATAACAGAAAAATGTCAAGCATGTAAGGCATGTTGTCCATGTTACTACTGTGTGTGGCGTGCTCTTCCCTTTGGACATGGGAAAAGTATGCCTTTTCTCTCTCAGGTTGCTTTTTATTTCTCCCAAATACATTAAAATCACTCACACACTTGGATTCAGAAATTGTACTTATACAAATGTAGTAACTTAATTAAAGATGAGTAAAATTTTTTATTGATAAAGGAGCTTGTGATAATCTAAAAATGAGAGAAGCTTAAGAGTTCAATGAAGTTATTTGAGCACCCCTTACCACAACCTCAAGCAATACATTATCACAACAAGGCAGGTCTGTTTATGAACTCTCAGTAGTTGTGACATCAGCAAGACTTGTGAAAACTCAAGGTAGACAAAATACCAGGATGGAGGTGTGTCTAGACACAAAGTCCTACCCCTAGAAAAGGAGCTATGGACAATTAATAGTGGCTTGAAAGAGGAAGAATCAGTTTTAAGTGTGTGGTACTTGGTAGGTCAGCCATACTCCAAAGAATGTCCCCATACCCAAGAGTATTTGGGTAGCATAAATTGAAGTCAGTAGGGTAAAGAGAAAAAGCTGAGAGCAGGAGGCAGAGACAGGAGGATCTCTGTGAGTTCCAGGCCAACCTGGTCTACAGAGTGAGTTCCAGATATACAGAGAAAAACAATAAAATGACAACAATTGGGTGGGTAGGGGTGCATCCAGGAAGATTTGAGGAAAAGAAATATGATCAAAAACACATTGTATAATATTCTCAAAAAATTAAGAATAATCTGTTTTAAAATATTAAATCGTTAAAAATTAATTAAATGAAAATGTATTGGCAATGGAAATGTTGTAACAATATGTTGATTTACTACCAGATAAAAATGTTATCTAGTATGGTTATACTACTGCATAATGATGGAGCCACTGATGTGTGAGATTGGTTGATTATAAACATAACACACCAACACTTTTCACCATCTTTAAATGTATTACCAAATACATAGATTAATAGTGTGTGTATGTCCAGAATATGTGCTTTCCATACTCCTTAAGAAAAAAAAAAGATAGCAAGAAACATTTCTACATATGAACTTTTCTGCCTCTATATGTATGTGTGTATATAAAATTAAGTTTCTAACCAACATGAAATATACCATTTCCTGTCATTTAAGCTCTCCTCTGTGCAATTCTGTGAAATTTCAAATTAGGAAAATAGGAAGTGTTGTCTCCATGAAAATAATAATAATAATAATAATAATAATAATAATAATAATAATAATAATAATAACAACAACAACAACAATAACAATATTTATTTGGGGCATTTGCACACCATGCCACATGTGTGGGGTGCTGAGGATAACTTACGGAAGTCAGTTCTCTCATTCCATCATGTGGTTCCTAGAGATCAAGCTCAGGTTTCAGACTTGGCTACAGGTGCTTTTATCTACTGAACTATCTCATCAGCCCAAAATGAAAATCTTTTCAATAACGTTAAGATAGTGAATTATATAGTTCTTTCTTCTGGGCCTGTATTACATAAGCTCAATGACAACCAAGGAACAGGTTCTTCAAAGACCTGTAGTTGGTTTGGATGTAAAGGGTTAAGATTACTCTGACTATATATAAAATCTTTGAACTGGTAATGCTACTTCTAGGAATCCAAAGAAATAAAAGGCATAATCTCCCATGGGTAAAAAATATTCATTGGAGGCTTAGTTATGGGGAGGAAAAATTGGGAAAGCCTTCATGCCCAATAAGAGAGAAATTAGGCAATAATTTAAAATAATGTTTTCAAAGAATATTTAATTACATGGAAAATGTGTTCAATATGCTGTTAAGTGAATAAGAGCAGGCTTAAAATGTAATATACAATGTGATTCTGCTTTAGTCAATAAAAAAGAAAAATCAAATGTAAAATGCAGTAATCTTTGAGAAGTAGAACCAGTTTTGAGACTTTTTATTATTATTATTATTAACTGCATGTCTATTTAGGTGCACACAGTAGAGCTTTCTAGTTTTGGGATTTTGGGTTTTTACCACATGTAAATGTTATTTTTTTTCCAATTAAGAAGATGATTTTTGCTGGTCAGTTCACCTCAGCTTCAGGAAGCAGCTAGGAAGCAGTCAGTCTGGTACTAGATTTCAGATGTAATTGAGGTGTTCTCGCCCTTGGCAGATCAGAAAGCCTTATCAGCCCCTGTGCTTTTGTAATTAACTGTCTACCAACCAATACCTCTGATGTTACCTCCAGGCAAGGAGAGAACTGCAGCCTGCCTCTAGGAGGGCTTTCCCTACAGACAGTCAGGCAGTCCGGCACATCACTGATGACATCACTGTCAGAGTTGATGGATAATACATGCTGCAGAGTGATGCCTAGGATGGTTGTTATCCATCTGGCACCTGTCCAAAAGGCATCCCAGCACGTCAAGGAACACCTCCAGCCTCCCAACAGGTCACAGAATTCTAGCAATAGCCAGCTCTTGACTGGTGGAGAAGCCCCATTACTCGGCACTGCCTTACATTCCGTCATCTGTTCCATCGATGACATCACGGTACAGACTAACACAGCATAGACTGGCCAGAGCAGTTTCAGATGAAGAGCCTGAAGGATGAGCTAGGGAATGTAGCTTGGACATAGAGGACTTGCCTTATATGAGCAAAGTTTTGCGTTCATTTCCTAGCCCTAAAGAAATAAAGATCCTGGAGGAAACATTTTTTTTCCCATGATTTGAACACATAAGTAGCTGGCTCTCATTCACCTGCTTCCCCCGTCTCCTCCTGGAATCTAGTATATACACACAGTCAATAGTTACCTAGTGTTCTGATTCACTGAGTGCTAACACTCTGTGTTTGTGCATACAGTCAAGATTCTGACTGTATGTGTGCATAAAGTCACTTTGTCTTCCTTTTCTTTTCTTTTCTTTTCTTTTCTTTTCTTTTCTTTTCTTTTCCTTTCCGAAAGGATTGCTAAGCCTCAGATTAAAATGAAGAAATACTTCCATCTCATTCTAAGGAAACTATGGAGTTCCACTGAAGAGATCAAAGCTGCATTAACTCTTCCAGTTAAGGCCATTTGCCATCATTTGGCACTCTGGAAAGGTAATCAACTCAATAGCACCCAAGTGGCCTGGCAATTTATTAAGTGAGCAATTTATTCTTTTCTCTCACTGCTGAGATCAAACCATTCACCATTCAAATTTGCCACATTCCTCAGAGATAACAAGGTGGGAAATATTCTTGTCTTAGAGATGGGGAAACTATGGTTTAGTAGTGAATCAAATTAGCAGAAGGAAGTAGGAGAAGGGGGAAAAGTTTTCTGACATATGCCCAGTTCATCCAGAATGCATTGCTCCTGTCCTAAACTCAGACCACGTTCTTCAAGCTCTAGCCTTCTCTTTTGTCCAGATTTGTCCAGAGGCAACATGCACAATGAGCTACAGTACAAGATAATGAAACCTTTCCATATCACACGCAAAGTGATGTGTTCATCACACTCATTCTATGAAGCCATCGTTGAAATCCATCACACACACACACACACACACACACACACACACACACACAGAGAGAGAGAGAGAGAGAGAGAGAGAGAGAGAGAGAGAGAGAGAGAGGACAGAGAAGAGGGAAGGCTACCTATTCTTATTCTGTTCTCAGTTAACCTTTTGTAGGTCCAGACTCATCCATTAAAAAGTCCAAGCACGTGTTGGTTCCTTGGTCCTGCCATCCTGGGTTCTAGATCTACACACAGTTGAGTATCAGGAACAGAGACACACCCTGCATAGCTGTTGTTGTGACTTTTCAATATTTATTTGCTGTGATCTAAGTAGAAATTCCTCAGTTGCCAGGTCACAAGACTGTAAACGTCTTTGAGTTGGGGCAGGGGGAGAACCTGGCTCTTACTAATTTTTATTGATATGTATCTTAATGCTAAGTACACAACCAAAAGACAAGTGGTGTCTCTCTGCTGGAACTGAATTATTTGTGCTCTCTCATATTTTTTAAGGGTGGCTGTGCTTTAAAAACATGTGTGAGGGGAGTTACTCAAACAGGTACTCAGAAAAAAAATATTATGTACATCTACTTAAATTGTAGACAATACTTTTAAACATGAGGCATTCCGCATATTTAAGATTCACTCTCTAGTTTAATCTATGCTTTTGTCTGTAATTCCTTGGATTTAAAAGATTGCCTGCAGCCAGCTAGGATCATAATGTTAACAGTGAAGCTAGATTTTCAAACTTCTCCAGCACAAGACAACCCCAAAGGTCACCAGAGTAGTTGCAGGCAATGATGTGATAATATTAAGTTAACACACAAGCTGTCTTTACTCGTGTTACCTCAATATTATCCCTACATCATTTACCATATCTACTAGAGAGTAGGTCCTCTGTAAGGAACTACAATATTGTATTGTTTAGGGAACATGACAAAAATGTAGTATGCATGGTTTCATATGGAGGCAACTCTTCCCAAACATTTTCAATCTGCAGTTGAATGGATCCATGGATTCAGAACCAACAGATGGGGGGGGGGGGGCTGGTTGTATGTGTAACCAAACTTACTGTTTCTGTTTCTCTGGGAAAAATGGATGAGTACATCTCAACTCTATTCAAATTCTCAGCTAATATTTATTTTCTTTCATTTGTTTGGTTTTTATTATTATTTATTATTTATGCATTTGTTATTGATACATTCTTTTTTTAAAAGCTGGATGCTATCAGAAGCATTGTTAATTTCTATAACTAGCCCCAATGTCCTACCTACATACACTGTCCTTCTGGGAAAACTGAAAGCAATGTGTCCACTTTACTTAGGACCACCTCTTCTGTTTCTGTCCTAACTCCAATCCCCTTTTGCTTCCTAAAGGGTTTATTCTACGGACATATTTTTATATTGTAGCATCAAATTTTCCTATCCTTTCTCTGGAAGTACAAATATACATAAACATTTATTTTAAAAAGAAAGAAATTGGGGCTAAAGAGATGATTCAGTAATAAAGAACACTGGCTTCACTTGCAGAGGATCTGGGTTCACTTCCCAGTACCCACACGGCAGATCACAAACACCTGTCACTCTGGTTCCAGAGACTCCAATGCCTTCTCCTGGCCTCCTTGGGCCTCCCAGATACATGCAGGGAAACACTCATTCACATTTTTTAAAGAGTTTTTCTTTTTCTTTTCTTTTTTTCTTTTTTTTCTTTTTTTAAAATTATTTACTTCTTTTTTACATATACATTTATATTAATATATATATAGTAAACTACATACAGCAAAAAGAACCACAGGACAATCAGTAATTACACTCATGTTACTTTCATAGTGTTTTGGCTGTTTGTATTTGGCAACCTTGAAGAAAACATTTTTCTACCTTGGTGAGTCTAAAATTCTGAATGTAACTCAATATCTATCATATCTCATCTCTATCAACTTTAAGCAACTACCTAGACCTAAAAACATCTCAACCCCTAAACAACTAAGCTTAATTGTGAAACTAAACTATTTGGTCTTGAACCCCATCAGAGACTTGAGAAGGAGTACAGTTAATTACTTGAATGAACAGGAAGTGCAGGTTAGCAGCTTCCAAATTAAAAAAAAAAATGACAGAGGCAGTTTGCTGCCTGGAAAGTCACTCATAACTCTCTAAAACATTGGAGCATCATCTTCAGCCTTCTCTCTCAGTATATCTCATGGATATATTTGTGAGGCAGGAACTATTGAGGACTTTCTTACCCTGTCTTGGCAGAGTTTGGCCATTGACTCTGCCTGCATCCAAGCTTGCCAAGTTTTAGGCAGAATTCTGTCAGAGGTCGAAACGAGGCCATTTTGCCCAGTGGCTGGTTTGCCGTATCTGAAGGCATCTCCAGAAGGAGGCTCATTGATGTTCATCATTATCTTTGAAACAGTCTGGGTGCTGCCAGGAACATTTTCTTAAAGGGAAAGATTCTTCTCACAGATTTCTCCAACTTTTGCCTTCTGCTTCTGTTCCCCCATTAAAACTGAGTAAATAGTCTTAAATTGTCTATCCCTCAGTTCACGGAGTCCTTCCTCTCCTTGAATGGAGAGAAGCTGGTCTTTAGTGAGCAATAGCATGCTTTAATTGCTGTCCTCTTGAGGGTCCTGCAGAACCCTCAAGATGGTCCAGCCACACACGAGTCTCTACTGCTGGTTTCCCTGTCTCACAGTGCTCAGCTGGTAGAGGTTATACTCATGACCTTTCAGGGAGCAACTCTGAGTTTCCAGGGCTGACTATCCACTGAAGACAACCTAATTCTTGTGGCCAGCCACTCTTGGGCCCTGGGCTGCTCGATATAACTGCTTACTAGACACTACTTCGCTGTAGAGCAGACATCTCACTCTATATAAACGTGATACAAGTGTAACAGAAACGATGGGTTCTCCCAAAAACTATACTTCCCACTCTAACCCAGGCCTTTTCTACTTCAGAGAACAGCATACTTAGCTAGCCAGTTATTCAGGCTCAAAAACCTAGAAACCGTTCTTAAATTCTTTCTTACCTCTGCCACCCTTGTGCCTAACTTTTGATGCTTTTCTTTAAATATTTGAAAAGCTACTGCTACTCATTCATGTTGCTCAGGTGCACACTTGCCACAGTGGTGGTCAGAAGGCTTCTTTCAGGGGTCAGGTCTCTCCTACTGCCAAGTGGGGGCTGGGGGCCAAACCCAGGTCCTCAAGCTTGGCAGCAAGCACCTTTATCCAATGAGGAGCCATAGCTCTGCCTCCTGTTCAGTATTTCTTTGTTATCCTGTTCCTAAAATATATATAAGATATTACCACTACTCAGCATAATTGAGCAAAGGCAACTTACAGGACTTCTGGAATCGCCTCGTTATTGTGTGGCCCTGTCTCTCTCGCTTTCTCTTAGCTGTCTAGAGTCCAGACTCCATAAAGCAGAAGTATTCAGAGCATGATTCATGTCCCTCAGCCCCACACACAATCACACTCACATACACATAGCCTATTAATGTCTGCTGGCTTTTGCTTACGCCTTCCCCCATGGCTTCCAGGTACCCTAGAATCATAAGTTCACTGGGCCCTACAAACCTCGATCTGTCCCTGCCTCTCTCACAGGCATCACTTCTCTCCAATGCTCCCTCTGGTTAAAGAGACACTCCATTATCTTTTCTTTTTGTTTTCCTTTGAAACCCCTAAAATCAGGTTCATGTCAATTCTAGTGTTCTTGTGTTTACAGTTTCCTCTACCTAGATTTCTTCTTCTAAATTCTTACAAAGCTATCCCCTAAATGTCATCAGTCTCCCTCTCTCTCTCTCTCCCTTTCTCTCCCTCCCCCCTCTCTCATGCACACACACACACACACACACACACACACACACACACACACACACTCACACACACATCATCATCATCAGGTACTACCGCATTGACTGGGCAGTGTCTAGATACTGAGAGAAGATAAATGCCATGTGCTTGTTCTCGTGTGTGGACTCTATGCTTACCATAAAACACAAATGTACAGTAGAACTATTGGGGAAGGAGGGGGTGTGTTTGAAAAAAATGTCTCAGGGAAGCCCATTGTTTTGTATATTTATATATGATAACAAAAATTATTTGAAATATATGTTGTTGAACATGGATCTGTAGGGGGGAACGCCCCGCATAATAAGATTTATTGAAGAAAAAATTACTCCCAACATCAATAGGAAACAATGTTTTGTAGAGAAGCCAGTTTGAAACCCTAATGCTAAGACCTACAAGTGAGGCATACGACCTCTTGCAGTCACACCCCAGCTTACTAACGTTGGATGATAAGGAGTTTCCAGCTTTTTCCCTTCAAACATATGTGGAAGTCCCCAAGAGAGTCCCCCTAAAAGGTAATCATTACCATAAATTTAATATTTGACCTGCAAAGAAGTGATCAGTTAATTCACTAATAATCAGATAATTGAACAGGAGTTCCTGAAAAAAAATGAAAAGTAGAAATAACCAGAAGGACAATTTTGAAGAGCCACCTCTCAGTTTTGTAAACTAACCCTCATCTAATGGCCCTTTTTAATGTAATTTACAGTTTCATCATTACCCTTTTTGTATTAGTAATTATTTTTAAAATATCAAAGAACCATCTTTTTTTTCAAGGTCTTTCCCCTACTCTGATTTATAGCTAAGCTCAAGTTGGACTCTGTCTTCCTCGGGTATGACATTTCAAAATATTTATTGCTCTTTTACATTAATGCCTTTGTCATGAATCTGAAGGTGACCGTTATTTCTTTCATCACTTTGTAATTAAATGGATCAACTATTGCCACATTATTTCCACTATTCGTCTGCTCAGCACATTAAAACCCTCTGATGAGAAAGTGAGACTGAGCCCCGTGTGAACGACAACAAACAAATGTTTCTGAAAATATAGGGTCCTCTTGACGCATCGCTAAAGAAGCTGTTCCAAGCGGAAGCACAAAATCTTTAATATTTTATTGATCAGATCTAAACCTTCTGCCCAAAGTGGCAATTAAATTTCAATTAAACTGACTGAAAGCATCATATTAAATTTCAGCACTTTACGAGCTATCAGATAATGCTGCAGGACAAATCTTTAGTATGATCACACTCTTTTCAAATTATATTATCCTGTTCATTCACAATAAAAGTGACAGTTTTAGGTATACTTTCAATATTTCTTGAATATAAACCCTCTAATGAACACATTTTATTGCCTTTAAATCAATTATTATTGGATATTTTAATAAAGTGAATTGAGCACTTTGTTTTACACACTGCTTAGAAGTTATTATATTTTGCAGTCAGCACAGCAAAAAGTGGATTAGAGAGAAAGGAATGGCCCAATAGCTGACATACAGGAGGCACAGCCTCAGCCATTTCTAAGAAAGGCTTCCTGTTTTGCTCTGTCATTTAAATGATGTATACTAATTAGCATCTCATTAACACTTTTTTTTTCTTTTTGAAATTTAGGTTCAAATTCTCAAATAACCTAGTAGTAAAGCAGAAATCACCAAATCACAGCTTAGTAAAAATCATGTATATTTTGCCATGTATATTCAGTTTCTAGTATAGAAACTGGAACATTTAGGTTTTTGCCTATCTCCTTTGCCCTATTAGTGCAATTTGTAATATTATATTTTAATGTTTCAGAGCAAAGTCTGTGTTGAGCATTGTAAGCATATGAAAGATGCAGGTGGCATTCGGATGCAATTGCTTCTTCACTTTGGTCTTTGCCAGGCTTCAGCTTACAGCTGTGGTATTCAGAACTGCTTGCCAAGATGGACACAAGGAGGCTCCATCTAGGTGTTGTCCAGATTGCTCTTCACATCCTTGAGTCACCATGCTGCTTTGCCTCATCTGAGCCTAAGGTACTGGCCCCATTACATACACAGATACCCATGAACTCACAAGCCACGCAAATGGTGCAGAAACCCCTTCCTCAAAGAGAGAACTAAGTTAAGAGTCTGCCTTCCACTTTAAGAGAACCCAGGCACACATAAGACTGGTGTGCTGTATGAGTTCAGAGAAGCCTTCAGTGCTGAAGCTCAAAGAACACCGTAATAACCCCGGCGTAATTCATTGGAGTGTATTAAATTAAAATGTAGATGAAAATCATGGCTTCTTATTGAAATGATTCAATTAGATTATGGTCCCTGAATTTGAGTAATTGAGTCTCAGAGCTACAGGGACTTTAACAAGTCATTAAAACCATCCCTGTGAGGCACTGGATTCAGAGACCAACAGCAAGGCTATGCATGGCCATGGCACTAATCCATAAAGAATGGTAGATCATCATCGTGTCAGTATACTTGGGCTAACTGAGTCTGGCTCCCACAGGAAAACCCAGGTAGCTGGTAAAACACAAACTGCTCATGCCCTGTGAAACAGCCCCTGCAAGCCCCAATACAAGATGGCGACATCCTTACTGCTCTTCCTACAGAATCTGCTGTACTCAGGTGGAATTTTAGGCACAGTCAACTACTCTATGCGTACGAACCCAACCCCAACCAAAAAATATGTCGCTTACAAATTAAAAGGTTATGCATGCAGTTTAAAAAGCAGGAAGTATTTTCTTATTATTATTTAAGAATCTAATTGTACTTTAGGCAGTAGAGTTTAACTAATTGACCCTGGTGCCTGGATGACTTTTCTAAGACAAAATCAGCCTCTACTACACTCACACTGAGAAAGAACCCAGAGAAACAATGTCAAGTAAGAGTCCTTTTCTATTAGCACTCACAGACCAATATAGAATCCAGGCCTTTGGAAACGCACTCTCCACCAAAGCTAAAATAATTCCCACTGGGCATAGTGGCCCATACTTTAAATCCCAGCGGTCAGGAGACACAGTTCTATGAGTTCAAGACCAGCATAGTGAGTTTCAGAAGAGCTAGTGATACATAGGGAGACCCTGTGATGATGATGATGTTGATGATGATGATGGTGATGATGGTGATGATGATGTTGATGATGATGATGGTGATGATGATGATGATGACAACAACAACAATAATTCACACTTTTGGAAAACGTCCATATACATAATTTAAACCTTAATTACAGCTCCAGTCTATTTATGGGGGTTCTGCTTTGATTAAACAGAGAAAGTAAGAACAGGTATGTCAGAAAATTCTCACAAATTGACCTCTTGTGAGAGGTCCTGTGCAGCAGCACATGGGCAAAGTTGGTATTAGCATAGAGTAACCTGCCTTTGGACTGACTGGTATTTGTTTTTGATCGTTGTTCATGAGGCATAACAGAAGCATCGCATATTAGTTACTGAACACTTCAAAGCTAAAAGCCCAAGAATTGCCCAGCTAAGCATCACCAGGTATTTTGAAGCAGATGAAGGAAGTAGGGCACACCCTAAGCACCTGCCTGTTCTAGTCAGGTCCTTTGGGCTCACTCTCTTCCCCAGTGTTTTCAAAGTGTTCAGAGTAAGTCATTTAAGTGAGCACTTACTGGAAGTTCTGTTTATATTGGCCTTTTACCTAAAACTAGGGAAGAAATTAGTCTTTATTATCCTATCTTTGGTGTGTCAACTGTAATGGCAAGGGTCACAGTATAAGAGGTAAACTGAACAAAATATAAATGCCACGGGATGTTATCATCAAGCCCCTCCCACTGCGCCATTTCCAGGTAGCCAGGCTTCCAGAAAATACTCCCCTCTGTCACTAACCTAACTCTGATAGGATGAACAAATCATCTGCTTACTTCTTTACATTGCTTGAGACAAGTCCACTCTGAAGCTCCAGCTTGCTTGAAACCCCAATGAAGCTCAGGCTGGTCTGAAACAAGTGGTCCTCCTGGCTCAGCTTCCTGAGTGCTGAGACCACAGGTAAACTGTGGCTGATGAGATCTTTCTTACTCCTAGCCAAGTGTCTCATCATCTACACAGCAAACTAACAAATAAATGTCTCTAACAACAATCATGGCAAAAGATGTTTGAAACCATCAGGGTTACTGTACATATGAATTCACATCTGCAGTTTCCAGGAATGAACTTTGCCCTACTCATGAATTTCTTAAGAATGACTTAGCACCCTCTTAAGCCAAACAGGACTCTGTCCATGGAGACTTGAGAGTAAACAGACTCTTCTGTATTCAAGAAGCAGAGAAGAAAGACAAAGGAGATACCTCATATGTTGTTGACAATGGAAGAGCAGGGAATTGAGTCAGGCAAGGAAGAGGGGAATGTCAGGGAGGGACTTATCATTTACACTGGGCTGGCCAGGAAAGACTTCACTGACCATAGAAGATGTGATCTGAAAGTCCTACAGGTTCAAAGTAGACAAAGTGACATGCTTAATAACAAAATAGGCTTTAAAATTTCAAAGACACATTTCCAGTTTAGTTTGTTCTTTTAGATATTTTCTATATGTTTCAAAATAAGCATGAGAATTGGTTAGCAAAATAAAGCAAATATAATATTTTTTTAATTTTTTATTAATTTATTCAGATTACAACTCAATTGTTATCCCATCACTTGTGTCCTCCCATTCCTCCCTTCTTCCCTCTTTCACCCTATTCCCCTTTCCTATGTCTGTGACTGAGGGGAACCTCCTCTCCCACTATATGGTCGTAGGCTATCAAGTCTCATCTTAGCAGCCTGCTCATTCTTTCTTTAAGTGCCATCAGGCCATAATGTCCAACTAGTGCTACCCATATGTGCATGGGTATGGGGCTATCTATTGGAGCATGGACAAACTATAAATGGTTCCGTCCCCTGAGAAAAATGATTGTCCCTTCCCTAACTGGCATCCATACCAACAGCTCCTTAGCTAGGGGTGGGGCCCTGTAACAGTCCTCCCTCCTTCCATTCTGGAACTTTTGATTGGCTTGATCTTATTTAGGTACAACAGCTGTTGAAAGACTGTAAGTACAGTAGCCAAATCATATCCAGAAGACAGCATTTCACCACATTACTTTCCATCTTCCAGTTCTTACCATCTTTCTTCCCCCATTTGTCTCATCCCTTGAACCTTGGGAATCAGTGCTATATCAATGTGACTTAGAACTAAACACACTCAACAGTCATTTGTTTCTTGACACTTTGACCACTTATGAGTCTCTATTTCATACCCCACTACCAAGAGAAACTTCTCTGAATATAGTTAAAATTCTTCCCATCCTCTTTTTCTCATGGTTCTCTGTGCCTGAAACGGGTGGTAATGAATGCCCTGCTTAGGGCTGAGACTTGATCACCACTTAGAATTTGTAGCTTGAGTAGCCATGTGTCTGCATTTGCCACCTTCCATTGAGTAGAAAGCTTCTGTGAAGGACAACGGTCAGTTCTCCTCTTCAGCCATGGGTTTTTAGTCATGTTTATACTACCAAAGAGATAACTTCTTGTGGAGCATGCCTCAGAAACAAAGATTTCACTCATGACAGTCATACTACTTTACACCAATGGGCCTATCTTGCCTGGAAGGTTGGTATTGCAGATGATAGTGTTCTCAGTTGGATAAGACCACTGCTGCCTTTTCTCCCTGACAGCCTGCATCACATCTTCTTACACAATGAAAGCTGGTCAGATGAGATGAAGCTTCCAGCTCTGGTCTGGTTTCATTTTTCTGTATCTTGTATCCAAACTATATGGTGTTTTCAGTAATATGGCCATATCAACTTGTTCTGTCAGGCAGCCAGGAAGAATGGCATTACCTTGTTTTATTTTGGGGGGCCTTCCTGATCAATAACTGATCAAAAGATGTGAAATGTTTAGGTAAATGGAAATAAATGGGAAAATCATACAGAGATAAGTCCATTCTGGAGAGACAAAACCACACGTTTTCTCTTTTGCATATGGATTCTAGCTTTGCACCCTCAGTTTAGTGTGTTGAATTTGGATGATCTACAGAGTCCAAGAAGCCAGAAAAAAGATGACTGATGTGGGTTGTGATGTGAACAGAGAGAAGGTGAATAGTGGGGATAGCAGTTCTGCAAGATTAGAGGAGAGGAGGGATGATAGAGAGAAGTGAAGGGTGTAGGGGAAAAACATATGGAAACCAACTGCTTTGTAAGCCAAGCAAAAAACATGAAATTCAGAAGGAAGAGACTAGTGACATGGCTGAATGACATATAACCTAATAGCCAGATGTGATTAAAGTAATAAGTAACAAAAATTCATGACACAGATGAATTCTCCAAAAATTTTTATCGTTTCTTTTTTATTTATATTTATTTATTTATTTATTTAATCTTTGTTTCTACAAATATATTATTTATTTTATCTATTTTACTTATTTATTTATTTTTATTGTACCTTCATTTCTATAAAGATAAAGTACTTTGGAGAGAAAACTTTTCAGCTACAGGCAACAACATGGTCCTGAAACAACCATGTGGCTGCCCCCTGTCAAAAGCATAGTCATTGTTTCTGATTGCCCTAAAAGATGATTCCAGATGTCTCTTGGCGCTTCAGACCCTCTGTGACCTAAAGGTTCCTTCCTCCCGCCTCTATCTCTTCCTGGTGAAATTGACCTTTTCCCAGTTTCTGGAGACCAGGGTATTTCTCACCTTGTGCCTTTACCTTAATTCCCTCCCTCAGAGAATCCCGTCACTATCTGGGCTTTTTCTTTTGGCCAACTACACCTCACTTCCTTCTCACAGGTCACTTCAGAAGGCACATTCCCCCAGGCCATTCCTGATTCACTACTCCCAGCTCGGTTGCCTTCAACAATCACCATCTGCTTATATTGATGTCAGTGTCTCATGGGAATGAGACTTATACTGACGGCCTGACCCAGTCCCAGGAACCTACAAGGTTTTCCAAACATATATACTAAATGAGTGAATTAATAAACAAATGGATGTAGCTATGACATATTTAAGTATTGCAGCCAACTTTCTGATATCTCAAATCATATTTGTGAGGTTCAGATTTCCACCAATGGCATTTTTGACATTTTGGTTGTAAGTCTCGACTTTAACAACTGAGCCATCCAGCCCCACTGATAGCACTTTTGTGAGAGCTTTTCTCCATACATCTTTACAATGTAACTTTTTTGTGTGTGTTTGTTCATTTGAGATAGGTTCTCACTATGTAGCCCTGGCTGTCCTGACTGTCCTGGAATACACTATGTAGACCTGGCTGGCCTCGAACTCACAGAGATCCCTCTGCCTCTGGTTCCTAAGTGCTAAGATTAAAGTCATGGGCTACCATGTCCACCTTGTAACAGAACTTTTTAATCTTAAATTTTAATTATTTTCACCCTAAATAGTGTAAATGTTGGTGGTACTTGGCAAGTTTATAGTGCTTTGGATTGTGCTTGATATATAGTGAATACACCAGAAAATTTTAATCATTTGAATTCCTTGGGAATGTTAGATGCAGCCCTCAGTTACAACAAATCTGTATTCACTGGTAATCAATTTTCTTAGATGCATGTCTACTAAATAATGATTCTATGTTTATTCTGAACTACTATGAAATATACTGTTTATTCAAATTCATAAAATTGAAAATTTTTATATTTTTAGTTGTTTGTCATCACACCATAAATACAGGAGATGGGTTATATCAAAACAGCAACAATTTACCTTACGAGGGTGATGTGCCTTACGTGTAGGGCAGGAGGGGCAATTTCCTTGTGTAACCATTGGCTTTGCTTACTTCATATTATCTAGAGAAGGAACTCACTGCAAGGGTCCACAGCCACCACCTGAGCAATCACATGCCCCAAGAAGATACATTAGAGATTACATGTGACTGTAAGAAAACAGGCATGCCTCTGTAAGGAAGGCTGATCAGTTTTCCATGGCTGGCAATATAGAGGTCGCTTCATTTTCCCAGTGGCCTGATCATTCAAAGCTTTGAGCGGCAAAATAGCACAAGAAAAGAAAATAGTAGGCACAGGTGGATGAACCCAAACTGGATCACATAGTAACCAGTCCATATTCTTTTCAAAGACATTCTTAAATGTGTTTTCTAAGAGTAACATTCATTTCTGACAGATAATTAGAGGCAACTAGGCAACTCCTAACTTTGACCAAGAAAAAAAAAAGGAAAGAAGTCAAAATCAATGAATATAAAAACAACCCAGGATCTGAGCTACATGATGTGTTGATAAAGTGTGATACATTTGACAAAGCAATTTCCCCATGACTCAATATGCTTGGTTCCCTTTTGGTTATAAATACCTTTTTCATGCAAGTCTTCCTCTTCTTCCGAGACACACGTATGTAAGTAATCTTGCCAAATTGATCAAGCTAAGCTGCTAATAAATTTATCTGATAGCTCTTAAATATATAGATTCCCAAATGTAATAAAAGACTAATTTTTATTGCTTTTTAATGGGGGTGATTCCGCAATTTTTTATGCCTGTGTTTTATTTCACTACAGTGAGAGACTTCAGGAAAGGTTTCAGGGAGGAGACACGAGGAGGCGGGGCAGAGGAGAGAGGACAAGAGATGGAGAGAGGAGCCTCCCGTGCATAGAGGAGCTTTGTGTTTTGTTGAGTCCTTACAATTATTTCCAAGTATAAGCAGCTCTGTTGTGTGAGTAAATCTCCTTGCTGAGACCATCATAATTGAACTTTCACAGATTTCCTGAGTACACGGATGCTGCTGCTAAATCAGAAAAGGTGAGCAGAAGCCTGCACCATTCTGACGCACTCACTCGTCTCCAGTGCTAGGCTGGATTTATATTTTTGACACTAAGAAAAGAACCATGAATTTTTGTCAACTGCAGCATAGGAATTTACATTTGTTCTATAAAAGACACTGAAAGGACCAGCCTGCTCTTTGAGAATGGGAAATGTAATCTATACAACTCTCAATAAACTTGAGGATATATATCTGGTTAAACCCATCTCAAATGAGATGCAGTCCTGGCAATATGGCGGGCTCTGGGAGGTTGGCAGTAAAAAGAGATATACAGTGTCTGACATTGGATTGTTTCAAGCTTAATTTCGGTAAAGTAATAATGTCAGGAAAACAAACGCTTGGTGATGCACAGATTGATACCGTTAGATAGGAACCCTGCAATGCCGTATGAACACAATCATTTTTGACTTGATATCATGTGTAAAAAATAAAATAATATTAGATATGCCAACTCCAGATTTGCAGTTACAAAAGTTGATCAGGATAGTGGTCAGGGAGAGGGGATAAAATATGGCAAATATATTCTTCTCTATATACGATCAAATAGGATTGATTGCATTGCTCTAAAATATGTTGTGTATGAATGTCCTCTATGATTTGCCCTGGGTAACAAGGAACTGCCCACACTCAACGACACAGAGTTTTCAAACAGGATGGTGAACAAAGAATGTGTGTGGATCATGGTCAAACAAAGCAGAAGCAGCCCAGTGTAACATCAGTAGGCCACAGCAGAGATGCATGGCATGATTAGGGGAAAGACAATACTATATTAAAAAGCTCAAATAAGTAAAACACCACTTGCATTTATTTTTCTCTTACACTGCTTTCCCAGTCAATAAATAATCATGTAATCACATCCTACTTTCTGGAGAGCATCCCTGTCTACCACCTGGAAGAGGTTTCATCTGTGGGATCATAGCCCTCTCTAGGAGCCCAAGTGGGAGGTGTGCCATCAGCTTTCATAGGATGAAAGTATGTTTCTGCTTTTGCAAATAATGATTTCTGCTTTTGCTTGTCTTGAACTAAAAAGATGGGGATCACTTCTAGCTCTCCTTTATTGGAAAAGATATTCAGTTATAGATCATGCCTATAGACACTGGCAACCTTAAACCAACAGCTAGTGCCACAATGCTTAAATTCTTCTAAAGCCTTTTATTAAATATTACACTCATTCCCAGTTATGCTATAAAATGAGTAAAAGAAAGATTATGTTTTTTGCTTTCATCCCCAAATAATGAAATTATTATTACTGAGAAATCAATATCGTTGCTATTAATAGTTACATCTGTAAGGCATTTACGGGGAAATGTTATGCTTTCCTGTATTTGTACACTGTAGTCTGTCACTTGCTTTCTCTTTAATCTTGTTTGAATGTACAGCTCTCTCGTCCCTGTTTTATTGACTCCATCACGGGCACACTGTCACTTTTTATAAAATGGTCAGTGCAGCATCACATCAAGCAAATTTTTGCTCCTGCAGTCAGTAATTTAGTGCCTTTATGGAATTGCAATTTCAGGGCTCACTGCTTGTTTTTCTAAAATGTACTTTAGGAATTAGTTACTCCAGCCACAAATCAGTTGAATTTATACACAGTTGTAATACAGTTTATGGCCTCATGGTACATTGCTTCAAAAACAGCAGATGTGAAATTATGATAAATATAATGAGTGTTTTTTTGCCTGATCTGGTGGAGTAGAGAAGGATGTGGAGCGTGTTTACCTATCCCATACAGTACATTTAATGTCTTAGTCAGGAGCCCTGACAATGGCTGATTAATGTCGTCATCTCCTTTATTAAAGATAAGAGTAGCACTGCAGTCAGGAGATAGAAAGCACGCCATAAATCTTCGTAAAATGAGCAGTCAAATAATCACTCATCAGAAATAAAATCTACATACATTAACACCAACACTCAGCCTTCCGCACACACTCCCATAAAGAGCAAGGGGAGATGGCGGTCCCGAAGTTTTAATTTGAACCAGTTCTTTAGCTTGACTATCACCAACCCTGTAACCTGGATGCAAACGCTGGCATTTAAAAGCACATGCGAAAGGAGCAGATGCCTCATCATTACATTAAGAGCATGAAGCAGGCAACAATTAAGCGATTCACTGGGAAGACATAATGCTGATCTATGCTAGCAATTAATCACAGAATACATTAGACAATGATGGGTGACCTACAAATTTTTGACAAAATAATTTTTCATCATGTTGGCGATTTCTTAGCCTAATATGCCTGCAAGGCACAGAGTCAAAACCTGTCATTTATTCCATCTCTCCTTGACAGGCGGCAACCTGTCTTCCAGACAAAATGAACATTATCTGTGCTCACGAGACATTTAGTGCAGGGCTTAGCTTATGACTAATGATAATCGACAGACAGAAATGTTAGAGTCTGGAATAATGTTCTCTTTGTTAAAGAAATTTCTCGAGGTAGAATTTTTTTTTTACCCCAGAAAGATGTATAAAGATAAAAAACTGGTTTTTATCTGGGTGTTAATACAACTCAAAGAACCAGTATTTCCCTGAGACCAAAATAAACAGAATGATGGAACATTTTTTTTAAATTAACATCTCATTTGAATACTGACCCTTGCCCGAAACTCCCTGACACGGTTGGGAACAGAAGTACAAAAGAGAATGACAAAGACAGAACCTTAAACAAGAAAATATAGACAGGCTGTCTTGTGCTTCGGGTTTTATTTTGAATCTTGTGGAAATAAGTTGGAAACATCTCGAGCGTGTGTGCTGCAAAATGTAAATAAAGCAAGGCTCTGCGGAGGAATGAACGCCCGCCGCTATTTCTCTTGATTGCTATTTGTCACTGGGTTCTTCAAAGCGGAGATGACCTAACGCACATAAGAAGGAAAGACGATTCTTAGTGGGAGAAATGCATTAAATTATAAGTTTATTAAATGAATTTAAAATTCCACAAGCAAGTACTTTGTCTTATAATTAATGCAACTGTTTTATGGGCTTTGCATGAAGAGAAATGGATTTTCTTTTAGTTATTTTTCTTCTACATTCCATGTGCAAAATGCCATTGTAGAGGTAGATTTTTCTCTGGATTCAGGCACCAAATTTCGATTAGCCTTAATGGGACTTACACATGCACACTGATGGGCGAATAGACCCCCTTAGGCTGGAAATTTAAGAGAACAAATGGCAAGGACATCAAAATAGTAAAGTCTAATTTAAATGATCCATAAGCCTGCACAGTTCTTTCTCAGGGAAGGCAAACAAATGTTATGCCTTATGATGTTTAGATTGTTTTGATAGCCCCGTAAATATATCCTCTAGACTCATTAGTTAAAGGGAAATCTCTTTATCTAGCAAGGCAATCACTGACCACGCGTGCTTAAATCAATTCTTCTATATTGCATAATTCATTGTTGCATGGTAGGACCATGTAGGTGACTGTTTCTCTCACAGTGTCCTGAGTCATACCTATTGCAAGAGTTTATATGCTGTTTCTGTCCCAACGACAGATGAAGGAAAACAAAGATTCTCCACCCCAGCTTTATGGGTCTTTTATCACTCTTGTTTCAAATTCCTTCTGCAAGGAAATTCATTGTTGCATGAAAGAACAGAGGAAAGAAAGGAAGGGAGGGAGGGAAGGAGGGAGGGAGGGAGAGAGAAAGGGAAGAAGGAAGGAAAAATGGGAAGAGAAGAAAAAGAAAAGAAATGGCACCAAAGATTAAACCACAAAGGAAAATGACTACCTTTTAGCCCCCACTTCTGAACCTCATCTATCTCTGCCATTTTTTGAGCTACATCGTTTGTTTTTCCCAACTAGGCTTGGGTTGTGACAGGTCTCCTTGAGTGGCCAGCAACCATGGCCAGTTAGCCACTGTTTTAGAGACTGTTTCACTGTCAGGGCAAACCCAGGTTTGTATTCACTATCTACACAGAAACCTCCAGAAAATCCAATGTGTTAATCATTACTGAAATTTGACCTCAAGAAAACTGAATGAGAGAGAAGGACCTATGCAATCAAATGGTTATTTGGCACTGATCTTCTATTGATTGTCGCAAAAGAGTAAATTTATAATAAATAAATAAAGGAGCAGGGAAATGTCTTACCTCTGCTGTTACAAAACACCCGAGTTGGTACCCAGCACCCACTTCTGGCAGCTCGTACCACCTACAACTTTAGATCAAGGGTGTCCAGCATCTTCTTCTGAACTCAAAACACACCTGCATTCATGCATGCACAAACCTACACCCAGACATATACACATGATTAAAAATAAATATTTTACTTAAAAAATAGAAAATGGAGTTGTTATATTAAATGTTCAAAGATGTCCAACTCAAGTTGGAGCTGAAGAACCAGAGTATTATGTCTGGTGATTCTAACTCTGAAAACACCTTACTTGGTGAAGTCACTATCTTTCAGATTATATTTCATCTCTCTCTCTCTCATTTTTGGTTTCTTCTTATTCCCATCTTTTCCTTCTCCACAGTTTCAGGCAATAGACGCCTCATAGATGGCTTCTCACGTGAGGGGTGTAATTCAGATGACAGACTCCTTACCTAGGATGCAGGAGTTGTGGAGTTTAAGCCTCACACACAGACAAACAACTGATGCACCAACCAAGGACATTGCAAGCAGAGAACCTAGACAGGCCGGCTGTTCAGATATAGCCAACGGACAGCTCATTCTCCACGTGGAAAGTGGAGGGGAGAGTCGGGGACTGCCTCTGACATGAACTCCGGTGCCTGTGATTTGATCATTGCCCCCTGGCCTAGAGGCCCTCTAGGAACACAGAGGAAGGGCATGCAGGCTATCCAGATTAGACCAGATAGGCTGTGGTCATATAGTGGAAGAGGAGAACCCCCACCCGGCAGAGGTCTAAGGGAGGAAAATAGAGTGGAAGAGGGACACAGGGTGGGAACAGGAAGACAAAAGTGCAGGGGATTACAATCATGATGTAGTATGAGTTAATTATAATAATAAAAGAAAAGAAGACGGACTTTCCCAACTGTGTGTCTTCTCATCTCAGGACAGGTAGTTGACACTGGTGGTGGTGGTGGTAGGGTTGGTGTGTGTGGTGTGTGTGTGTGTGTGTGTGTGTGTGTGTGTGTGTGTGTGTGTGTGTGGACAGAGGCCAACTTTTGGTATCTTCTATCTAGGTTTTTGAGATGGACTCTTCCTAAACTCATAGTTTTACACGATTGGCTGGCCGGCAAGCCCTTAGATCTGTCTCCAGGAAATCAGCAGTAGAGTCCCAGGCCTGGCACCACTCCTGGCTTCTCATGTGGGTGCAGGGACCCTGGGCTCAGTCCTCATGCCCATCCAGGAATCACCTCACCCACTGAGGCATCTCTCCAGACTCCCTACCTTGACTGTGATATTCCTGTGTCCCATGAGTTAACAGAGGAACTATCCTCCTCCCAAAGGCCAGGCCTTCCAACAAACTGTGTTCATCATAAAAGATACATTAAAGTCCAATTCTCTGATGCAAAATCATTTTTAAAATTATCTCCTTTTGCGGGGCAGAAGGGTATTTTGAGACAGGATTTGTCTGTGCAGCCTTGGCTGTCCTTGACTCACTTTGTAGACCAAGGTGGCCTCAAACTCACAGAGATCCACCTGCCTGCCTCTGCCTCTGCCTCCAGAGTGCTGGGATTACAGGCACGCGCCGCCATGCCCAGTGAAATAATTCTCTTACACATCACCAGGATCAGGTTTTTGATGAATAGAACATCTGCACCATGCTCACGTAGCTCCAGCCCTGGAATAAGAATGGCTGTGAGGATTTTTTCGGCTGATTCCTTGTGTTCATCTCTAACGGCGCTTTGTAATTTTTTTATGGAAGAGCCAACTAACATAAGGGAAAAGTTACTGACCATCCCAAGACAACACGCATACCAGAGGAAATTGAAGGTGAAAATCCTCTGCTGTAGAAAGAGTACTCTAAAGTCCGTAGGTTGCAGTCACTGCCCTCAAGAGGTAATAGAGATAGAACTAGTAAAGGAAGAGCAGACACTCTGGGGAGATGGATCAGTGGTGTGAGCACTCGCTGCTGTAGTAGAGGACCAGGATCTGGTTCCTCGTATCCATGTGGCAGCTCACAACCCTCTGTAACTCTATTTACCAGGGACAAGATGCCCTCTCTTGCCTTCAAGGGAGCAGATACATACACACGTGGTACCTATGTGTGCATGCAGGCAAACACTCATACACATAATTTTTTTTTCTTTTTGGTTTTTTAAAATAGAGTTTCTCTGTGTAGCCTTGTCTGTCCCAGACTCACTTTGTAGACCAGGATGTCCTTGAACTCACAGCAATCCACCTGCCTCTGCCTCTAAATAAAAATAAAGCTTAAAAGAAAAAGTGCTGGCTACTAGGATGAAGTTAGATCTTTAGGACTGTGTCCCAGAAAGAGAGCCAGCCTTTCCTATGTGCCCCATCCTGACTGCCATGAGCAACTTTTTTCCTCATAATGCACAGTGCCACCACAGCCTGAAAACAATAGGGCCAAGCACTATAGACCAAAGCCTCCAGAACAGTGTGCCAAAATAAACCATTCTTTGTTTTGTATTGATGTATTGCAGGTACTTGCTGTGCAACAGAAAGCTGACTGGTCCATCCAGTCTTCTTAGTACTTCAGTGGCTCTCGGAGACTTCTAGAAAAGAGCAGCCCATGTGACTTTGTTCTTTTCATGGAAAATACTCAGATTCCATGACCTCCGGCAGTTGCTGCTTTGGACAGAACTATTTAGCCCAAATCCAAAAAGTTTAGCAGGATGCGTTTCTGACTCACATACTCCCATTATCTCGTTATTCTTTGCTTAGTTCATCACCATCACTACCTCTTTTTGTTCTCTTTTATTTAATTAATTTTTGGTTTTTAAATATATTTTATTAATTTATTCATATTACATCTCAATTCTTATCCTATCCCTTGTATCCTCCCATTCCTCCTTTCACCCTACTCCCCTCTCCTATGACTGTGACTGAGGGTGACCTCCTCCCCCTGTATATGCTCATAAGGTATCAAGTCTCTTCTTGGTTGCCTGCTATCCTTCCACTGAGTGCCACCAGGCCTCCCCATCCAGGGGACGTGGTCAAATATGGGGCCCCAGAGTTCTGTGAAAGTCAGTTCCCACTCTCCACTCAACTGTGGAGAATGTCCTGTCCATTGGGTAGATCTGGGTAGGGGTTCGAAGTTTACTGCATGTATTGTCCTTGGCTGGTGCCATAGTTTGCATAGGACCCCTGGGCCCAGATCTGCCCATCATAATGTTCTACTTGTAGGTTTCTAGGACCCTCTGGTATTCAGATTACATCACAATTGTTCTCTTCTCACTTGTATCCACCCATTCCTCCCTCCCTCCTGCTTTCACTCTAACCATCACTACTTTCTGCCTCAGTTTCTCCTTTTTAAAGATGGTGTGGGAAATTGACTCTTACTTTAAAGGAAACACATGGTAAATTATGAGACTATGCAGATACAAATCTGATTGATGAAAGATGTCAAAGGCAAGACAATATAAAACTTCATTAATTCAACTCTCCAGTTACATGGAGGCAGCCTTAACGTTCAGTCTATGTGCCCAAACATCAGGATGCAGACATATCTTGTTCATGGAAAAAGAAAACCACAAACAACACAATCAGTGTCTATCTGGATACTGATAAAAAATAATCCGTAAGGCGTTCTATTGCCAAAGCCAATACTTACCTGATAACTTAGAACATCGGTCCTCAACCTTCCTAATGCTGTGACCCTTTAATACAGTTCTTGATGTTGTAGTGACATCAACCATAAGAGTTTGTTGTTGCTACTTCATAACTGTAATTTTTCTGCTGTTATGAATTGTAGTATATATATATCTGACATGTAGGATATCTGATATGTGATCCATGGGGGGTGAGGGCTCGTGACCCACAAGTTGAGAACCACTGCCTTACAGTTTACTCTTCCTACCCTGTGCCTCCTCTCATGGCATTGTGGTCTCCATCTTTTCTCAGACCTCATGCTAAGGCTGTTCAAGTAGATCTTCCTCATCCAAGTATGGGTCCTCCTCTCTTCTCCCCTGCTTAAGATACCATGTGTAAGGCAGACTCTCCGCATCCCAAGGCCTATCTGCCAGCTCGATAGTAATGAGATGCACAAAACACATTCCCAAACAAGAACATTATACTAATCCTGCTTCTCCTCTGGTTTTTTTTTTTTTTCTCATTTGAAAAAAAAAAATAGCACTGTCATCTCCCTGGCAACACAAGCTAAAATTCTGGGAATTGTCTTTACTTTCTGTTTGCCCCCAGCATCCAGTTTTTCTGGCAGTATTGAATGCATGTACTTTCCATGCAAACCAGCATGTCTGTCTTTTCCATCACTGTGCAAATCTCTTGGCCTCAGACTAAACGGTATCCTAACCAATTAAGTCCTCCCATTCTTCCCTCTGTTCATCCACTCTTCCCACATCATCAGAGAATAACAGCACCATGGCCTTCTCCTGCTTCAAACCCAGACTAGCTTCCTGTTAGAAGACAATGTAGATTTCCCACCTAGACGGGTATGGTCACCCCGTGCGTCTCTGTGTCCTCACTTCTCATGAACACTTCTCCACTGTGCTTCAGTCAGAACGGACTTGCAGTCTTCATTCTACACCATGCCGACCTTTTTTCTCTCCTGCCATCACTGACTAACCGCTACCCTACATAGACAGCTTAGTGAGCCACCATTTGTATGAACTTGACAAATAGTTGACAAAACAGCTTAAAGAGGAGGAAAGACTTATTTTGGTTCATGGTTTCAGAGATTGTGCTCGAGAGTCGGCTGGCTCCCATTGTTTCTGGGCCATAGAGAGGCAGAACATCCAGGCAGGAGGAGCTGGGGGAGGAATGCTGCTCACATCCTGACAGTTGGGAAGAAGGAAACAGAACAAAAGGAAGAAGACAGAAACTGCGCTTATCTTTGCAAGGCATACCTATACCCCACATATGGACTCGCTCCAACTAGGCCCCGCCTCCCATTACTCATCACTTCCTGAAACAGTGCCACCAGCTCAGACCAACCCCGTGTGTGACATCTCATATTCAAACCATAACTGTGCTCTTCTCTCAAACACTCTAACCTGACTCACTCTCACCCATCAGCCTACAAAGCCTTTCTAAACTCGCCCTGCGAACTGGAAAGACGGGCCTGCCTCCATCTTTACTTTTACCCTTAGCTGTTCTCTAGCCACTCTGACATGCTTAGCACACAGTAGAAACTCAGTAAATATTTACCAGATGAGTGAAGAAATGAGCATTGTTTTTTTTTTAAACAGGAAGATGAAGGAATTGAATTAAATGATGGTTAGGCTTCTTGTAGCTCAATCATAGTAAGTGAGTGGGTCACCAGTAATTTGAATCTATTCTACCTCATACCACCATTACATGATATTAATTACAGCTATTTGCATGAACTGTGCATGGCAGCATCACTTCTTCAAGGCTATCTTGACCCACATTTGATTTCAGTGTCTGAGTTATCTAGCCATAGCCATAGCCAATTCAATGCCAATATAAATAGGGATGGCAAAGGATAGCTGATGGTTCATAATTTATATAACACTATGACTATTTAAAAATAAAAGATGTAAAATACCTGTAGTAATACTAATTATATATATAATTACTAATATATATATATATATATATATATATATTCTCAGTTGATTCTCTTCACACTAAGAACTTACTCTACTGCCTCAACATGATACATGCCTATTTCAAGACAGTCTGATTTGACTTATGTTGTCTTCTGAGCACCTCAGAATTTTTATGCCTGTTTTTATGATTATTTTTTACCTGTACTCTCTGGAAGTCTGGATTAATGTCCTGAAAAGTATTAGAACAGATGTATATGCTGTGTTCTTAGGACCTTGAGCTAGCAACTGAGGACGCAACAACAATCAGCCCAGCTATGAGCAAAGCAGCCGTGGTAGAGTTTGGAGATTTGGGTGACTAACATTTCTATGTTACATTTTTTTTTTCTATAATTTTCTCTTTTTCCCAGTTCACCTCTACAACTTGGCAAGGTAAATGATTGGATTTCTAAATTCTTTTCATTTAGTTTTGTCTAGAACCCCAATTGACACATTAAGTGCTCATTGTTAAAAAAAAAAAAAAAAAGCTCAGCTGCCTAATAAATTCTGTTGTATCAAACCACACTTTTAACATTAGAAATGAGGCTCAATGGTAGAGCCCCTGCCTGGCATCTGGGAGACCCTGGGTTCAATCACAGCACCACCCTCAATCAGAGGACTTCCATTTAATCTTCCTAGGTAAAGTAAGTTTTATATTTTATTCACAAAGATAAGAAAAACATTCTTGTTATGAAGTTGCTTCATATAGTCCATACGCTCAATATATTTTACACCTACCTTTCTCTTATCCTTGCTTAGAAATTCATATCCATAGCACAGTTCCAAGCAAAAGGCTTGGGAAATTTTTTTTTTTTTTTTTTTTTTTGGTCATTCTTGAGACATTTTCCGTGGTGGAAGTAGTCAGCTTCATTCACACAGAGCCTGTGACTGCTCCCTGTGATGATTTCATGTTAGTTACCTCAGGACAAGCTTTACCCCAGGTGTCCCATGGGCTCACACAGATGTGACAAGAGCACACTGCCATCGCTTGATATCTGGTGCTTATGGAGGAAAGAAGTAAACAGCCCTCCCCCTTCTGACGGGGATGCGATCTTTGAGCCACACTCTGCTTATGTACAGCAATATTTGTAGAGGTAGGCATCTCACAGTACCACCCATGTAGTTATTTGTTGATCCTTTTGCCTGGTCCATCAATCTTTTTTCAATCCTGGGTTCACAGCTAGAATGTTGTAGCAGGACTATATTGCATCTCTATGATAATTTAATTTAACTGCATCCAGCTACGGTCTAGATTGCTCCTCTTAGCAGTCAGGGCTGACTGCAAGCAGTACCAGGGCCAAGATTGTTGTCAACAATAATTACTGGCTAAAGAGATCTTTGAAAGAGTATGACATTCTACATAAATACCAAGAAGTAAAAGCCAGAGTATACATAAGAATACATACATGGGCATTTTAACAAAACCATACATTTTTTTTGTCAAAATAGCTCATAACTGATTAACTGATAAATTCTCTAACCTCCTTTGCATCTTTATATAAGTCTGTGTGCTAGCTGTTGCTCCAAACATAACTCCTGAATAGAGTTATATGAATAAATAATCTGGAAATGAAGTAAATGACTGAAAATGTATATGGTAGCCAAACAGAGTAAGGAAAATCTGAAAGTAAGTTTTCCCTTTATTTATTTATTTATTTATTTATTTTACTTTTGAGACAGGGTTTCTCTGTGTAGCCTTGGTTGTCCTGGACTTGCTTTGTAGACCAGGCTGGCCTCCAACTCACAACTATCCACTGGCCTTTGCCTCCCAAGTGCTGGGATTACAGGTGTGTGCCACCACGCCTGGCTTGTTTTCCCTTTTCTAATCAGAAAAATTAATTCAATTTCAAAAATCAGAGGAAAAAATTAATGTCTCCACCCTCTTCAATGACCACATTGGAACAAAGTTGTAAGGACAGACACATTTCAGCAGGTGGAATGACCCTGACTGAGTGATGACATATGAAGAAGAAGGAAGACGCTCACTCAGAGTCCCCCTCGGTAATGTGCTTGCTGACCCAGCCGTAGCGTCTGTGAAGTTGGTGTCAAAAAGAAGGCGAAAGCTATATCAATGCTATCATTGCAGAAGCATTCTTCCCTTCCCCAAGTTTTATGCTAACTTTGTAGAAAAGTAATTACTGACTAGGAAAAGAAACTATATGGTTAAGTTTTTTTTTAATCTAGTAGTTATGGAAACAAGTTTTATTTTCAGATGAATTTGCATTAACTCCAAAATAATGATGGAAACTCCCTCCAAGTAATATCCACGAACAATAAATGCCTTATGGAGGATTGGGAAGGTTGTTGATTAGCAATTTGTGGTGAACACCAAAAACTGGTAAAATGTCAAAGCAGCCTGATGGGAGAGGTGGATGAAAAAGACCAGTCCTAAGGTTATTTTGAACACTAAGGAAAAAAGGTCACATATAGAAAACTTTCCCTTGATGTGAAAAGTACCTCACACCATTGGGTGAAAATTTTCTCATGCCATTGTCCCAAACAGAGAAAACTAAATTGCATAATCAGAAACATTTTTGGCAGTCCACTCACTAGCTTCCTCTCTGGGAGTCTCGGGGCCTGAGTTGGAGATACAGGCTTGGCAACAAGTGTAGTCACGTTCTCCTGAACACTCAGCATTGACCCCAATGTGGTTGTTACCTCATAGGTGAAACCTTGAGGTTGCAAAGGAATTGAACTTCCATCAGCTTACGTACTCACGCTCTCACTCCAAGGTTAATGTGAAGTGTTCTGTCATAGTTGTTCCTTCATTTCCTTGTCTCTTCTGTGGAAAAGCTTTAACAGTAAGAAAATTCTGGAAGAAATACCTCAAATAATGTCACTCAGGTGATACTTTTGCACATTATTTTCTTGAGTGTATCAAGTAAGGCATCACCACCTTGTTATATTTTCTATTAAATTACATAGTTATGCTTTGTACAGAAAACCCTAACCAAACGGTAACTTTAATGAGATATAAATACAGTAGTATTAAATATCGGTCATGATCTCTGATTCCTGCCATGGTCTTCAGAGAATTAATAATAAAATTATTTGTTTGGTCCATGATTTTTTTTTGAAAGCAGTATGTAAATTTAACCTTGGAAATATATTTCGATCCTACTCTGCAGATGTTTGCAGTATAGACAAAATCATTTTCTGATATCCATATATGCAATTGGACGAAATGATTTAATTAATTACTAGATGCATTTTAAGATACAGAACATACACATAAAGTGCCAATAATCATGCACCTTAACAAGAAATTTAAGTTATGGAATTTTCCATCAAACACTGGGGTTTGTTTTTCTTCCTAGAATTCATCTGTTCAGGAAACATTGGCCTTGCATGTCTCTTGTTCTTTTGTGAATAAAAGGGTTTTGTGTTATGACGCTAAGGGAATGTACTTTCCCTCTCAGCAGTAACTTCATGGTTTGTGATGCAGTCTATCTTATCAAGATGAGTTTCAAGCATTCAGCAGTCAGAAGCTATCTATGGAGATGGTTTTCTTTAGTAGAATAAGTACAGCTATCATTTGAGATCAGTGCGTACAGGTGAGGACTTCCTGTTTCCTGTAAATAACAGAGCAGGTTCAACGCTGGCGTACTCTCGGGAGAAAGAGTCAAAGTCATAGAGTTCTTCATCAGAAATTTTCCTGTAACGGACAGTGGAAGAACCTCTTGTGAGTGAGGGGAAAAAGCCCTTTTTAGTACTGTGTGAACTAGGAATTATACCATGGAGTTTTACTGCATTTGTTCATTAATAGTTCTTCTTTCCTAAATCCTACCCGAGAGCTAGGCTTTACAGACAAAACTATGGAATCAAATGCTAGTTTAGAGGAAAAAATGCTATTCTAGAGATATAATCACAGGTTTTGGACCCACAACTGCTTCAAAGGCAAAAATGTCTGACACACTTATTTTTCTCTGACTGTAATTTTTACTAAAATGTGAGAATGGTCAAATATCCAGACCCCCACAACTGATTGCTTTACATGTGTACTCAGAGAAAGCTTTTGAGTCTTTATCTAATCTTGAGAGCCAGCCTGGCATGTGGAGGCACTGTGAAACACTCCTCTGAACTATGACCATATTACCTCTATGTACAACAGGGATCACAACTTGGAACAGAAAAACCTCAGAAGTTACAAAGAAAATGCTGCTCTCTGCACAGTAGCATAAAAACAGCAGTTGTCTGGATTGTCATAGTTCAGAGACCTTAAAGGGAAAAAAATCTTGTTTTTAATTCTTTTGATTTGTGTTATTTATTTTATTTATTTTTTATTTTTATTTTTTTTAGAGTAAGCAAATTGGGGAGGAAGTAAAAATCACCTTGTCAGAGGTCTGACCTCTATTTTACATAATTTGTAGCTAAAAAGCTTATAGCCTAAAACATGTAAATATATGCAGATCTGAGCACAAGACCTCAGAAGGGAAGTGGCTTAGCAAGACAGCAGAGACTACAGGAAAATATTAGGGCTCTTCAATCCCAAACCTTAAAATGAGTTATTATCAGAGTCGTATTGTGACCTATACTTTGTATCCTGGAAGTTTGTTGGCTTAAGGAGAAATCTGCAGCTACAATATCTTTTATTTATTTGACCTTGGAGGTGTGGGAATGAGGAAGATGAGTGCTGATTCAGCCCAAAAGCTGACATGGAACTAGTTTCAGGCCAAGCACAATGCTTTAAGGTGGTTCATCTGTGTTTAAGACAAAGGGGATCAAAGACTATGTTTGCTACAAACTAACTCCCTCATTGGAAGACTTGGTGCGTAACAGTAACAAAAATAAAACGTATAGCACATTTTCAAATCATACTTTTTGTTGGTTTTGCTAAATCTCAGTGGGAGGAGGGGAAGAAGAAGCCGACTGTGGCTGCAATTTGAAGAAAGCATTGGTCTGTGCTTTGAATGCCAACCTGTCAATGAGGTGTGCCCACTGACGCAAGAGTAGCATAGCTGTTACAGAGGTCATCAAGCCGTTTTTGGACCTGAGGTTAGCTCCACAACAAAGCATTCATTGCTGGTACTGTAAAGCTAGTCAAAAATCCATGACTGGGGAAACCTTAGGTCTTAAGAAGAAGTTTACAGTTGACATGGCTCCAAACATCCTTCTAAATACATAGTACATACTAACAGACAAATGCTACTTTCAGCCTTAACCATAGAAATCACGTCACAGTGAGTAGTGGGAATGCAAAGATTCTACTTGCTCTGGAGTCTTGAGAATAAGTGATGGCTGAGGTTTAGCTTAAGCAGGGCGTTCGCCTCACCATCTCTGAGGCTTGGGGAGCATTGCGGCAGTTGGAACGGAAAACACATTAAGAGCAAGAAGATAAAGAAGGAGGGACTGTGAAGTGTTATCTTCTAGGTATGACATGGTCATTGCAGTCACGATCCTGCAGTAGCTGAGGTTGCCTCCGATGGACCTGCGTGAGACAATTATGGATTAAAAAAAAAAAGGTCTCACATGACCCTACCCCTGCCTAGTGAACTATCAGTTGCTGACAGATGATGTGGTAGGGGTAGTCATTAAGTACTGAGTGATAAGCCTTCCAGGTTGTGATGACAGTTCCAAGCCCATGGTCAAACACTTGCTTCTGCTTAAACTTAATGGGTTACAAAACAAAGCAAAAAGATGTGCATTATAATGAGAAAGACTTGTAGGGAAGGGGAGTGACAAGAGTAGGGGAGAGATGGTAAGGGCAGCCAGCATGCATTATATGCACATATTAAATTGAATCTGTTGCTTTGGGGGGGGGGACAAAACAAGGATATGTTTATTCAAAAGTGAGTGAGAAAACCTGAACTGAAATGGGACTGCCTGTAGTGAGACTGGGAACAGAGCATGACATGTTCCCAAATCACCCAATTTCTCGTCTACAGATTGTGATGCCGTTGAAGAGCTTGGATGATGCAGAGAAAGCATCAGCTCTGAAGGATAGAACTTAGAGGTGAAAACCCAGATTTCAGTGCCGCTTAAAGGAGAGACCAAAATTCAATTCTCCAGTCCTGTCAACTCTTCCGTATTTCTTTTTTTTTTCTCCTTTATTAATATATTCTTGTTACATCTCAATGGTTATCCCATCCCTTGTATCCTCCCATTCTTCCCTCCCTCCCATTTTCCCCTTATTCCCCTCCCCTATGACTGTTCCTGAGGGGGATTACCTCCCCCTGTATATGTTCATAGGGTATCAATTCTCTTCTTGGTAACCTGCTGTCCTTCCTCTGAGTGCCACCAGGTCTCCCCATCCAGGGGACATGGTCAAAGGTGAGGCATTAGAGTATGTGAGAAAGTAATATCCCACTCTCCACTCTACTGTGGAGAGTGTTCTGTCCATTGTCTAGATCTGGGTAGGGGTTTAAGTTTTACCACCTGTATTGTCCTTGGCTGTAAACCTTAAACTCTTCCGTATTTCTTTAGTCGTCTTTTCTGGTGGTTCTGTGAGCCAGTGAGTTCTCAGTGAGAAGGGGTAGATGCCTATCAGTTCCTCACTCTATTTTCTTCTTTTGAGGAAGAGGTCATAGGAAAGCCAAATTGTACCTTCTGCTTCTGTCACAGCAGACATGAATCACGGTTGAAACAAGACTCTACCTTTAATTTTGCTTATGCACATTCAGTGTAAAAATATGTCTCACAGACAGATTCTTTCAGAGGAACAAAATCTTGAGAGGCACTGATTGATGGAAAGTTCCAAGAAACCCAATTAATGCCCATGAGGAAGTCATGGTGAAAACCATAGGTGAATTAACTGCCAACCTGAATGTTATGATGAGATGAATAATGGGCATCTGGGGTTTTATTAATGAGTATCTAATGGGAAAGATGGAACTGGAACCAGCAAGCTTAATCCCCAATAATGTATGAAACAAGCCTGAGCCAAAGCCAGGGGATCTGTAGGTGCCAGAGCCTATGACCTACAATAGGAAGCATCTTAACTCATAGGTGTGTTCATGCAAAGATGCGTGCCAGCCAGGCCAAGTCGCACTCACAGCACAGAAGCCTCAGCTTAATAAAAGTGTCACAATTACTCTATTGTGTTGAACTAACACAATATTACCTTATGTACATACTGCCCAAAGAATCACCAATCAGTAAGGCAACCAGAAAAAAACAGAAGAGAATGTTTTAAGTGATAGCTAAGAACCTCACAGACATTCTGACATACTGCATAGATGGTGCCATGCCTGCATATACTCTTTTACACAAAGGCTTTATAATAAGAATATTCATATGTGGAATTGGGCTTGTCTGTGGCCAAAATGAATAACTACCTCTCAAGGGAAATCTTAAACAACACAAGATGGCTGCAGTAGAAGTTCTTCTCCTGCCTGAAATGCCACTGTTAACATTTGTTTCCTAGTCAAGGACCCTCTTTTGGGGAAACTGTTATCTTCAGGAACAGTAGCAGTCACCACCCTGTAAGTTGATGGCAAATAGTCACACAAGACTTTTGTTCTCCTGCTGACAAATAGATCTGATATAGAAAACTCTACAGAAGTGGGAAAAGCAGCAGAAAGATCCTCATCCAACCCTGTTGCTTAATGGGACCCATGCGGGTTTGGATACCTAGAGCACCACAAGATAGTGCTAGCAGGTTTCATGAAAGGAGATTTTAAAAGGCCAGCTGAGTCCTAGGAGCTCCTCCAAAGCACCGTGCTTGCTTAGGTATCCAGTCCTTGTTCATCCTTAGGCATCCTTAGGCATCCTTAGGCATCCTTGGGCATCCTTAGGCATCCTTAGGCATCCTTAGGCATCCTTAGGCATCCAGGTTATTCTTCCCTCATGGAAATGTCTACCCCACCCCATTCTCTCTCATGTGTCCAAGATGGGAATGTTTCAAGACTATGGGTGAGAATTAGTTTGGTCTTTCCCATCACAATTACTAGAACATTATTTGTGCTCAATAACTTTTCACATAATGTGTAGAAAACAGGAATTAGTGAGAGAGCTAACACAAGTCATCTTTGCATCAGGTCTCTCCAATGAAATATAATTTATTTTCCCAGCAGGTCTATGCCAGTAAGGTGAAAATGTATTTGACTAAGAAAAAAATATGTTAACAATTAATATGATCATGTGTTAGAATCACATACATAAAATTTAAATCTGAGTCAGGCTTGGTGACCCATGTATTTAATCCCATCACTTGGGTGGCAGAGGCAGGTGGATCTCCGAGTTTGAGGCCAGCCTGATCAACATAGCAACTTCTAGGACTACACAGAGAATCCCTGCCTCAGAAAAGAAAACAAACAAACAAAATGTTTTTAATCTACACCTACAGTAAAGTTATTTTATTTTTAAGAACACACTAAAAGCAGAACAGCGATTGATGTCACTACGCTTTTCTGGGAAAGCATGGCATTACTAAAAAAATTGTAATTTAGAAACTTATTAATATGGTTTTTCTAAGTGACACAGTTATTTTCAGAAGAAAAATGAGGACTATTCATATTTTACCAGCCAAAAATTCTCCCTCATTTTTACTTTCCTGTATAAGAATATTTGTCCATTTTTCCTAAACATTTTGGTTTCCTTTCAAGTCTTTATTTGTGTGTGTGTGTGTGTGTTGTGTATGTGTGTATGTGTGTGTGTATGTGAAATATTCTGTATGTAGTGTGCAGAAAGAGGTAAAATACATACCAAAGAACTCAAGACCCAAAACTTAATAAGACTGAGCCTGTGTCTGCAATGACATATGCTGCTCCTCTAAGGAGACCTTGGTGTGAGAGGTGGTCAGCAGAGGTCTTTCGGCCATTCCATCCTCAGCTGAAGGAGCCTCTTAGACCTATAGTAATCCAAAGTCCAGTGTGGCATGTTACAGTCCACTTGTTTATCTGCCAGGAAAGTAAAGTAACTAAGTTTTCACATGGAGCTTCCTTACAAAAATGTCCTTAAAGTGTTCTAACAGAGGCAAGAGGGAAGGCACAAAAAAGGAGGTGTGAAGCCCTGGGATTCTAGAGGTAAGGAGACTTTCCTAGAGTGAATCAATGCACAGGTAAGAAACTATTTAACTCATGGTTTGATTACATTTCTATAAAACCAGAGTTTTTGCAGTAAAAAAATTTTCTTTTGTTGTTTGTCTATAAAAAAAAAAAGACACAGGAATGAAGCAGGCAAAAAAAGAAAGAAAAAAAGGAGGAAGAGTTAGGTGATCCAGCACATTGTAGAATGAATGACAGTTGTGGTGGTAGTTATAAGCCATAGGATTTGGGACCAGGAGTTGCTTCCTGAGTTTACAGAAGGTGGGTATGCCATACAAGACAAAGCCTTCAAGTTCTTCAAAGATCTTGCAATAATTATACTTCTTGAAACATATTTTGAGAAAATCAGTAAAGTAGTATATTTAAAAATCTATGGATGTGTGTTATTTTATCTTTTGTTATTACAAAGTCAATTAATTTATGATGAGATATGTTGGGTTAAATGAGTAATATCACTTTATAATGATGCATACATGTATTTATTAACATCTGAAATTATGAATTTATATATATACAACATATATGCTTCCTAAACCAATATTATGATATACTTTTGAGTATTTTGCTAAGAATATTTTCTAGTGTTGTACCTGTCTCTATGTACCTAAAATAAAACTAAAAAGAATATATAAGTGTGTGTGTTCATCAAGGAAGTTTGCAACTCAATCGCTTATGTAGTATATCACAACATTATATTTTAATAATAAAAATGGCACAGTTAATAAGTACAAGCAAACAATGGGGGCTTTAGGAACAGGTTAGGATGACCTAAGGATACTTTGGGGGTAGCTTAGAATTCCCAAGATCCTATATTCAATTCACACCATCAAGAAAAGTCTTAATAGAAACAAAATGAAAACTATTGTTAAAACATAGTATTGACCTGGGCATACATCTGTAATCCAAGAGCTCTGGAGGAAGAAGGAGGAGGGTTATCACAAGTTCAAGGGCAACCTTGGAGTACGGGGACAACCAGGGTTATATAGTGAGATCTTGTCTTATTAAAAAACAAACAAACCAACAAACAAGGGCTGGAGCGATTGCTCGGCTACTAAGAGCCCTGAGTTTGATTCCCAGCACCCACATGCCAACTCACAACCATTTGTAACTCAGTCTCAGGAGATCCAATGTGCTCTTCTGAGCTCTGCAGGCACCCAGCACACAGGTGGTGCACAGGCACATGTGCATCCCCAAAACCCATACACATAAAGTTTTAAAACAATAAAAATCAATTATAGATATTAAAACTAGTGATGTTTTTTCATGTTGATACACTTTTTACTGGTTTCCATTTTATTCAAAACTAGAAAACAAAAATTGTTTAAAAGGATAAAAATGAATTCAGCTCCAAAAGTTTTCAATCCTCAGCGTTCTTCTCCCAGACTTTTTATTTCTCTGGTATGTCTTCTGGGACATGAGTATAGATTGTTTCCTAACTTGGGAAAACACAACCCCAAACTAATATGTAAAGCAAATTCTTCCATCATCTCATGGTTAACAATCAAGAAGAGCTATTGGTATTATAAATAATATTCATTTGAAATTTTAGAAAGATATGGCTCTGCCTGAGTAGTTTATTGGAAAATCGTTTGTTTCACATCAGCTTTGGCACCCAGTATTCAATGTGAATTATGTGGTTATGGCCCAGTTTATTATATTTCTTTTTGTTCCACTGTGTATATATGTGTCTTAGGCTCTAAAAAGGTAATTTGTACCCTCAAAATGTATTATGTAACAAACTGCGATTCATGCAAATCACTTTGATTTGTTTTCCAAAAATGTAACCTGCTCCAATTAATCAGTTGCTATTCATTTTGCCTGTTTCAATTGCACTCGGGACAAAAGCTCCAGTGGGTTATCACTTACGTGGGGGGTTGGCTTCCAGAGGGTCTGAACGGCACAACAATCAGACGTTATACCAAGCATACAATTACAGTGCATGTCCCACAAACTCCAGTAAATAACATGTCCCATTATGCCGGACTCCCACCTTCTGAAGTTCTCCACCACCCGAGTGAGCCACCTACCTGCTGTAATCACAGCATTCTGCAGTGCGTGGGTGCACAGCTTTCAACCTGCTGGGACCGTGGCCACGATTCCCAATGGGTAGCCGAAATCAGCCAGGCAGATTGCTATATCTATGTTCTGCAGCCTGCCCATCACGACAAATGTGTTGCTGGAAGTGCTGTGCTTCTGGGCCTGGACTTTGTTCACAAAAGAAAGCAACTAAAAGCACCATGTCATTCTCCATTGTGCTTGGAAATTGATGGAGTACAATATTTTCATGTAGCTTTTTTTTTTAACTCAAAATGTAAAAATGGACGTAGCAAAACCTTATGAGATGCTGTAAGCCAAGGGGGGAAATGTTCTTTTTTATAGAAGTTTTAATTATGGACAACATAAAGTATAATTACTACTCCAGCTTTTACTTAAGTATTTCATTGTTTCAACCCTATGCAGAGGATAAACCAGTAATAATGAAATGGGATTAGCATTTTATATGAAGTTTGTTATTTATTTTCTTTACGATCGCAGGATATTTAGTGTCATCTAAAATAGAGGGCATTATTAAGCCAAAAGTGCTTTTCTGTGCCAGCTATTTATAAATCACATATGAATAGTTCTAAAATACAGGGTGCTGAAATGACTAATTGTGGTGGGTAGGTACTCATTATGGGCAAAGCTGCCCACAAAGGGAAGATGTGTATGGTGGAATTCTGATGTTACTTTGTTTACCATTGCCAAGCTACTTGGAGGATGATGAGACATTTTATTTTGGGATGTTTCCTCTGGGCCCAATACCATAGAAAGAAGTCACAGCATTAAGCTTTAGACAAATTTCCACCTCTAAAGAATATAGGAACTGAACTTGGTTGTGGGAAGACCCAGGAGAGTCAACAGAGCAGGCGCCAATCACGTCACATGACTCCATGTTTTCGTGTGTGACCATCAATAAAACGAACATAACTTCCAACTTCCAACAAACTAAAGCTCCCAACAGTATTGAGGAGGAGCATCCCAGAGCCTATCATCTGACGGTTGCATTGTTAGGGTTTTTTTTTCTTTTTTTGAGGACCCTTCTAGTGTTTTCCATAGTTGTGGTATCAACTTACATGTCCACTGATTGCTCGGGAGGCTTCCTTTTTTACTCTAGTCCTTGCCAGCTCTGGTTAACTTTCATTCTATGCACATATTTTGTTTTATTTTTGAAGGGGATTGGTATTGTTGTTTTTGGAGCTTTCATTGCTGTCTTGTTGTTGGTAATAGATACTCTGACCAGGGTAACAAGGAATTTAACATAGTTTTGGTTTGCCGGCCCCATATGCTTAGTGGTACTGGGACTTTTTCACACTGTTTTTTGACCATCTGGACTTCATCTGAAAGGTGTCTACCAGGTGTTTGCCCAGTGCTTCTTTGATTTGCTGCTTTTGTTGTTAAGTTTCATAGCTCTTGATATGATATGAATAGCAGGCATTGGAGAAGGCTGGCTGGAGCACATGAGGCAGTTCTCCTTTTCCGTCATGTGGGTCTCAGGGATCAAACACATGCCGTCAGACTCAGCAGCAAGGGTCTGCACTGACCGAGACATCTCGTTAACACTGGTGCCTATTCCCTGAGCTGTGCACAAGCTTTCAGTTCAATGTGGTTCTTTCTGTTGATCTTTGCCATTATTTCCTCAGGTAATGGAGTCTGGAGCAGATTATTGTCTATGCCAATATCTTGTGGTATTCTCTTTACGTTTTTTATAGTGAGTTCTGACGTTAAGGTCTTTTATTATTTTGTGCTGATTTTTGGAAAGAGTAAGAAATAGCAGTTTCAATTTTTGTAAAAAAAAAAAAAACTGGAATTCCTGTTTCCCCAGCAGCATTTTTAAAAAATATGTCTTTCTGCAACCTATATTTTATCCAACTACGTTGAAATCAGCTACCTGCAGATTTCTGGGTTCATCTGCATCATCTGGTCTATTGCATTGGTTGTTCCAGACTTCTGGCCTCTAGAATCGTAAAATAACACATTTGTATTATTTTAAGGTGTTAACATTGTAATTTCTACAGCAGCAATGGATAACTCCTAAAAATATCACTTCTGCCCTAAAAAAAAAAAAAAAAAAAACAACAACAACAACAACAACAAAGAAAAGGAAGGACTGTAACATATAGTTTTTAAATACTCTATGGAACAGAATATAATTGGCACTTTTCTGTTTGTTCATTAGAATCAAATAATCTTGAGAGGTAAGGTACTTTCTGGAAGACACTCACGTGTATGGTTTTATTGTTGGGGTGGAAGTAAACAACACTCATCTCTAGTTATGGAGCATGAGTGAAATCTGATCACTTCTCAATGAATGCTGAACACGTCTGCAGATCACAGTCCCAAGGAGCCCAAGTCTCTGTATAAATCAGCACCCATGTGTCAACTATTATTCACAACGTTATCACTAAGTTATGGGGGCAAGATGCCTGAAGACAGAAACAAGAAGAAAGCGAGAGACATCTCCCCTGCAGTGCTCTAGTCCTTCGCCAAAGCTCAGCACAGAAAATTCTAATGAGCACAGTGGAAGTAGAGAGGGAGGAGGATGACCTTGATGGCCTGGGATACTCACTGTGTCTTTCACTGCCTTTCAGGCAGTAGCCACAGAAGACCAGGAGCAGGACAGAGAATTGAGAAAGTTGTCCTGAGAAACCAGGAAGCAAGGTGGACAGAGATTATCTCAGAAGCAGAAAACAGGGGAGGATGTGCTCGTTCTGGGAACCAATTACAACCAATCCCTGGTAACTCAAAAGCTGAGAGTTGAGCTCTGAAATGTCAATGCATTTCTGGAGAATAACTGTGCTTGGATCTCAAGACCCTTGAAAAGGAAAATGCTGATCCTGACTGCAAAGTATTCGAAACCGATGGAAACTACATCTGCCACAAAGCTCCTCTATAGCTCACAGGACAGACTGACTCAGCAACCGTCCTAGCAGCCTGACAGAGGAAGGCAGGTGCTCTTTACAGGAAGCTCCTACTTCTTCTGACACAAAATGACTTCCATAAGGGTGAAAATTATAAGATGTGAAAAAGTAGAAACTGTGATGGATAGGGGAAATGACAATCAATAGGGACAAGCTGACGGATGACCCAGATATTGGATTTAGCCTGCAAGAACATTAAATGTGTCTACTAAATGAAATGGCATCTAGTATAACTTGATACAGGAAGGGCTTAAAAGTTTTGGAAGAAATCAGAAGCTACTTTTTAAAAAGCAAAACTGAACGTCAGGGGAAATGTAAGAAGTGATGATGACCTTCACTAGGTAGGATGGACGCACTGGACAGAGCAGAAGAAAAAATAGATGAACTGGAAGTCAGGAACATAGAAATTGCAAACACTGAAATACCAAGAGACAGCTTCATAACTGAACAGAGACCCTTTCCAGCCCCTATTTTAGTGTATGTGTGTGCATGTACGTGTGTCTATGGGTGTATAAGTGTGTGCATATTCCAGAAAGAGAATACAATAGAAAATTAATTTGAAGAGGCTGCGAATTTTCAAACATTTATGCAGTATGTCAAGCTACAGGTAAACAACACTTATAATATTTCAAGTCAGATAAATAAAAAGAAAGTCACTCTTAGCACATATGACAAACTACTAGAAATAGAATAGTCAATCTAGGGATGGCCATAAAGAACTTATTATATACAGGTGGGGAAAAAGGAGATAATTGAGTTCTTTTTTTTCTTCCATTTATTTGCTTATTTATTCACTTTACAGCCTGATCTCAGCCTCCTCTTTCTTCTGTTCCTGATCCCGTCCTTATGCAGCCCTTCTCCCTAGTTCTTCTTCCCTTTCTTCTCAGGGAAGGAGAGACCCACCGTGAATACCAACCCACCCTGGTACATCAAGTCACCAAAGGGCTAAGTACATCTTCTCACACTGAGGCCAAACAAGACATCCCAGCTCAAAGGGATCCAAACATAGGCATCAGAGTCAGAAACAGGCCCCATTCCAATTGTTAGGGGACCCACAGATAAGTGAGTTCTTAACAGGAAGAAAAGTGCAAAAGGGATCCAGAAGGCAGTAGAATAATACCTTTAAAATGACAAAAGTAAAAGTAGAATTTTATAGGCAAAAAAACCATCCCAAGGGAAAAATGTTTCAAAATGGAGAGACTATATCTTAATGATCTCCCAGAAACTCTAATAAGGTATGAAATAGTAACCCATGATAGTAGCATGCATCTGCAAGGAAAAGTCAATGCTGGAAGAACAATAACAGTGGCAAGTAAACAAAACCTTTATAAATCAATCAACCACGTCTCACACATAGCGCACGTTCTATACATGTGATGTGTGTATATGCCATTGTTACTCTAAAGAAAATTTTAAAGCAAAAATAAAGGGGAGAATGCATTTTTAAAGCAGAACAGACACAAAGACATGAAAGACAAGAGGAGGAATGAATATCACTAAGCTGCTACAGTAGACGGAGTTTTAAAAGAACGGTGTGTTCTATAAATGTGCACGAAAGAGTAATAAAAAAATAGTCAACTAAAGTCTTCGAATAAGACTCTAAAAAGTATTCATCCAAAAAGTAGACAGAGAAAAGAAGATAAGATTATGTCAAAAGAAAATAAACACCAAGATGTCAGTGTTAATCTAATCAATCACAGATTGTTGTGTTAGCTGAAAATGTGCTTTGTGAAGACTCAGCAGTTAAGAGCACTTGCTGCCCTTGAAGAGGACCTGGGTGCAGTTCCAGCGCCCACACCAGGCACTACAACCACATGTAAATCCAGTTCTGAAGGATTCAAACTCTTCTGTGGCCATCTACTGCACACATGTGGCATACAAAGACACAGACATGCACATGCACATAAGTTGAAATAATGAAAACAATAATCCATTTTAAAAAATAGTTCTGACTAGAAACCAATAGTCAGTCAGTTTTCTCCTGACTCTTATTTTTGCTTGCCTGGTTGGTTGGTTGGCTTTGGTTTTGGTTATTCAAGATAGGGTTTCCCTGTGTGGCCCTGGCTGTCATAGACCTCACTCCATAGACCAGGTTGGCCTTGACCTCAGAGTTCTGCCTGCCTCTGCCTCCTGAATGCTGGGAGTAGGTGTGCACCGGCATTGCCCTGCCAGCTTTCTACTGTCTTTAGGATAAACACTTTGAGAACAGCTTCAGACAAAGACAGACATAGATTGAAAAAGGAAGAGTAATGTGATGGTCAGAACAGACAAGAGACATGATTAAATGAGACATTTTCTAGGAATAAAAAGATGTGCTTTGTGTAACCGTCCTTCAAAATGTTATGGATAAATTGATGAAAAGGATGTAGTAAATATATGCATGATATGAATCAGCTCTGAAAACGGGCAATTTTATAACTTGCAGCAGTGTAGATAAACTTGGAGGATTGATATCAGGGTATGTGAAAAAAAAAGTCCTGAGAGAATGGCAAATTCCACCTGACCTCACATAGGTATAAAAATTTAAAAGTTGAAGCCAGAAGCAGAGACGACAGTGGGGATTGTGGGATTGTGGGGTGAAGGTTGAAGAGAGATGTTCAAAAGATAGCAAACAAACTTCATTTAAACAGGCAAGGTAAGCTCAAGGAATCTGCTGTGCAGCACGGTGATTACGAAGCAAAGCAGCATGCTGCTTGGCTGAGCACTGCTGGGAGCAGACAGGACAAGCACTTACGGTTAGAAGATGTCTCACATTTGACCATGTCCCCTGAATGGTGAGACCTGGTGGCACTCAGAGGAAGGATAGCAGGCTACCAAGAAGAGACTTGATACCCTATGAGCATATACAAGGGGAGGAAATCCCCTTCAATCACAGTCATAGGGGAAGGAAGTAAGGGGAAAATGGGAGGGAGGGAGGAATGGGAGGATACAAGGGAGGGGATAACCATTGAGACGTAATATGAATAAATTAATAAAATAAAATTTTTTAAAAGGGACAGAACCACAGAGGGAACAGGGCAGACCTACCTTGCTGCTACCCTTCCCACGTCAGTGCCCTTTGTCCTTCCCTGTCAGTTACTTGCAGAGTAATAGAATGGTTGACAATACAAAACTCTAAGTGACATTCTCAACCAAACAGAGTAGCTCCAAAGTTCAAAGCCTTTTAAATTATATGTGTGGACGCTTGGCAACAGATTGTATTCTGGGTCATAAAATACATCTCTGAGGCCATCCAAAGCACAACACAACATGAGACGATTCTCTAACAAAAGCACCATAAAGATATCAACAAAGCCGGGCGTAGTGGCGCACGCCTTTAGTCCCAGCATTCGGGAGGCAGAGGCAGGTGGATTGCTGTGAGTTCGAGGCCAGCCTCGTCTACGAAGTGAGTCTAGGACAGCCAAGGCTACAAAGAGAAACCCTGTCTCAAAAAAAAAAAAAATGAAAGAAAGAAAGAAAAGAAAAGAAACAAATCAACAATATATATAGAAAACCTTAAATGTCTAGAAAAATGCCATGACTGTCGAAACTGCTCAGATGAAGAAGTATTTGACAGCTCCCATCTGTAAGCCCAGCATGCACTCTGGAGGTTGCAGCAGGAAGATTATGCGTTCAAGGCCAGCCTGGGCTACCTAGGGAGACCCTGTCTCACAAAATCAGAGAAACAGGTAAATAAATGATACAAGCAGTAAACCACACACAAAAAAAGTAAACCACAAAAAAAGTTAAATGTTCTTAAATGAATAACAAAAATATAAACTTGTGATACCAGCACAAATAGTGTTTCATGGAAATGTATGGGCTTGATTTTCTAATTAAGGAAGAAATATCTAAAATAAAAAACCTTCAGTTCTTACTTTTAAAAAATGAGGAAAAACAGAGTACAATAATCTGAAAAGATGGGGGGAAGAAGCTACGGTTGTCTGGCATGACAAGAAGTAAGTCAGCCAAACAGGAAGTCCAGCCAACTCCACAGGTCTAAGCCCTTCCTTCCAAACACAAACTCAGTCATACATGAATCGCCTCGCAGCAACATAAGAATCCTTGAAATAAAACAGCATGGCATGTGCAATCTTCTTTAACAGACTTCCACAAAGATAAAGTTGTAGGCAAAGAAATTAATAAAAATAACATGATAAAAATGAAAATGTAGGAGATTCATGAAGCACATTTCCTGGGGAAAATTTGGTAATTATTGAAGCCCAGTAAATGAAGCACACAGATTTGTGAATTTATTATTATTTTATGTTGTATGTGTGAGAAATGTATAATAATAATAAATTTTAATGAATTATATATTAGAAGCAGGTTCCCCCACCTTCAGTGAGAGATATTGCTGACAATTAATCAAGATCTTGTTATTCATAATCTTCTAAATTACACATAAATCATTCATTGCTTTTAAATTTTTATGTTGCACTGATCTTTATGTCATTAAATAATTAACACTAATGATCTAATTAAAGCAAATTCCATAATTGATAAAAGCAACCTCTTTTATTCCTGCAGATAGCACATAATTAAATGACTATTATATGCACATATAGACACATGAATATTACATGTATATGTGTACACACATGTACTTAAATGTGTATGAAAGTGTATATATTTTGTATATTTATATAAATAAGATGCCACCTTTTATACTATGACCAAATTACAAAACTTGAATTCTAAGGAGCCTCAAAACTGCATGCTTTGTCCTAAGGGTTTTGTAATTGTTTTTTCAAATGAATAAAGTGAAGAAAATTGATTTTACCAACACTGACCTCTGAACCCTGGTGCCTGTTTTGAAACTTATCATTGAATATAGACACAGCTAAAAGTGTAGGTAGACAGCCTTTTCCGATACAATGACAATCTAAATTTGACACATCAGTGATACCTTAATCTTTTATTCACCAGAGTAAAACTGCCACTATCTTACTAATCTCAGAGGACCTCTTTTCCTTTTCCTTTTTTTTTTTTTTTTTTTTTTTTTTACATTTCTATAACATCTTCAATTTCCTTCCTGTTAAAAATACTGCTGGCTGATAACTTAAAAGTGTTCATCTCAGGCTAAGGACACACTACCATTTTTAAAGTACAATAACTTCCTTCACCAGTAGCAGTCCTAAGCCCTCTGGGTCAACTTCCTGAACCAATTTTTAGCTGTGATTTGATTAAGACCCATGGTAGGTACAGTATAAATTCAAATTCAAATTACTGCAGATCAAACTACAAAGGATGACACTAGTGCTATCTGCCTCTGCTTCTAATAAGTGTGTGAGCTCCAAGAATGATTTCTTCTCTATAGACTTCAAGCACATCCCAGTAGAGCTCAAAGACACTGACTATGCTGAATAAGTTCTCCATCACCATCATCATCATCATCAATCATCATCATCTTCATCATCGCCATCATCATGCGAGGCTCAATTTAAACCCCACCTACTCTTCAACATCATCTGTGATTCCGCCACTCTGCCCACCTACCTTCATGTTTTCTCTTCACCCTCAGATAAACTAACATGCACTACAGTTGGCTGTTGTGAGGTGTGGAAGACACACATGTCACGATGCATATGTGACACGTGGAGGTCATAAGTCAGTTCTCTTCTTCTACCATGTAGATCTTGAGACCGTACTGTGGTCCTCAGGCTTGGCTGAAGGAGTCTTTACTCATTAAACCTTCAGGCCAGCCTCCTATACCAAACATCTACGCTGCATACTATCTTGGATCATCTTTTACATGATTCTGCCCTGGGGAGATTGGGCCACATTGTGCAAAAATCCATGGGTTTGGGCACCAGAAAGCCTAGTTCTTCCGTCAAACCTAATATGTGTTTCTTCATATGTTGTAAGTAGGAACAATTTTAGCCGGCCCTGGAGAGTTATCCTGAATGAAGTTCTCTGCAGCCTTAATACAAGCCCATAGTGGGACCTCCTGCCAATGTTACTTGTTTGTATTGCTCTGTACTTATCTTCACAAATCTCTGTGTCCTACAGAACCCTGGAAGTTCCTTAAGGGAACAAGCCATGGATGATTACTTCTCTGCATGGGTTAAGTCCCTTAGAAATGGAAGAAAATGAATTTATATTTTTTCCAAAAAATGTTAATTTGGAAAACAAATGCAGACATAAAGAAAGGAAAGAGGGGACATCATAAGTAGACAAGAAACATTTAACATTTCAGATCACATATGTTCAGGCAATGGAAGTGAGTACCTACAGAAGTGTGCCACAGGGGTCAAGTACACAGTTCCCTACCAAGGAATGCTGTGCAGTGTGCTTCCAGCCCTTGGCGTTACTAGATTTCACTTAAATCACAATGCCCATTGAATCATTCAGTATATATTGAACAGAATTCCAACTCTTAGGCTGAGTGTTTCCTTCTTCAGCCATGAGTGGCACCATTGTTCGAGGACTCTCTGTGCATCAGGAAGTAGAGAATGACTTCCATGGAGATGGTTCTTTGGGTAAAACTTCTTCCCACACATGCCTAATGGCCAGAGTTTGCTCCCCACAATGCATGTGTCTGGCTCACCTAGGCCATCACACACACACACACACACACACACACACACACACACACAAACAAACACACACGAGAGAGAGAGAGAGAGAGAGAGAGAGAGAGAGAGAGAGAGAGAGTAATAATCATACATGAATTAAATTTTTAAAAACTTTTGTTTATTTCTTTTTACTCACATTACAGCCTGATTGCAGCCCCCCTTCCTCCTCTCTTCCAAGCCTCACACTCACAATCCTCCCCTATTACCTCATCCACTTATCCTCAGAGAAGGGGAGGCCCCACCCCGATGGTTACCGACCCACCCTCACACATCAAGTGGCAGCTGGACTAGACACACCCTCTCCCACTGAGGCCAGACAAGGCAGCCCAGCTATATGAAAGGGATCCAAAGGCAGGAAGCAGAGTCAGAGACAGCCCCTGCTCTGATTGTTAGGGGACTCAAATGAAGAACAAGCTGCACATCTGCTACATATGAATGGGGGGGGGGGTCTAAGCCCAGCCCACGCATGCTCTTTGGTTGGTAGTGCAGTCTCTGTGAGCCCCCACGGGCCCAGGTTAGTTTACTCTGTAGATGGTCTTGGAGTATCCTTCATCTCTCTGGCTCTTCCTCCATGCTTCACCCAAGTCTTCCACAAGACTCCCCAAGCTCAGCCTACAGTTTGGATGTAGGTCTCTGCATCTGTTTTCATCAGCTACTTAATGAAGCCTCTCAGAAGACAGTTATGCTAGGTTCCTGTCTGCGAGCAAGTGAGTGAACCTACAATGAGTTCCTGGAGAGCAATAAGCAAGGAGAACTAAAGGCAATTACTAGCCAGGAGTCAGAGCAACAGAAGGCTTAGAAGTTTAAATCTATTGAATAACAACTGTTTCCCATTTTATTTCAAGGAAAGAACTCTAAGACAGATTCCTTCCCAACCACCAAACTAAAGCATTGTCTATTGTGATGAAATATTTCCCAGGTCCTCTAAATGCCAAATCCTCTGAGATAACCCAAGCTACACTGTCACAAATGTGGCTGTAGCACAGTCTGCATGGCTCTTGACTTAAACTGCAACCAACATTCAAAGTCTAGTTAACATCTAGGAATCTCATAAAATCACCATGGTGAAGGCTGGTTGGTTAGGAGCACTAGCTACTCTTCCAGACAACCTGGATTCATTTCCCAGCACCCACATAGCAGCCCCCAACAGTCTGTAACTAGTTCCAGGGACTCTAGACCAAGGGGATCCATGCCCTCTTCTGGCTTCTGCAGGCACTGCACACACATGATGCACAGATGTGCACAGAGGCAAAAACATTCATACATGTTGTTAGGCATAATTTCAAAAACATAAATAAGCATGGGAAAAGATCCAGACTTATCAATGGAGATATCTAAACCTGATTAGAAGAGAGTAAAAAGGAGCAACACTGGGATACAGTCTTAGCAAACTGGTCTAAGTTGCCATACTGTGCCCTTAGAGACTGCCAACATATTCAGTGAGCTATGATTTAACTCCAAACACAAAAGTGTTTCCTTCGATCTTATAATCTTATAAATATTTCATTTTCAAACCTCTCCCAGAAAAATTCTCTTTTCTTATTCTATATGCCCCATTCTCACTGAGTCTTGAACACCAACCCCCTCAAAAAAAACCTCAGATAATAAAGCTATCATAAAAAGAGCTCACCTTCAATGTTATAGTTCCAAAGGACACAGAAACTCAAGTGCCACTAACTGAAGTGATGTTTTCCAAGTCTTACTTTTCTAGGGTTATTTATGCATGCTGCACTTACCATAGAACAAAATTATAATGAAATATATTTGCATTATGACCTAAGGCATCTACGGGCAGCCTGGAGTTTCTGGGGCATATCCAATTCAGTATAATTTTATTCCTTTTAACAAATTAAATGTCACTTCATTTGTATACCTTTGTAAAACTTTTTCTATAATAGATTTATAATGCAGAGAGGGAAAATACCTTCAAGGAAAGAAGGGGGAGTTAATTAGAAAGATGCCACAATCATCTCTAAAACCTATTTAAAACTAAATCTCCTTCAGCTCACCCGGCATTCTCCAGAAAGTGATGAAGGAAGTCAGTGGCCCTCAGAGGCAGCCCCAGCCCACGAGGGTCTGAGGTTGGCTTTGAATAGCTCTAACTGTCACAGGAGACCGGCTAAGGCTATGTGTGCTACCCTGGGCTACGTTCAGAGCATATCAGAATGGCTCAAAGCCATCCAGATTAGACCTCCGGGTCTCAAAGGGACAATTTTGTACATGTCCAACTCTCCAGTTTGGAAGAGGACTGGGAGGTGCTCTGACTTGCCAGGGACATAAAAGTATCCTAAATCATGAATGCACAGGTGCTTATCTGGCTGCCCCAGAAAAAAGCCAAGAGGGTTTTTATTTATGGGTTTTGAATGGTTTCCTCCCATCTATTTTACTTCCACCTCCTGGAATAAAAGCATTGCTCTCCTGTTTTCACCTGTCACATCTATATTTTTCCTCTGTCGATGTCAGGTTTATCCTCTCTTTCTTTCTTTCTTTCCCTCTCTCTCTCTCTCTCTCTCTCTCTCTCTCTCTCTCTCTCTCTCCTTTTTTTAAAAATTCTTACACTATTACTTTGCAAGAGCTCTTTGACCTCTGACATCCGATGTTACAGTAACATCTTACTTCAAAGAGGCAATATCTATCTTCTGTAGATATCAGCAATGTTTGTGAACATTTCTATCCTAACCTGGGCTCTTCGCTCTGGGTCTCAGTTTTCTACTGATGTCTCCAACTTGCACATGAAGGACTTTCTTCCTTGGCGCAGTGGGCTTTGATTTCCTACTCAAGTCTGGAAATAGAGTTCTCCATATTGAAGTTCCAGCTTCAAGAACCAGGTTTTATTGACATGGGACAGGGCTAGTTCTACCAGAACAACTCTGGAGTTTGCATATTTGGGAAAAGCCCCAGGGAAAGGCACCACAGGCTCCCGACTATAGAGTCTAGTTGTGCCTGGGAAGGTTCTAGAAATAAACTAGAAGTCAATTTAGGTGTGGCGAGTGCCTTACATGTGGAAACAGTCATGTATGTTCTGAGTCCTTATCTCCAGTCTCCCACTGAGACATGCTTTCTACTTGATTATAGGCTGCCTTCTCTACTTCCAGAGACACGTGAGGTTACAAATAGCTGAACCTTCTGGGGGCATTTGTTCTCCAAGGTCAGAAGTGTATCAGCCTTTGTCCTGCTTATTCCTTGGTCTTCTGAGCTTATTTATGTGTGCATCTCAAGGAAGGAGTGTGTGTCCAGAGATACATGGGGGATTTGTAGAACTTGGTTCTTGTCGGTTTGGTTTTGCCTATCACAGTGATTAGATTTGCTTGTTGGCTTTGGACAAGCGCAGGACAACCTCACTATACTCATTTATTCCATCAGTTCTGGGCTCCTAAAATCATACATATTTCAGTCCAGTCCCAGACTAAGAAACATGACACATTTGTTATTTAATATAATGTTATTATTGATTCTTTGAAATTTTGATACAATGTATTTCGGTCATATTCAACCAACATTCCTCCCAGATCTACTCCGAACTTCATGAGTTTTTTTTTCAAGTAAGACATTATATAAAATTTGTGATGCCCATATACTCTTGGGTGTGTGGACATCCACTGGGAATTGGTTAACCTACCAGAGACAACAGAGACTTTAATGAAAACTGACTCCCCCTCTCCCAGAAGCTATTAACAGGTCTTGAGAAGGCAATTATAGCTGCCATGATTTCATTAGTGAAGTGGTCCTGCCTGTGCGTCCAAAAGATGCTGCCTCATTCTGGTCCTCCCCACCTATGACTCCTACAATCTTTCCTTGCCCTCTTTCACAATGGTCCCTGAGTTTGGGGTAGTGATCATTTGTAGCTAAGCACTTGCCAGACACCTACTCTCTGCACTTGGATCAGTTTTGAGTTTCCATGGTAACCACCATCCATTGCACAATATTTTATGTTTAAAAAAAGATTTGTTTTTTATTTATTTGTGTATATGTGTTTGTGTGTGTGTGTGTATGTGTGTGTGTGTGTGTGTGTGTATACATTTGAATGCACTATGGGATAACTTGGAGCTGCAATTACAGACAATTGTTAATTGCTAGACATGAGCTCTGAGAACTGAACTCAGGTCTTCTGCACAAACAGCAAAGCCATCTCTCTAGTTCTTAACCACTGAGTCATCTCTCAGCTCCATCATGTTAATTTTTTAATGTACATCTTAAAGAGACTACTTGCTTTCTTATTTCAATTTACTCCGATTAGAAGAAAAATATTTTTCACTCTCTGATATCTAACTCACCCACTAAAAATGCAAATTGGTTATATTGATTTTATTAATAATAGTTTGAATTTTTAGCAAGCTGAGCTTGCAAAGTGGTAGCTGATGGGTGTTATTGCCTTTCGTATTTATAATTTTGTGTTCTCTAAGAGAATGTATAACTCATCGTTGAGTCTAATTTTCCGTAAATACAATTAACACAGATATTTAGGCGAAATTAATGATACCACTCCAAAGGAAAAAAAATTACTAAAACCCACAGAACAGCTAAGCAAACTTAAATTTATTGTCTTATTTTCTTTATCGACTCTAAAATATGAGTCTTCACTAGCGAGAAATGAGAGCGGGGGGGGGGAGGGGGAGGGGGCAGGCGTGGAAGATATAATGAAGGAATAGAGACACCGAGCACTATCTGGTGTCTCCACGAATTGGAAACAAAACATTCGGTATGTGATGACTGCAGAGAGAGGGGGATGGCCCAGCAAGCCATGTTAGCACAGTAGTGAACAGTAAACAGACCAGGTGAATCCAAAGATATTGAACTTTCAATTTAGAAAAGAAACAGCAAACAGTAATATCAGGTACCAGGCACATTATAAGGACAGCCGAGGTCCTCCGGCTTTGAGCAGAAGAGAACAGAAAGCATCAACAGTCTGCCAGTGCAGAACCCGAAACTCTGCACAAGCGAGTTCAAGACCTGAGGTCCGTGCAGCGAGCACATGTGGAGAAGGAACTCACCCTACCCTTCCGCTCACTGGTGCCATGGCAGAGAACAGCCCTAGACAGACCTTACAGTCCAGGACAGCAGAAGTTTCCGTTGTTATAGTCACGCCCCGAAGGCTCTTTCAAGGATCTCTATGGACCCCCCAAAACCACCCGTGACCTGGGGACAGATTCACAGACACAGGTCTTCCATCGGACGCATGGGCTGTGCGGCGGAAGGGGCAGTTCAGGTTACTACATTTACCCAGCATCTTAAGGGTCAGGGGAAGCAGGGGAGTGTTTAGGAGGAAAAGAACAAGGCAGTCCTAGGACAAAGATGCCTGTGGCTAGAGCTGGCAGGAGCAATCTGTGTCCTTTGCCTCTTCCTACACTGTTTTGATTTTACTTTCTCCACAGTCAGAGCCCCAGGAAAGCTCTATGGAAACGCGATCTGCCTGGACATCCCCACACTTAGGCCTATACTGACAACTTGTCTTCTGCGAGAAGACATCCGCGTCAGGGAAGGAAGGCATTATTAAGTTCTCTGGCAGGAGCAGGGTGAGAGTGGAGACTGTAGTCTCAGCTTGCGGAGCACGGGTGCAGAAAGCGTTGAGGAGCGGTCATGCACAAAGGAAAGCATAGCCGGAGCTCAGCTCGCTAACAGCCCTTTCTGGTCTAGCCCGTTTACACCATAGACAGAAATATTTCAACAACTGGACACTAAGTAAAGAGTATAGCGACGAGTCTAGGAAAACAGTGAAATCTCTACATCCTGTCTCTTCTCTATAGGAAACAGTATTGTCTACTCTTGTTTGTCTTCTTAGGTTTTTGTGATTGTTTCATCTGTCTAGTAGTTTAGATATCTTTATTTTACTTCCATATATGAGTATGTTGTGTGCATGTATGTGTACCACATGCATATCTGGTGCCCATGGAGTTCAGAAGAGCACACTGGATCCCCTGGAGCCGGAGTTTAGGATGGTTATGAACCACCATGCGGGTGCTGAGAATTGAGCCCAGGCCCTCTACAAGAGTAACAAGTGCTCTTAGCCTTTGAGCCATTTCTCCAGCCTCCCCGCCCCACCCCACCATGTCTTGTCTGGGATGGTGGGGGTGGGGTGGGCGGGGGCCTCGTGGGAGCAGGGAGAAGTACATTCCGCGTCACGCATGTGAAGACCAAGTAAAAACTTGCAAGAGTTGGTTCTCTCCTTCCACCATGTGGCTCACAGGGTCAGGCTTCCTGGTGAGCATTTTACTCACTGAGCCACCCCTGCCCGCCTCGTTCTTTTTGTCTTATCTGCCTTGTGTTTGCTGTGCTGTATGTAGCTCACTGATATCGCTCAGACCTTCATCCCTGCCCTGACTTTCCCCTACTTTGTTTCTTCTCTCTTTCTTCCAACTTTTCTTTCCTTCAATACCAAATCACCAATAATTTTGTTTAATATTTTTGAAATGCCTTTTACCTTGTAATGTCCTATCTCCTTTCTTCTCTTATTAGAGTGTGGCTCGTGTTTCCATTTTTAAGCTAATTTTAAATATGTGCTCTGTTTTTGAGTTGTTGTTCTTGTTTCTGTTGTCTGCTTTCTCTCCTCTGAAGAGTGATGGGTACTGAGACTCCGAGAGATGACTACCCACTGGAAAGATCCAGGTAAAAAACAGAGAGAGGGGCCGGGAGTGGTGGCGCTTGCCTTTAATTCCAGCACTCGAGAGGCAGAGGCAGAGGCAGGCACATCGCTGTGAGTTCGAGACCAGCCTGGTCTACAAAGCAAGTCCAGGACAGCCAAGGCTACACTGAGAAACCTTGTCTCAAAAAATTAAAAAAAAAAAGAGAGAGAAGAAAAGAAAAAAGAAAGAAAGAAAAAGAAAAAAATTAAAACACTAAATACATCATTTTGATGCAAAAGGTAAGGAATATGCAGAAGGCTATAATTTCTCTCCTTCAAAATGCTTTGAAGTGATTGAAATGCTGAACATAAAATTCAAAAGTACACTTTTTGAATTCAAGAAGAATTCAAATAAACTGATAAATGAAGAGAGCCAATTCAAGACCTGAACACAAAGATCAGTAATATGCATGAACAATTCAATAAAGACATTGAGATTCTGGGGAAAAAAATCTCAGAAACAAAAGCAATAAACCAGTCCTATAACTCAGCCATGAACTAGCTCAATCAGAAAAAAAGCACAGGACTAGTCAAAGAATACATTAAGACATCAATTAAAAATGTATAATTTAATTATGACCATAAGTGGCTAAGTAACCAAATGTAATAATATATGGGTGAAGAAAGAAGCTGAGATACAGACTAATGAATGGATTACCTAGTCAATAAATTTATACTTGCTGTCTCCTCAGATTCAGATAAGCATGATGATCAAAGCATATGAGACATTTAGAGCCATAAACAGGACCCAAAATGACCCATCTACATTATATTACAGCTGACATATCAAGGGTACAAAAATTGTTTAAAATTGCACGAGAAACACACCATCTTACTTATAAGACAGTCTCATCAGAATTAAATCAGATCTTTCAGTAGAAACCATAAAAACACAGAATAATGCATTTTAAGTTTTAGGAGCAAATAATTATGCACCAAGGTTACTATATCCAGCAAAGAAATCATTTAAAATTTATAGAGAAATAAATAATTTCCTATATACTCACAGTCTTTCATAGACACTACAGAAGTTACTCAAAGGTCTATGACAAACAGATGAGGAAGAAATAAGCTTACAATCATGAAAGTTTAGGAAAAAATAGATTTTGTTAGAGGAACATATAAACAAATAAAAATTAGGAAATAACCAAACATGTTTAGCTCAGTAAACCAGCAAATAACCCAGACAATTGAGGAGAAACAAACAAGCAGAGTTTGAACCAACAACAAAATTATAGGAATTGGTACATGCTTCTCAATAACAGCCCTTACATGAAAACAACCTTAGCTCCCCAAAGGAAAGACATAGTCTGACTGATTGGATTCAAAAACAAGAACCAACTGTTTGTTGTCTGCAAGAAACACAACTCACTGGCCAAAACCAAAAAACAAAAGCAAAACAAAAATAAACAAACAAACACATAGACTTTAAAAGATGAAAAAAGAGATATACCAAGTAAAAAGAAACTATAAATAAGCCAGAGTAGATATACTCATCACTGATAAACTAGACTTCAATACAAGACTGGTCACTGTGTACTAATAAAAGGCACAAATCTTCAAGAAAAATAATTATTCTACATATGAATGCACCAAATATGGCTGCATTCAGTTTCATAAAACAAATAATAACAAGACATAGAAATATATAAAGCAGTGGTGGGAGGTTTCCAGCTCCCATTCTACTCAACAGATTGACCATTTAGATTAAGAAAAAAAAATTAATGACAACCAAAAAAAGTCTACTTGAGAGTTAAACTGTAGCACTCAAATGGACTCAACAGACATCTACAGACCATTTCACTTAATGCCTATGGAATGCACATTCTTTTTAGCATCCTGTGGGACTCTCTCTAAAGTAGATGGTACTTTAGGCCAAATTACTAGGGAAAAATAATAGGAATCAAACATTTAAGAGGTGATGGGGACAAGGACATAGGGAAAATGAGATGATGAGGTGAATTCACCAAAATTAAAGATGTATGAAAATTTTTGTGAGAATCCACTACTTCATAAGCTGGTTTTTTAAATTAAAGATTCATTTATTTTATTACATATACAGCATTTTGCCTGCATGCCAGAAGAGGGCACCAGATCTCATTATAGATGGTTGTAAGCCACCACGTGGTTGCTGGGAATTGAACTCAGGACCTTTGGAAAAGCAGACAGTGCTCTTAACCTCTGACCCATCTCTCCAGCCCCATAAGCTGGTTTTAAAATGTAATTTTAAGAGAATTATAATGAGCATATCTTGCATAGGTGAACAGTACTGCTTCCCAGAATACATAGGTTGTAAACCAAAATTCTCAGTATTTGACATAGCATAATGCTCTACAAGATGTTGGTCACAGAGACCCCAAAGACACCCAAAACAATATAATTTGTTGCCAATGCCTATAATTATGGTGCTGAAGAAGACACCACATATTTTTATTGTAGAACATAGAAAAATCGATCTGAAACTTACTGAGAAACTTGGCCCCTAATGATTAACTTTCATTCTTCTAGAAGGGACTACATAGGTGAGTGTGGAAAGAAAACCAACACTCACCTAATGCCAGGCCTTGTGTGCTATAACACTGACGTGCCAGGCAAGGTGTGTCTATTGCTTCAGTAGGACAAGGTTTGTTATCTGTGTGGATAAGCACTTTCTGACTGAACTTGAGGCCTACTCCACAGGAGGCAATTTATGCCTAGATGTCTAGGACTGTAAACCCTCTCAAAATCCCGTAGCTGTGGAGGCCATAGGTCCTAGTGGGGGCAAACCCACTACTGCTGTTTGGCTAACTGAATATATTGTCAAACTGCCTTCTAAACATTTGTGTTTATTACCATAGATCTGTGCTGCTCGCAATCTTGATCAAAGATGCTTCTTTTATAGTGGGCAACAGTTACTTCAGAAACATAACTAGTCAAAGCAACAAGAGTAAGTGACTATGAGTTCTTAGCCCTGAGTAGGACATCTGTATCAGTCTCCCCTACACTCCCACTCTGTCTTCACGACATTTCCAAGCCACAGAACTGAGGACAGAGCAGCTCTGACCCTGAGTCATTCTCTTTTCTGATTACACGTATCTTGAAGCTGGTGCTCTTTCTAGCTCTCCTTGAGATCTGTACTGTACCTCGTTACTCTACACCAGTGATGATAGACTTTGAGAGAACTGTTTTAATAATGTCACAATTAATGCACCATCTTTCCAGTTTCATGCAGGAATGGGGGCTAAAGAGTTGTCTCAGAAGTTAAGAGTGTGTAAGGCTCTTGTACAGGATCTGAGTTCAGTTTCCCACACCCTTGTCAGGCAGGTCTCTCTCCTATGAAACTCAATCTTCAGGGGCTCCGGTGCCATCATCTGGACTCTGCAGGTGACATTGCTCACATGCATATCCCCACATATCACACACACACACACACACACACACACACACACACACACACACACGCCATGCTTTGTGGTGCATGTCTCTGATCCCAGCACTCAGGAGACATGGGTGAGTTTCAGGCAAGCATGAAGGCTACCTAGTCTCAAATTTTTTAAAATAACCCTTTTTAGAAGTAAATTTTTACTTTTTTTAAACATTAAAGAACTAGAAAATCTCACAATTAATTTAATCCATGCATTTTCTGCAAAGGTAGAATGAATATGCATTTGTCATACTAAACTTATAATCTGATAGAAAACCATAATAAATAATGTATATAAGGCCTTTTTTCTGGTCTATTACAGTTTTTAAACATAATAATGCTTGTTAAGTAGCTTAGAAGAAACTGCTGGTATTCTAGAGGATATTACCATCAACTGAATAGCATATTTAAACTATTCCTTGCAATCTCAAATATTGAAGAGCAACCATATGCCATAAATACTGTGGCTACTTCCTGGGGATGACTGGTTGGTTGCTATTATTTATCCAGATCTGCACTGGTTATTTTATGTATTTGTTTGTTTATCCAGGTTATTTGCACTCCTTGGAGTCTTTAGTGAGTATCTTTACTTGTTTTCTAGGTTAATTTAATGTGTATGTAAGTTGCATCACCACTTCAGCCCCAATGACATAATTTGTATATTTTAAAGTAAGATTTCAATACTCAAGCATTTGTAAATTTAAAAAGAATACCAGTGACCCCAAAGGCTGTTGTTATTATGTTTGTAAATTACTATTCTGGTAGTTTACCACATGCTAGCAGCTTGCCACAGCTAGCTAAAGAGTGGCTAGGAAATTTTTTTCTCCACTTCCTTCACCCCAAGTCACTCATACAATAGATGTGAAGTATTGCAGACTCCCTTTCCATAATAAGGCTTCAGAGAAGCCTGGAGGACCAAACCAAAGGGCTATGAATACCAAATACTTTGTCTTTGAAAAAACAGTAAAATATAATTCTTTAAAGATACATATATCAATAGAAATATATTAAAATACTAGCTTTGAGAAAGCCTCTCTCCCAACTTAGCAATAATAAAAAGCTACACATAACGCAAGGTATTCATCACAGAGCAAGAGAAGTAGCCTGACGTCTATGGAAAACAGATCCCTGAAGAGAAAGGAAGTGGTCACCGCTGCAATTGTGGAAGACGTGTGACAAGCAGATGCAAAGGTCACAGGAATAAATAATGGTCTCAGCTCAGACTTTACCAAATGTCTACGTTTTCAGTGTAGACTAGCCTAAGACTTTAAAATCTTGGGCCATGAAATGGTTCAATAGACATCTTTTTTTTTTTTTTTCATTTCTGTTGGTGTAATAAGTAAGATACCCTGATAGAAAGCAATTTGGAGGAGAACTGGTTTGTTTTAGCTTGTAATCACAGGTTATACGCCACCACTGTGGGGACACGGTAGAGGGAACCAGAAGCAGCCAGCCATATCACATGCAGAGAGCGATGAATTAATGTGCGCACGCTGATGACTGTTCAGCTCACATTACCACCTATTCTTCGAAGGCCCAGGATACTCTGCCTAGGGAATGATGCTGCCTACAGCAGATAGATCTTTCCACCTCAATAATGTAATCAAGATAATTCCCTACAGAAATGCCCCCAGGACAACTTGATCTAGACAATCCCTCGTTGAGATTTACCTGCCTGGTGATTCTACACTGTATCAAACTCAGAATCACAGCTGAGTATCACATGATAGGAGGCGAGGCCTGAACACACATGTGTGCGTCCCCCCAGACACAGAGAGATAGAGAGACAGACAGACAGACAGACAGGCAAACAGACACAGACAGACAGAGAGAACAATAAATATTAATATATTTTATTTTAGGAGCTGAAGAGGTGGCCCAGCCGTTAGGAGAGCATACTGCTCTCCTACAGGACATATATCTTACCAGCACTCAAACCAGATGGCTCTTGACTATCTATAACCACAGCTCCAGGGATCCAACACCCTCTTCTCTCTTCCATAGACACCTGAACCCATTGATCTCTGAGGAAGTGCATTGCTGAGACCCAAGGATTGGGCATGCCTAACACAAAGTCTGCAGTGGGACCCAGAGACTCACTCCTGCCCCCACACTCGTAATCCAAGGATAAGAAGCACTGGTGATCTTTCACTGCAAGTAGGTCAAGAGGATGAAGACGTAAAACCACTCTTGAACATAGATGCTAAAAGGATGAAAGAAGAGACAAGATGAAGTATCATCAAGACCTTCCAGCAAGCCAACCTATGTCGTTGCATAAGCAAATGTTAGGGAAATTTTATGTGTGTACATAGAAAAAAAAAAAAGATAGGAACAAGGGCAGAATTCAGACAACTCAACCCCTGAGGATATTGATACAATCTCCAATATTCACACCCTAGCAAATGAGATTTGCACAGATTTGCACATCAGTCATTTCCCTAAGTCTCTACAATTACACCAATCATTAATCATTTATTTATTTGTTTAGTCACTGTGCATACGAATCCAACCCTCTTCCCTCCTTTCCTCCCAGTCCCACCTCTCTGTTTCAGAGAAGGGGAGGCTCCCAAGGGGTACCAACCCACCCTGAGACATCCTCTCCCACTGAGGCCTGACAGGCAGCCTAGATAGGGTAAAGGAATCCAGAGGCAGGCAAGAGAGTCAGAGACAGCCCCTCCTACCACTGTTAGCTGGACATCTGTACATATGTGTAGAGGCTAGGTCAAGCCCATGCTCACACATTGGTTGATGGTTCAGTCTTTGCGAGCCCCAATGGGTACAGATTAGTTTATGCTAAAGGTCTTCTTGTGGTGTCTTTGATCTGTCCAGCTCTCTTCCCTTCCTCCCACTCTTCCACAAAACTCCTGAGCTCAGCCTACTGTTTGACTGTGGGTCTCTGCATCTGTTTTTATCAGCTGCTGGATGGAGCCTCTCAGGAGACAGTTATGCTAGGCTGCCATCTGTAAGCAGAGCAGAGTATCTTTATAACAACTTTCAAAAGTAGCCTCCTTTCAAACAGCTAGCAGGAATAGAGCCAAAGCTACAAACCAGATGTAGAGACTAACGGACAATTAAAGAAATATTTCTAACGTTTCCATGGCTCGAGAGGTAGAGAAAAGTATCAGGAGATGGGGAATTTCAGCCAATATCAAAAAGGCTAAAGGAATTACTAGAGGAATGTAAAAGAAAGAAAGAAAGAAAAGAAAGAGGTTTGACAAGTGAAGGTAGGACCATAGAAATTTTACAAACAAAAGTGTCAACACCAAAAGGAGAGAAGAAAAAGGAGAAACAAAAATTATCATGAAAACAATCAAATAGCATCTAATTTTCATGATCATAAACCCAGGAAATAAAAACAAAAGGAAAATGATCAGTTGTCATAACACCATAAAATACATCAAGAAAAACAAAACAAAACAAAACAAGAACAAAAAAAAAAAAAAACTAAGCGACTGAGAAAATATTGATAATTTTAAATCAATCACATATGGAAACTGGTGAAAAAGAAAAAAATAAAATCTGAAAGGTAAGAAAAAACATATATTAGGTATAAATGATAAAGATAAATCTCCTTTTATTATATTTATTGTACGAATGAATGCAATTCCAGTAATATGGCCATACATGGCTACGTAGTATGTGTTGGCCATATCTTACACACCATGAAGTTCTACCCTTACCTCCTGTCCTGGTTAGATTTAATTGTCAACTTGACATAGCCTAGAATTACCTGAGAGGACAGCCTAACTGAGGAGTTACCTGTATCAAACTGGCCCGTGGACACATCTGTGGTGGACTGTTTCACTGTTAGATGGTGTAGGCATGATAATCCCTGTGTGGACAGCGCTGTCTATAGACAGGTCCTCCTGAGCCGTATAAGAAAGCCAGCTCAGCCTGAGCCTATGACGGAGCCAGAAAGCAGCATCCTCCATAGGTCCTGCTTGAAACATTGCTTTAACTCCCCTCAATCACTGTGGCTTGAAATTATAAGCCAAAGAAGTGATTTGTCTCCCCTAAATTGCAATTAGTCATGGCATTTATCAGCAACAAGAAAAAAAAAGTGGAGTCCATCACTTCTCCTTCAACCCTTCACAGTTCCTTGATGCCAAATTATACTGTAGATCATTGGTGTTAAAAACATCATGGTACGGACACAGAGCAAATGTGCATATGACATAGAATAAAAGACCTAGATATCAGTCCATAAAAGTTCAGCTACCTGATTTTTTTATAAAGGCCCCAAAAACATACACTGGAGAAAATAGCATCTTCAACATGTGATGCTGTGGTTTCAACATGCAGAAAAATGAAACTGGAGCCCTCTCTCTTACCCTGCCCAAAACTCAAGACAGGAACCAGTAGGCAGGAACTGAAGCAGAGGCCATTGAGAACTGCTGCTCACTGGCTTGCTTCCCCTGCCTTGCTCAGTTTGTTTTCTTACACAACTGACAACCCCTGCTGAGCAGTGGCATACCTCACAGTGGACTGGGCTCTCCCCCATAGCAATCATGACTCATAAGAAGGGCCCCATAGACTTTCTGCAGGCCAGTCTGAGGGAGGCCATTCCTCAGCAGAATGTCTGTCTTCCCAGATGATTCTACTTTGTGTCACGTTGACAAAAAAAAAAGCTTACTAGCACATAAGGTTTAGGAAGCAAGAGCAACAATCAACAAGTGGACTTTAATAAAATGAAAAGGTATCTGTACAACAAAGGACACTGTTACTAATGTAGCGAAGAGGAAGCCCAGAGAATGGGAGAGAGTCTTTCCCAGCCCTGTGTTTGCAATATAAATTGCTAGTGAAAGTGGATATGTGCATACGGAAGCTCAGCTGGGATTCCCGTCTTATCCTTTGAGAGAGAAGATTCTCTCCTCTAGCTGTGACTCCATTATAGCATATAGCCACTGGAGTATTTTATTTATTTTCACTCTATTTTTGTGAGTCCTTGAGTCTTATAAAGCCTCTCTCTCTCTCTCTCTCTGTTATTAATTTTACACATTCTCCCATAATCATTCATTTCAAGGCACAGCTTATACCTGTTGCTTGGGGAGGGGACTTTTTTTGTTTTGTTTTGTTTTGTTTTTTCTTGCAGGAGCCACACGAGTGCTGAGCGTCTGTTCAGCCAACCCACTTATAGTAGATTTCTTGTTTAAAACTATGGAAGTGGGTTGGGGGTAGGGGGGTAAAGGGAAATGCTACAAACCAGTAAAGCACTGAAAAGACAAAAGCCAGATTTGCTTATTTTTAAAGTCAGCCTTCAAATTAATACTGACACTGATGTCTGTGAGAAAGAGCAAATCAAGTATGCATAGGAATGACTGGAGAGACATACCTCAAAAGAAAAACTGAGTTGTGTAGCTGTGGGGTTGTGCACTCTTCTACATCTTAGCATCTGTCCTAGTCTGCTTCTGACCAAAAGCAAAAAGGATCGACTTGACTTCCCTGTCCCAACCCAACCAATCATTGAGAGAAGAAAGGGCAGAAACACAAGGAAGGGCAGAGACAGGAACCACTAAGGAACACTGCCTACTGGCTTGGCCTCTGTGGCTTCTTAGCTTGCTTTTTATACAACACAAGGCTTTATTATACAACACAAGAGTGCCATGCACACAGTGGCCCATGTCCTCCCACATCTATCATCAATCAAAAAATTTTTATAAAAATGCTCTACAGACAAGCCCACTGGACAATCCAGTCCAATGCAAACAATTTCCTAATTGAGATTTTCTCCTTTAGGTACAACTAGGCTTGTGTCAAGTTGACAAACACTAACCAGTACAATATCTTAAAAAGTTTCTATAGTTGCCTTGTTGTAAACTTATTTCTAACTGTTTAAGTATAAATTAAAAGATGAGTAGAATTTTTAGATACTAAAAATGTGTTTGTCTTTTTAAAAGGAAAATGATCCCATTTAAAGTTGTTTTAATTAACATTACCCTCTCTCTGTTCTTGAGAATTTTATACATTTATTCAATAAAATAAATCATGTCTACCTCATCACCCTCTCAATTCCCCACAAACCTCCATCAGCATAGGCCCTATGCAATTCCATGTTCTCTTTTTTAAAAAATTACCAACTAAAACAAATTAGTGCTCCCTATATGTTATGAGTGGGGCCAGAGTTTAATTTTTTATTTAAATAAATTAATCCAAATAAATAAATAAATTTAAAACATGGGTAGGGCCTTTAATTGAATTGGGAATGGGAGGACAATACAGAAGAGAGGGGGAGAGGATGGTAAAACAACCAGAAAGATGTTTTTAAAAGCCAACACTTGGGTCTCTGTGAGTTCTAGGCCAGTCTGGTCTACATAGTGAGTTCCAGGACACCCCTCTGTAAAGAGACCTATATCAAAAAGAAGAAGAAGAAGAAGAAGAAGAAGAAGAAGAAGAAGAAGAAGAAGAAGAAGAAGAAGAAGAAGACGACATTTGAAAAGCCAGAAGAAATCATATTGTTCTTATTTACTCAAAATTACCTACAATACATATAAGTATCTGTATATTCACATGCATATATAGTTGAAATTAAGTTAGACCACGTTGGCGGATAATGTGCCCCTCAAAGAGCTGCGGACTATCTAACAAAACCCCAGTGCCAAATGTGAGAGACCCCTATTTGAGTTTTTGATCAAGGGAGTCCAACAGACTCACAAAACAGTATAGGCTATTGCTTTAGCTGTTCATTTCCTCCCAAAGGTTAAAAGTCCGTCCCTATTGCTGAAGACACCAGGCACTGGAAAAACTTTCTTTGAGAGTGTGTCTCCTAGAAATGTCAAGGAAGCTTCAGCCATGGTACCTCAACAATATGGCTGCCTAAATAAGATCTGAACAAGCACACCACCAACAGGCATGTTAACATGGCAGGAGTAAAGCACTGTGCGGTGCTGAAGCATTGTGTTGTTATGTTTTAGGGATTGATCTAAACTAAGTACCTAAGAAATCAAAGACTCAACAAAATGAAAAATGTGGACAGATGACAGTATGCTTCTAATACGTATGGTACTGTCTCCAATAGCAAAAACCAGAGTCTTACAGATCGTTCTTCTAAATAAATGTTTAAGATGCATAGAGACCCAAGGATACAATTTAAATTATTTAAAGCAAATAATAGAATCATCTAATTTATATTAACTCAAATATTTATTTAGTATTGCCACAATTATGACAAATTCCTAGGAATTTGGAAGAAAACAGTGAAAAAAACAGAGCATAGAGCATAGTACCAGCCCCCGTGAATCCTCCATTCCTGCCCTCTGTGTTTTAAAGCAGATCTTACATCTAACTCTGTATTTGATGGGAATATAGTTCTGAAATAAAGTATTGTTCACGCTCAATTGTTAGTATCACTAGGGACCTATTAACATTAGATATTTCTTCTTGTGGTGTAAGATTTGAATGTAAAAATAGAAGACATTATAAATTATTTATATATTATCTTACTTTCATGCCTGATATAATATTCACATGAATGAAAAAATTATCCTCAATTTTCAGTTAGTACAAGATGAAGCAAAATCCTTTCAGCAGAAGGCATGAAGGTGATTTTTATCTCTCAAAATGTTTTTTTGTTTGGTTTTGTTTAATTTGAGCTCCTTCTGGAGGCCCGTGTGTGTGTGTGTGTGTGGTGTGTGCATGTGTGTGCACGTGTGTGAGCATGTACGTTGATGTGGGTGTTGATATGTGTGAGCATGTGTGTTGATGTGTGTATGCACACATGAATGTGAGTATATGTGTGTATGGAGAAGTGATAAGTTGGAGGGTGTGTGCATGTGTCCATGTATACACGCCATAAATATACTTAGTTGATGGACCAATCTAAGTTTTCAGATGGGATTTTTAAGCTTAACATAAAATGAGAAATCTTAATTGTTCTGCTTGAAAGATTATTTTAATGCATAATGCCGTCTAGAATAAAAACCTAAAATAAAACACAGGTTATTTTCTCATGTCTCGAGCCTATTGCTCAAAAGTTCTGCCCTGAGTTTCCATCTGGTTTGATGCATTGTAAGATACTTTCTTCTCTGTGCTATATGGTATGTCTTTACATAGATATACCATATTTTATATCTCCAGCTTGATATTCTTGGGATATTTTGATCTTTTCAAATTGAGCTACTGGAAATGATATAGTAAATATTCCCATGTCTTTTGTTCAATCTTTTGCTCACGTCTATTGCGTAAACTCCCAGAGGTAGAATTGTTAGGACAGGGTGATGTATAAACTGAGGTGAATATAGCTAAGTAATTTCTGAGAATCTTCTTATCCGTTTGTTCTCTGACCAGCATCATGTGTTAGTGACACTACACACCCTTGCCATCCATTAACATCACTGGATTTCCCTTATATTTTAGCCGTTCTTGTGGATATATGTTTACACCTCCTTTTTTTAAGTTTTAGCTTGTGTTTCATTGTGGGCAACTTGTCGAGTCACTGGCTTTTTATGAGTCTTCTGTGAGGATGTCCAAGTCCTGTACATGGGTTCACTGGACTGTCTCATGTTTTCTTCACTGCATTACAGGATTCATCTTCTAGTTTTTGTTTATTTATAATTGGTTTTTTTCAAGCCATTACACTTTTAAAAAGAACCTCAAAACGTCAGTGGTATACGACAATAAACATATGTCTCAGGCTCAGTTTCCATTTTGGTGGCAGGTCAGTTGCAGCCTCTGGGCCCTGCTAGGCTAAACTTGGCTGAGTTTTTCTTGATTCGCCATGGCTTCTAGTTCTAGGAAGCAGACTTAAAATGGAGCCAAGAGCAGAGCGTCTCTGTTCTCATGATTGAAAATCACAGCAACCTTTTGACAGCATTGATTCAGTCATGAAAATCTCCTTACATGCCATTGGCCAACACCCATCACAGGATCAATCCAGAAGCAATGGGGCAGAGCAGTTCTGGTTTCTTTCAAAGGAAAGCGAGGTAGAGAGCAGTGGAAGTATTTTTTAAGTACATCATATATAGATGATAAAGAGATATAGAAATAGAGACATGATAGATAATAGATAGATAGATTGATTGATAGAGATGATAAATAATAGAAAGACAGATATATAGATACAGATGTAGCTATATAACCATATATCCGAATAGCACAGTGCCAACTATTGATAAGACTCTTTCCCTACTATATACTGTAACATTAGCTGGGGTAGGGGGGTGCAAAGTGAACAAGACTTACAATTGCTGTTTAGCCATAAACTGAAACTTAAACCGCCTGAATTTTCTATCACTTACGAGTCTTGTCCCGTATATGTCTAGTCAAGGCTTGTCTCCATCCACCTCTGACCAATCTGACCCAGTTCTTTATCTCTCTCCTGATTTCCTATGCAGCAATGGCAGGCTTCCTCCGTCCCTTGTCGACTTAATGTGTGTGAGGGCTGGAAGCAGAGGCTAAGTTATCTTGGCATAGTAAAGAAGTGTAGGAGGCAGTGCTACACAGCCAGAGGACACAGGAGTTCCACCGTATCACGCTGTTTGTCACTCTGATGTGAACAATGGCCGTGAGGTTATTAAGTAGACTGTCCTGGCTTTTTCCTCTTATTGGTATCTTAGCGTTCTCTCCCGTGCCATTGTCCCAGATTTCTTTCCGTTGTAACCTCCTAATTAGCTTGTGGAGAGGGATTTTCCTACTGGAAACCAAGCAGGTTTGGGTTATTGAAATGCACTGGGCTACTCGCTTGTGCTCTCCTACATTTACAGTTTAGCTGTGCTAACTGTGGAAACTGCTCAGGGACAGATTTAAATCAGAAGAGACAGCTTCCATTTTTGCTCTGAAAATCAAATGAGAAGACTTGTTTTAAATAGGTCGTTGGTGGCTTGCCCCAACATGTGTGGCATGCATGTTTACATAGCTACAGTAGAATGTAATTTTTTAACAAGTCCAAGTGCCTTTGTCAAAACAGCCTTAAAAACAAAATACCCCACGTGGTGTGTGGATTGTGATGGACATCCACAGGGCACTGCTTTCTTTCTATAATACATGTATCTAACACAATGAGAAAAGGTTATTTGATTATTTATGTTTTTTAAATTTTCACAGAGAATCCTCTGTCAAAAATTGGTGGATAGATGATAGATAGATAGATAGATAGATAGATAGATAGATAGATAGATAGATAGACAGATGATAGATAGATTGATTGATAGATTGATAGATATTTGGTTGATTGTTCTCACACTACTGTTAATATTTCAACAAATAAAAATTCAATTTAAAACTGGATTGGAGATTTAGCTTCAGTGTTCCAAACTGACCATACTTATAAGTGATGCTCAAATGTTTTAGCCTTCTATTTGTTAATTAAATATTTATCGAACAAGATATATATATAGATAGATAGATAGATAGATAGATAGATCTATATATATATTACCAGTCTCTCTAGGCTAGAGAAATGACTCAGTGGTTAAGAATATTTGCTGTTCTTCCAGAGCGTCTGTGTTCAGTTCCCAGTACTAGGCAGCTCACACCTGAATTTCACCTCTAGGGAATCTGACACCCTCTTCTGGCCTCTAAGGTCACAAGCATGCACAAACAAACAAACAAAATCATCATGCAAGGTCCCTGATGTTGGCTGTAATAAATACTTACTAATCTCAAAATGAAGGTAACTATGGAGATAATGAATATAAAACTCTTTTAACCCCTCACATGGAACCAGTATGTTATTTATACCATAACTATATATAGTGTTGTAGTTAAAAGAGGAAAGTTCTTAGGTTAAAGTTAAAATGTCAATCATACTATTTAAAAGAACTGGACTAAGTAATCGTAACAGCCACAATGTGAATTAAACTGTACCTTTATCCACAGAATAGTTCCCTCCACACTGAAGAACATACACAGGCATTTACACATGTATAGCAGGTCTTGAAACTTTCAATTGAATTAGTTAATAATTAGGCACTATTTAACTTAGTCTTTACAGTGCCCTGTAAGATAGACATAACAAAGCTTTACTAGGAGAGTTTAAACTGTTTAAGATTGTGCAGAGCTTCTTCTATAAGTTAAACAAAATGAGTGGCATATCCTCAACCTCAACAACAACATCTCAGGAAGCACACAGGACTTACATCCTAGGACTCTACAGAAATATGCCAGTGTCTTTATTCTGTTCTCTGTGTCTTCCTACTTCCTACACAGAACACTGCCGATACACCAAAAATGACAGCATCTGGAGGATTTGCACTTATCTGATCTCAAGTTCAATCCACAGAGGTTTCTCTCTCTGGAACCTCCTTATAACTTGTGAAGCAGCAGACAGTGTGGTGCAGTGACTAGTCTGCAGGCAGTGTGGTGCAGTGACTAGTCTGCAGGCAGTGTGGTGCAGTGACTAGTTAGCAGACAGTGTGGTGCAGTGACTAGTTAGCAGACAGTGTGGTGCAGTGACGAGTCTGCAGGCAGTGTGGTGCAGTGACTAGTTAGCAGACAGTGTGGTGCAGTGACTAGTTAGCAGACAGTGTGGTGAATTGGCTAGTCTGCAGATAGTGTGGTGCAGTGACTAGTCTGCAGGCTGTGGATTCAGAAGTGGCTGGTGCAACCTGGTTAAACACAGCACTTCAGCCAGGTGGTGCATATCTTGTCTCAGGTCTTGGAAGGCAGAGGCAGGCAAATCTCTGTGAGTTTGAAGCCAATCTGGTCTACATAGTGGGTTCCAGGCAGCCAGAGCCATGTAATGAGACTCTATTTCAAAATAAATGACTAGGTAGAGATAGTTAGACAGACAGATAGAAAGTAGAGAGGTTCAAATGTAAATTCTAATGAAATATTTTAATCACTGTATGCCTTATTATTAGTAATATATTTTTAAATTTAGAATAATTCCTTTTTTCACTGCTATTTAGCCTGTAAGTTTCACTGTAGTCTCATAGATAAAGGCCATGATAAAGTAGCTGGCCTTTGCCCATGAGTCCACAGAACCTGGACTCACATTTACCCTCTGATTAACTCCTTGAAGGTTGTGGGCTCCCCTCTCTGACCTGACAAAAAAGTATCTGTCTTCTCTGATCCTACAGAAAGACAAAAGTCCTCCCTTCTCCAAAGCCTGTGTGCCATGATGGAAAAATAGCGTTGCTCTACTCAGGCTCCTCCTCAGTGTTCTATTCCGGGCATTGAGGGTACATGCGCTCTATTCACCTGAGTGGCTGGCTACTCGTCTGCAAACAGAGAGACAGAGACAGTGAAAGATGGAGGAAAAGAGAATGAAAAAAGGAGGAGAATCTTCTCCCGCACCATTCTAGACCTTAGAAATTAGCCTTCCATCAGCACGCAGGAAGAGTAAGCAATGCAGAGCCACCCTGTCCTCCAAGAATGCACAGCACTGCAGCTGCTCCTGGGTCATACAGACTGTCTCACCCAGAGTAGCAATCTGTAGATCTCGGAATAAAGTTTCCCTTCATTGTAATACAGCTTTTTTACAAAAGGCCTAGTGTGAAAACCGGTTTTAACCCAAAGGCTTAAAGTGCTGCCTTCAGCCAGACCAGGGCAGGTACCCTGACAGTGCTGCTGGGCTCTGAGTATGTTTGTTAGGGTTTCCTTACAAGGTTCCTTGCAGGATACAGAGGAAAGAAGAAGAGTACTTCCTTAGTTATTCTTTAAACTTTAGAGTACTTCTATAAATGTAAATAAATACAAATTACTTATTGTAAATAAATATAAATTGCCCACTTCCTCGTGGTGGGGAGGCCTGGTGGCACTCATAGAAAGCATAAGCAGGCTACCAAGATGACTCTTGATAGATAGCCTATGACTATATAGTGGAAGAGGAGGTCCCCCTCAGTCATAGACCTAGAGGAGGGGAAAAGGGTGAAAGCGGGAGGGAGGGAGGAACAGGTGCATACAAGTGATGGGAAAACAATTTAAATGTAATCTGAATAAATTAATTAAATAAAAAAGTAAATAAATATAAATTGCTTATCAACATATTTCTGTTTGTAAATATATTAAAATGAATTTGCATGCATATAAAACATAAATATGTAATATATAAAAATATAAAATATATTTGTGAATGTATTTGCATTTCCAAACATAATGGTTATGACAAATAAATATAAGTAGGGTTTCAAGTGCCAGGTCACTTACACTCTGAGTGGTCATTTCACATCCTGAAGAGTCCCAGTGGCACTTATGGTTAAGTGTCACTCAGCTCTTCAGCATAATTCCATGAGGAGAGGTACCTCTTGATGAGATTTTGGGTCTATTTTACTTCCTCCATCTTCCTGCTTTCTCCTTCCTTCCACTGTAATTTCTTAAGCAGTTTACTCACCTTTGAAAGTATTATTTAGTTTATGTTTTTTTCTACTAGAGTGTTAGATCATAAATTTACATTTCCTGGAGAAAGAAGTGGAGGTGTAGGACAAAAAGGAAATCCATATGGAAACCTACTGTTTATATAGAATATTTGATTGGGCTTACTCTACATAGGGAATAATGGTACTCCCTAAAGCTATAGGTTGCCAAATAAGATGTCTGGTACCAAGATTGCCATACATCCCCTCAAGTGGTTGGTCAGAGATGTCTCAGAGGCCCTCAAAATAATACAGCCTACTGCCATTGTTCTTGGGTGACCACAAGGACTTGATGACAAGACCCTATATCTAAAAGCACCACATACTTTGGTCAAAGGGCATGGAGAAATGGAGGTAAGCAGGAAAATTCCTCCTTGTTGGCTAGCATTCACAGTGCTGAAAGATGATATGCAGGCTTCTGGGAGCAGACAGACTCCATAGTCCTATCCAGCTGTGGACAGTGTGAGCTACAATAATAACCGAGTGACAAGCTATGCCTGTAGGTGCAACAGTGGTAGGAATCGAATGGGTAACCTCACATTCATAGCCCTGCAAGCAGCACAAATGGGATTCAGTGAGTTGATCTGGGCCCAGGGGTCCTGCTCAAACTATGGCACCAGCCAAGGACAATACATGCAGTAAACTTCGAACCCCTACGCAGATCTACCCAAGGGATAGGACATTCTCCACAGTTGAGTGGAGAGTGGGGTCTGACTTTCACACGAACTCTAGTGCCCCATATCTGACCATGTCCCCTGGATAGGGAGGCCTGGTGGCACTCAGAGGAAGGATAGCAGGCTACCAAGAAGAGACTTGATACCCTATGAGCATATAAAGGGGGAAGAGGTCCCCCCTCAGTCACAGTCATAGGGGAAGGGAGTAAGGGGAAATGGGAGGGAGGGAGGAATGGGAGGATACAAGGGATGTGATAACAATTGAAATGTAATTGAATAAATTAATAAACTATATTAAGAAAAAGAGAGAGAACAAGAACACACACCTCTTCAATTTACTCCTCTGTAATTCCCTAGTCTAAGGTTCATGTCGGACTTACAAGAACTGAAGGCAGAGAGTATGAGATTAAGAATTTTACTTTAAGACCATGAATCATAAGTTTATGAAATACTCATAGATGTTTTTAAACTACAATGTTAATAAAACAAAATATTTGTTAACACTTATTTGGTGAAGAGAGAAAAGTTCTGGAGACAAAACATCTAGCTATTGATCATCAAGGCTAACCTCACAAGTGTGTGGCCAGTGAAATCCCATATGAGCCTATGGTAGGGGACTTGTAGTTGGTCTATTTTCTGCCTTCACCATCTTGAGATTCTGAGTACACTTTGAGCTCTGCATGTCCATTTTGCACCAGGCTCCAAAGGTATGTAGGCACTCTTGGATATGAGCCTCTTGTCCTCTTAGATGTATTGTAACAATGTGTCCCTTTACATTTAAAACAATAAGTCCCTTTGTACCTAGAACAGTAGTTCCTTTTGCCTCCTGTTGATGGTTATTATTTTATGTCATCCTGTCCTCCTTCCTAGAAGTTTAACTGATAAACTATATAGTCCCAATGCTAAAGTGAATCTTTGAATGAAAATTAAAGACCAGCTGCAATTTTATGTTCAAGGGTATGCACAGGGACTGTCCTGGTTTGTTTTTATGGTCATTTTAACACAACCTAGAGTCACCTGATATGAGGCACATCAACTTAAGAACTCCCTAGATCAGGGGCTGGAGCGATATCTCAGTGGTTGAGAGCACTGCCTGCTCTTCCAAAGAACCCAGGTTCAATTCCCAGCACCCACATGGCAGCTCAAAACTGTCTGTAACTCTGAGATCTGACACCCTCACACCAATGCACATACATTAAAAAAAAACAATAGGACAAAAAAAATTTCCCTAGATCATAACAACCTGTGGAAATGTCTATGGAGACATTTTTGACCACTAATTGATGTAAGAGGCCCAGCCCAGTACGGGTTGGGGGAGAATCCCTCCTCATTTGCTGGTGATGGCATATAAGAAAACTAGATGGGGCTGGAGAGATGGCTCAGAGGATAAAAGTGCTGATTGTTCTTCCAGAGGTCCTGAGTTCAATTCCCAGCAACCACATGGTGGCTCACAGCCATCTATAATGAGATCTGGTGCCCTCTTCTGACCTGCAGGGGTATATGTGGACAAAGCACTGTATATATAATAAGTAAATAAATCTTTAAAAAAAAAAAAAAGAAAAGAAAGAAAACTAGATGGACAAGGATCTCAGAAAAATCCAGAAAACCATGTTCCTCCAGGTAACCTGCTTCAGTTCTTGCTTGAATTTCCTGCTTCAGTTCTTGCTTGAATTTTTCCCCCGGCTTCCCTCAATAATGAGCTGTGATATAGAAGTTTAAGTTGAAATAAATCCTTTCAGCCCCGATTGCCTTTCGTCAGAATATCTTATCACTGCAACAGAAAAGGAAACTACAACACAGACCAAAACTACTTCTCTAAAAATTCTGATATTTTTAGAAGTACCAGGCTGAGTGAACGAACCACTTCACTCTTTGATGAAAATTGAGAATGGTAGAAGCCCAGCTCTACACTAAGGTCTTCTGTAAGCTGACTGAACCTCAGTGACTGCTTCTAGAATCGATGGTCCCCATATACCCTACCCAACCTTTGAGAATTATATCAAAATTGTGCTGAAGTGGCCCTCTCAGTTACCAGGAGACCATGGTGTGCTCTAATGCCCTCTTAATCCTCTTGCATTCTTCCAGGCTCTGCCTCCAGCTAAGTAAAAGTCCATATGAAAAACTTACACTCAAATAGGAGGCAAACCCCTGACTTCCACGCATGTCCAGAGAGGAAGGCTGTGAACGCACACTGTGGTCCTTGCTTCAGCCAAGCACATTGGACTTCAGGGTAAATTCTGCCAAGAGCAAGCTGGTGAAGCAGCGCCCAGTGGTGTCAATTCAGATTAGTTCTGTCTGCCTTTGCCTAGCTGGGTGTCAGACAGGATGGTACTCTTTTATTGTATTTAACTACTTGTCGTTCAATATGTTTCTATCTTTGTGCATATCTTGATGTGCAAAATGTGGTGCAATTGCCTTTTATGGAGGTGATAAATTTCATTTATAGCATATACATAATGTGCATGTTTGCAGAAAACATATTGATCAAACCAGCTTCCTTTGGCCGTACTTAAAATGCAGAGAAAGTGTAACATTTTCTAGATTAATATATGTTGTCACACCCAAAAAAATGAAAAGAAAAACATTAATAATATGCTGTTAAAAAAATATTCCCTAACATGTCTTGGGTGATTGTGCCAGTACCATCAGAAGGAACAGATGCCCAGAATACGTCCTTGAGGTCGCAGAACAGTAACCAGCCAAATCAGTGAGGAGAAGCAAAGTGCCTGGGCTCCTTTTTTGCTCTGAAAAATCCAGTTCATTTAATCAAAAATTGTCATTCAGCCTGATTTGGTGCCAGCATGTCTTTTCAGTACATAAAGGCTGATATAGACGGATTTTAAGTTTGAGGGCAGTCTGGGGAGGAGAACAACCCTGTCTCATAGATAGATAGATAGATAGATAGATAGATAGATATAAAGTCACCTTGGGAGCCCTAAATTGCTGGATGCCAAATTGCTCTGGAGCAGAAATTTGCACCAATATTTTTGTATGGGATTACTCTCCAATACAACAGCATCCAGGGAGGGAAGGCAGTAGAGGGAATTTGAGTCCTGGTGAGAGGGCAAGAGACACTTGGGTGAGTCCAGGGCTTCTGTAAACATAAATGGCCCTTCAAAGATACCCAGGCTGGGCATCCAGAGGGCCATGACATTGCATCCTTGCATTCACCAGTCCTTAAACAGGACTGCTCTTAGGAAGAAGGCATTTCCTTGGACAGAGTGGCCTAACTTATCTGTGAGTCACTAGCCTCCAGTACTCCTGGCTGCGAGAGAACTCATGCCTTCATCTTGAACAGGGTCAAAGCAGCTGGCACAGTCTCCACTAATCCACCTCAGCTACAACTAGATTCACTTGCTTCAAAATAAAGCCACTGCTCTTAGGTGCATGCTGTCTTCCTGGCCTAGGGAATATGAAGGAAACAGGCAATCATATCCTAAGTTTGATAGGGGTATTCATTGATATTGCTATAATAAAACACTGGGACAAAAACAATGTATGAAAGAAAGTTCATTTGGTCTTATGGTTTCAGGGGATTGAGTCTATCATAGTAGACAGGAAGCTCCTCAGAATGATGGCATGAACAGGAAGCTGAGACATTACGTATGCATCCAATCCACAAACAGGGAGCACAGAAGGATAAAAGAAGTTGAGTAAGAGTATGAACCTTCAAGGCCTGCCCTCCATTATATGTCTTACCTAGCAAGGTGGCACTATCTCTCCAAAATGCATCACCAACTGAGGACCAAGTGTTCAAATTCCTGAGTCTATGGGGAAACAATTCCATCCAAACCATTCCGATGAGACTCTGGCTGCAGACCTTAGTGATAGTGCTCCCACTCTGTGTGCCTAACCTTGAAACTTGCAGAGACTGGCAGCCAAGAAGTACAGACTCATGAGGTAAGTATGTTCTTGAGCTGGATAATGGTTTTTAGAGTTTGCTTCTATTTTTACCATTAGTTTTTAGAGAACTGTATCCTAACTTGAGGTATCCAGTATCATAAAGTAGTTATTGATTGGCATAGAGACTGCATCCGGAAGAGCTGGGGCCTCAGATTACCATCTCCCACTTGAAGAGCTGACTCACTATTTCATGAAGCCAGCATCTTCTACCGGAAGTGGGATGAGAGGACAAGTAGATCCCATGGCTTTGTGTCCCCTGCACATACGTCCTGGTCTGATAGTGTGTGGCAGAAGAGCCTGTGTTAGAGAATTACACTGCACAGGCGTTCAGATCACAGCTATGGTTATATGTTTGCTTCCTCAGCCAACCCTCTGATGACATCACAGTACTGATTGACACATACAGTCCAGTTTGGTGAGGCATTGAACCATAAAATCAAGTTGATCCCTGCCTCGTCTTCTGACTTCAAACACTTTGAGATTAATAAATATGTGATATTTAAAATTGTTAAATTTGTGCTATTTGTAATGCAGCATAGAAAAATCCATCCAGGTCCTGTGTGCAAAGAAGCCAGATCTATATCTGGAGTGCTGTTCCATACTTGAGTACTTGATTCTATATCCTGAGTACCATTGAATGCTTGAGTACTTATTAGATGAGAACCCTTGCTTCTGGACTTATGCGTAGCCACCACCTCTGACACTATGACTGGTCGGATCACATACTGATTGTGTTGCAGCTTGGATGGCTGATAACGTAGGGTGCTTATTTAATTGTTTGGCCAGTTGGAACATGTTTTTGTGTGATGAATACTCTCTGGCATCAACATGAGATACTGAAGTCTTCACACTCTATGACTATAATCTTCCTGAATTTTACTGAGCCTAAGGTTCAATTTTTTCTTCTTTCTAGATCCAATATTCAAACCTTTCATCACTTTCTGTGAGGCCATGTGCATTCTAAAATAGGGCTCTTTTGTTTCCACACAAAGTGAAGAGGCTACACAGATCATCAGTTAAGATTTTCCCCATCCTTAGCTTCCAAGGTAACACAAGAGGAGTGATATAGAACAGTGGATATCTATCACTAAGTGTGGCAAAAATCCTTCTCGATCACCTAGTCTTTCTGTGGCATTAGGCATGGGCTTAGAGGAGCTTCTGGTGCCTGGTGGACTCACAAGGGTTGTGTTCTACCTGATCAATGGGCTTGATCATACCTTCTGGCCCTGCCCAACCCACTAATCAGTCACCTCCATCTCACAGTGGCTTATCAAGGATTGCAATGCACTTGCCCATATTTGCTTAGTTTGATGTCTTGACAAGTGGACAGTCAACCATGATGTTCAGGTCTTGGCTTTTATTATGAGAACAGGAAAATTAACTCCACACTTTTTAAAGAAGGCATAGACATGTGCTGTGGTCCATCTCAAATGAGTGGCATCTGTTTCAATTCATATTCCCAAATTGTATGAAAAAAATTATTAGATCAATCTCTAATTTAATGTACTGGCTGTCACCTGTATATAGCTGACCTAATAAAGCTACTATATTTGGTGCAACCCGCAATTTTTTTGTGGTCTTTCTATTGCTCTATTGTCTTTCTCCATGATTAGTTTGGTGCTTATGATGATCAGAATATTAAGTCAAATAAGATTGCATCAAGAGGGGCTGGATAGAAAGGGCTCAGCGGTTAAGATAAACGCATTCTTCTGTTCCAAAATGTTTTCCCCAGAACACACATCAGGCAGCCCACAACCACCTATAACTCCAACTCCTGAGGATCCGATGCCCTCTTCTGCCTCCACAGGCACTCACACACATGTGACATCCTCTCTCAAAGACACACAATCGCATACATAAATAGAAGTAATTTTTAAAAACAAATCTTACACTGTACAAGATGCCAGGTGGTGGCGGCACATGCCTTTAATTCAAGCACTTGAAAGGCAGAAGCAGACAGATCTCTGAGTGTGAAGCCGGTTTGATCTATAGAGTGAGCTCCAGAACAGCCAGGATTATCCCTAGAAACCCCATCTTGAAAAACCAAAGATAAATAAGTAGATGGATGATAGATAGATAGATAGATAGATAGATAGATAGATAGATGGATGGATTAGATTAGATTAGATAAATATTAATGACTATACCTCCATCTCTGAAATGTTTATATCTTATAGATGGCACAGGCTTTATTCACTCACTGTCATACATAATCCTGCTTCCTGTTTACAGTTTCAGAGGTCTCCCCTGCTATAATGGGTCTAATCCTGTAGATAAAGGAACAAATGTAGTGGTGCTACCAAAATTTCTAAAAAACTGTTCATTCTAAGTATGTATTTTGATACTGGGAAACTGACCCCAGAGTTGGCTTGTGAACCCAGGGGACCCATTCTGAGCTGGGACTTGAGCCAGAACTTTATTTTAAGGATTTAGATACCTTCATGGTCAGGGTCCATAAGGAAGTTTTGGGTCTCTTAGTCAGCAGTCCTTAAAATATCTGGCAGTTCCCCTTCCCCACTAAACAGTAATATACTAAATGATCCCAGGTTCTCTTTTGGAACAGAGTTAGAGAGTCACTGCTGGGTGTACTTTTTATGGTGTGTCATGGTCCTGTCTTGGGAATTCCAAGTCTGAAAACTGGCTCAAGTCCAAAAACTGGGCAAGAGGTCAGCACTTTTTATTAGCAAAGTTGCTCTCAGCAATATACATTGCTGACCTCCTTTGTTTTGCAGAGATGAGTAACATCATTGTCAACTGCTCATCTATCTTGTCCCTCATGTTCTGGGTTCTATTTGCCATCCCCATAGCACTGTACAGGTGAGGGGATATCACTCATCATGATTATGCATCCCACAGTGTGGCCAGTGCTGCAGTTACTGAAGGGTCATTCCCTAGCCTCTGTGATTCCCTCGTCATCACTATTAAGATCTTTCTTTATCTTAAATTTTAAGTATTTAATTATTTTGTTCATGTGTTGGGGGAGTGGATAGACAGATGCTTAAATGTAGGGCATGCCATGACATGTGTATGTGGATCAGAGGACAACTTACAACTTACCAGGAAGCCGTGATGAGTTTCGGTTCACTAACCAATTTATTTCCTGTGGTTTTGATAAAGTTCACTCTCAGTTTTCTACTAGACTATATCTGGATGTGTGGCTCTCTTTATGTTTGTATATTCACTGTACCAGGGATCTTTAAATGTTTTCTACTCATTACTTCTTTTCACGTAAGAAATTCTTATGTGAAAATATAAATGATATTAAAAATCAAATATATACTATTAATAAATCATAAAGAAATTTATTTTTAAATAATTCAATGTCATATATGTAGTTTTAAAGATGAGAGGTTAAAGAGATGGCTCAGTAGTTAAGAGCACTGGCTGCAAAATCAAATTAAATGGAGAGATACTCAAGGAAATCCCTCTAAAATCAGGGACCAGGCAAGGCTGCCCACTCTATCATGTCTCTTCAATATAGTACTTGAACTTCTAGCCAGAGCAATAAGACAACAAAAGGAGATTAATGAGATCCAAACGGGAAAGGAGGAAGTCAAATTATCTCTATTTGCAGATAATATGATAGTGTACATAAGTGACCCCCAAAATTCCCCCAGAGAACTCCTACAGCTGATAAACACCTTCAGCAAATTGGCTGGATACAAAATTAACTCAAAAAAGTCAGTAGCCTTCCTATATACAAAGGACAATCGTGCAGAGGAAGAAATAGGAAAACTACATCCTTCACAGTAGCTGCAAGCAATATAAAATATCTAGGAGCAACTCTAACCAAGTAAGTAAAGGACTTGTTTGAAAAAAACTTCAAATCTCTGAAGAAAGAGATTGAATACGACATCAGAAGATGGAAAGATCTCCATTTTTCATGGATCGGGAGAATTAACATAGCAAAAATGGCTATCTTACCAAAAGCAATTTACAGATTCAGCGCAATCCCTACCAAAATACCTACACAATTTTTTAAAGACATTGAAAGATCAATTCTCTACTTCATATGGAAAAGCAAAAAAACCAGAATAGCTAAACCAATCCTGTACAATAATAGATCCTTTGGAGGAATCTCCATATCTGATCTCAAGTTGTACTATAAAGCAACAGTAATTAAAACAGCAGGGTATTGGCACAGCAATAGGCTGGTTGATCAATGGAATTGAATCAAAGACCCAGAAATGAATCCACATGCATATAGTCACTTGATTTTTTACAAAGAAACCAAATCTATTCAATGGGAAAAGGATAGCATCTTCAACAAATGGTGTTGGTCTAACTGGATGTCTACATGTAGAAAAATGCAATTAGATACATATTTATCACCATGCCAAAACTCAAGTCCAGATGGATTAAAGACCTCAACATAAAACCAGAGACATTAAATTGGTTAGAAGAAAAAGTGGAGACGAGCCTGAAACACATTGGCACAGGAGAAAACTTCCTGAACAGAACACCAACCACCCAGGCCTTAACATCAACAATCAATTAATGGGACCTCATGAGACTGAGAAGCTTCTGTAAGGCAGAAGACACTGTCAACAGAACAAACCCACAGACTGGGAAAAGATCTTTATCAACCCTACATCTGACAAAATATATAAAGAACTCAAGAAATTAAACACCACCAAACCCAATAACCCAATAAAGAAATGGGGCTCAGAACTAAACAGAGAATTCTCAACAGAGGAATATCGAATGGCTGAGAAACAAAGAAATGCTCAACCTCCTTAGTCATCAGAGAATGCAAATCAAAACAACTCTGAAATTCCATCTTACACCCATCAGAATGACTGATCAAAAACGCAAGTGACAGCACATGCTGGCAAGGATGTGGAGAGAGAGGAACACTCCTTCATTGCTGGTGGGAATGCAAACTTGTATAACCACTTTGGAGATCTATCTGGTGTTATCTCAGAAAACTGGAAATAGGGCCTCCTCAAGACCCAGCTATTCTACTCCTTGGAATATACCAAGAAGATGCTCCACCACACAACAAAGATATATGCTCAACCATGTTCATAGTGGCCTTATTCATAATAGCCAGAAGCTGGAAACAACCTAAATGTCCCTGAGTCAAAGAATGGATAAAGAAATTGTGGTACATTTACAGTGTGGAGCACTACTCAGCTATAAAAAAAAAAAACAAGGAAATTCTGAAATTTGTGGACAAATGGATGGAACTAGAAATGATCATAATGAGTGAGTTAACCCAGAAGCAGAAAGTCTCACATGGTATATTTTCACTTATAATTGGACACTAGCCCAAGAGACATGTAGCGTGACAGTCTTCACTTACCAGGAGATTGGGGTAGTTGTGAGGACATCCTATTGGGACTCTAGATGAGAGAAGTATGGGAGAATGGAAAACAGAGGGATCCAGAGGGTTCTAGAAACCTACAAGAAGAACATCATAATGGGTGTATCTGGGCCCAGGGGTTCTGTTCACACTACTGCACAGCCAAGGACAATACTTGCAGTAAACATCCAACCCCTTCTTAGATCTAGCCAATGGGCAAGTCATTCTCCACAGTTGAGTGGAGAGCGGGGACTGACTTGGGCGTGAACTCTGGTGCCCCATATTTGACCACTTGCCCATGGTGGAGAGGCCTGGTGGCACTCAGAGAAAGAATAAACAGACTACCAAGATGAGACTTGACAGCCTATGACTATATAGTGGGGGAGGAGGTCCCCCTCGGTAACAGACATAGGGCAGGAGAATAGGGTATAACCGGGAGGGAGGGAGGAACAGGAGGATACAAAGGCTGGGATAACAATTGAGATGTAATCTGAATAAATTAATTAAAGAAAATTTTTTTAAAATTAAAAAAGAGCAAGGGCTGCTCTTCCAGAGGACCTGGGCTCAATTCTCAACACCTATGTAGTACACATGCATACATGAAGGCAAAACATTCAAACATAAAATATGTCTTTAAAAGAAAAGTATGAAAGCAAATTTCCATACTTATGGACAGATGTCGTTGTTTGCTTTATATAAAGAATCAAATCTTAGCCAAGTAAGATGTTGCAACCCTTAATGACCCATGTAGAGGCAAAGGCATGCTGATATCTGTGTTAGGGGCCAGCCCAGTTTACACAGTGAGTTCCAGTCCAGCCAGGGTAATGTCAGGAGACCTTGTCTTAAAAAATAAATGAAATTTTGGTTGAGTATTTGATACTACATGACATGGAGCATCTTAAATATGTTTAGAATTAGTCAATATTTTGAATTTATAGTCGTCAATGCTGTGTCCATCATTTGGTGTTAAAATATAATAGAAAACAGCAGCAGTACATCTAGGGGGTGGGTATTTTAGAAACTGCTCAGAATTCTGTACCAATCCTAAATCATAATTCACTGTAAAATTTCGTATAAAATTCAAATCAACAATGCAAACAGTAATTTTTTTAAAACCAAGCATTCATTCTTACATAATAAAGTCCAAAGGCAGATTTACATGCTGAGCAATTATACAAAAATATTAAAAGTCTTTGTTTTTTGTAATGAATCATTATAACCCAACTACTGAAATCTCTCTCTCTCTCTCTCTCTCTCTCTCTCTCTCTCTCTCTCTCTCTCTCTCTCTCTCTCTCCCTCTCTCTCTTTCTCACCAGAATGTACTTGGGCTCATTGTGTTTAATTCTGAGCTAATGATTTTGATGTATTCAGAACCTTTTCAGTATTGCCAATTTTTTTTATAACTCATACATTCCATTACTAGATTCCATTTTGCCTTTGGCTCTCTAGGTGTGTTGTTGCACACCTTTAATCTCAGAACACAGGAGGAAGAGTCAGATGGATCTTTATGAGTTTAAGGCCAGACTGGCCAACATAGTGAGTTCCAAGGGAGCCGGAGTTGTGTGCTGTAGTATTCCCACTTGACTAGATTTTGGGTCCTTTCCCCTGTTTCTGCCTCACACATTGATCTGAGTTGTTTTTCCTCCTTCCTGTTTTCTTTCCTCTCATTCTTTATACTTCTTTATCTTTTTAAACAAGATTCTGCTATAGAGCTAGGCTGACCTTGATCTTGAATTCCCTATGGACCTCAAACTGGCCTCAAACTTGTAATCCTCCTGCCTCAGCCTCCTGAGTACTGGGATTATAGGCATGTGCCACTGGCAAGTATTACTTTCTTCATCTTAAAACAGCCATCATAGTGACATGCTAGCTACTGGTTACTTCCGTGGAGGGGGGGGGGGTATTTGGTAGAACGTTACATACTTACCTCACAGCAGAGTTCTTATGTCAGTAAATTCTCTCATTTATGTGTTTTCCCTTGATTTGGCATCTTTAGGATCCAATTTCCTTATACAATCACTTGGACTTCACATGAACATAGCGGCTAGATCCTTCATCTCCTATGAGCCAATACCTTCCCAGATGAAATATACTATAAATTCATCCTATGAAGAGTTATAGGTCTAATACCCAGGAGACACGCTGGTAGTGTAACTTGAGGGGAATACAAGGGGCCTCTCCATTTCTTCAATTAAGAAAAAAAAAACATTGACTTCTAAAAGAGAGAAGTGCTAAATCAGACCTCCTTGTCAACCACAGCTACCACAACATCAAGGCTCAGGGAACAACCTTAGAAGAGAAAGAGGAAAGGACGTAAGGACTGGAATATGGGAAATAACATACGATTCGCTGACTTCTGGACATGATACAGCTGTTGTACCACTGAAGTCACAGTAGCTGTGGCTACCTGCACAAGATCAAGCCAGACAAAACTCGAGCATGGATGGGAAGGGTCTCACCAGGGCCCACCCCTTACTGGGGAGCTACTGAAAGTTCATAGTTGGGAGGCAGACATGTGCAGGAGGATCTAGAAGTGGAGAAATGGGGGGGTGGATATAATCATATTTTGTTGCATCTGTATATAAAATTCTCAAATAATAAAAATAAAAGAGTAGTGAGACATTTTTGCAGATGTGAGAAGGTTGGGGAAATCAGAGATTTGAGCTTTTGAAGCTTGTTGATCCACGGTCTCATTCCTTCCCACGCAAAGCCCAAGTCTTGGTAGTCAGAATTTGAAAGTAAAAATTAAATCTCTGCATTTATTAATCATTGATAATATTAGTCAATATTATTAATATTATACTTAGGACAAGTATGACATCCCACTTCAAGGGTAAGGCCTCTATACATATAATCAATAATAATCAATAATTAATCAATCTTAAGCCCTGGCTCACATCCTTTGCTCTTTCACGCAGTAGTTGGAGGGCTGGCATTCTCTTTCTGAGCTGGCATGAGCGCACCCTGGCTTTTATACTTCACCCCTACTTCATGATTAATCATCCTGGTCCTTTCATGTCATCTCTAGTTTCCAGGTAGTCTGCTGTCTGCTGTACTGGCATCCAATTCTGTAGTCTTTAATTTTCAATTACTGCTGGAGCCTCAAAAACACCTGAGATATGGGCTGGAGAGATGGCTCAGAGGTTAAGAGCATTGACTGCTCTTCCAAAGGTCCTGAGTTCAATTCCCAGCAACCACATGGTGGCTCACAGCCGTCTATAATATGATCTGATGCCCTCTTCTGGCTTGCAGGTATACATGCAGGCAGAGCACTGTATACACAATAATAAATAAATAAATCTTTTTTTTAAAACACCTAAGAAATGGCGTCCTGGAAGGTGCTCCTTTCTGTGGATAACCCATCACAAACCAATGGTCAGTGAAAATGTTGACAATTGATTTTACTACATGTTAATACCCTGCTCATCACAGGGATGGGTCCTCAAGAGCAGCAGAAGTTTGACTACTGTGTTCCAGTTTACAGCCTGCACCTTAGGACCACGTACTGTGATCATCTGTCATAAGTTGGCTTTCCTATTAAAATAAACTAATCCTAAAAGTGGTAAATAGGTGGGTTATCTGGAAATATTCTAAGATGTGGCATGTGAAAGGAGCAAAAGAACCAGGGCTTGTGAGGAGAATGTTGACACAAGGTAGCACAGGTACCACAGAGGCCTCAGCTCCCTGTAGACCTCTGAAGCTGGAGGGAAAAAAAAAAACCAGAAATATCCCACTGAGGCATGCACTGTTCACTCAGTAGATCCACACAACCAAGGGAAGGATTCTAACTTTGAGCAAAATACACAAATCCTGTGGGAGGACAAGACGTGTATTGGGAGATACACACACCTATCTCTGGGGAAAGGATTCTCTTTCGGGTGAGAATCTGGGTAGCAGGCCACTCTATCTACAATAAGCTTCAGGGGAAGGGGAGGGTCAACACCACAAATGAATGGTAAACAGTTGAGCCTTCCTTATCTCTTCTAATGTTAAGAAAGATAAGCTCAGCTCACTGTAAGCAGTGAGTGATTCCAGACCCCAACCACCTCCATTTTAGAAAGCAAGACCTGTCAGTAGTCAAAGACAGAGAGCTCTCCTCAAAACCCATCCTGGTCTGTCCTTAATGCAGTGCCCTCGCTCCCCTCCTCAGCCACCCATGCGGGGTAAGTAAATCAGGAAGGCTGAAATCCCAGAGAAGTAGCTTTAAAAATAAATAAATAAATAAATAAATAAATAAATAAATAAATAACAGCTTTCCACCTTCAAATAATAAGTCGGCTATTTTCACACATCTGTGCCTTTTGCAACACTTTTATTCATCCCAAGGAACTTCTCTCAGCACTGTGAGTATAATTTGAAAGCAAAACTTATTTGAAATAACTCATGAAGCCTAAAACGTAAAGGAGAAAAATTAGTAATGATACCCACTGCTACAGACCCTGCATGGAAAGGAATGAACTCCTCCGAATCAGTGCTGGGCTTCCTAAAACAATGGGGAAGGGGCAGCCCTGCTGTCATTTGTGTACCCTCCCTCAGTTCTCTAATGGAAAGCCTCCATCCTCTGCGGAGTCACTCCTGACAATGCTAATGATTCACTTTAAAGCCGGATCTGGACTATGATTCGTGACATTCAGACTGGTTAGATGGGAGGGTTCGGCAGGTTTCTGGGGAGTGTCTTGGATGCAGAAATGCCTTGAAGACAGCACTTTATTATACTTAGGACAAGTATGACATCCCACTTCAAGGGAAAGGCCCCTATACATATTGAGAAGGGATTTCTGTGGTTTAAGTGGGGAGGAGAACTTGGTTGAAAAAGAACGTCTCTGTGTGGTTCTTTTTTTTTTTTTTTTTTTTTTTTGAGGCGATATAAAGATGGGAAGCAGAGAAGTGGAGGCAGGAGGCAGGAGGATTATGGGTAACGGAAGAATTCTGCCTGAGGGTATATGCCTGCTTTGCCTATTCCTGTATAACTAGAATATTTATAATTCAAATACTTATCTTTAATAATTAAAAACCAAGGAACATTAAAGACAAAAGGTAGAGAGTATTATGTACACATGTGTAGGCGCCATGCATTAAATCCCCACCCTTGCAAAATACAGCAAGAGGTAGCTTTTAAAGAAGGTTAAAAAGTGAATATTTTAAATGTCTTGAAAACAGAATTTCTAATTCACTCCAGTTCTGCCAGGAGTGATACCTTGACTTCTGATTCCTACACACATCGTCAGTCATGGGGGCTAGGAACTAAAAATATCCAGCATGGTGGTTTGACATCGGCACATCAACAATTAAAAAGGATACAAATATTTCAGATTTCAAAACCATAAGATTTCCCCCCAAGATTTATGAAAACATTAGCTTTGCACAGGAAAAGGAAAAGTCATTTTCAATTGTTTTCACTGACTACTCAGTATTGTCATCTACGTAAAGCACTACTCACAATGGAATGTAATATGCGCCACAGCCAGGAACTCTCTCTGATCCTCTGCCTCTCCTCAGACAGCAAAGACACAAAGAGAAACAGCCATTGCTGTGAATCGGAAAGAGTGTTTGAAAGGAGAAAGAGACTTCAACTGTGCCCCCTGGTATTCTAAAGCTGTCAATTATAACTATGATTACAATGAAAATACTGAAATAAAAAAATATTTATTGCGAAGGGGAAATAACTGCATTTAAAACCAAAAACAAAGAGAAATAATGACTAAAAAAGGATGATGCAACTGTTGAAATAATAACTATATATATGTATGTATAAATATACATGTATATACATATATGTGTGCCTTGTGTTATTTCAACCTAGCAATCAATGCTAATGGTGATAATTTTTTAAGTTTAAATTTAAATAAAATAATAAACACATAGAGCTCAATTGTTCATGCTACAGAAAGCAGAATGCTTAGCAGCCGAAATATGAACAAACGGAGATTGGGAGGCGATGATCCAGAGCTACTGTTTTTGAGGAACGTGATTTCCCAACACACGATAGTTTCAACTTGTGTCTAAAAACAGAGGTGTTAATATTTACACCTTTGCTAATTACAGCCCGGAAGAGATTAATGAAGAATTAAATGTTCCTAGCGTCTTGCCTTCCCATCACACTGTGTAATTCCTAGTAGAACATTAACCCAACTTGACAACAATAGGCTGGGGATAGAGCGATAAGGAGGGAGACACGCAGACCCTTCTGTTCTCCACGTAAGCCTCAAAGGATGAGTGGTAATCAGAGGTGACCCAACAGGCAGCGGGCAGCGAAGAAAACAAAAAGTTGTGCGAAGCTGCTCCAGTTGGTTTGTTTGTTCATTTGTTTTAACAGAAACTAGCTTTGGGTTGCCAGAATGATCCTACAGGAAACACCTTTTGTCCACCCAAGAAGCCGCTGGTTCTACGCTATGAAAAATGGCCGGGTGTAATTGTTGACCAATAAAGCAGCACCATCATTAAACCCAATTTGCCAGGGATGGTGTCTGGGGGTGGGGGTGGGGTGGGGATAGGGGGACCCAGCTAGCATTAACAGATCACAAGAGAATCAGAATCTGCATGCCATGGGATTGGAACGAAGGTGATGACAAACGTCTCCCTCTGCAACTATGTCTTGTTCATTGAGAGGTATTGTAGTTTTGCAAATGCTAAGCTTCGGATCCGGAGTGCCCCCAAAGGCCAATGTGTAAGGGGATTGGTCCACATCCCCTTGCACTGTTTGAAGCCGGAAAAACCCTTTCAGGGGTGGGGCTTCCTGTCACTGAAGAGGATGATGGGGCTGGAGTTTCTCCTCCTGTCTCTTTGGCTGCCAGCTGTGTTTTGTTGTGTGCTCTCGCATTGAGCTGCTGCCTCGGAACAGTACTGCCGCTTCCCAAACTGGGACTCAAAGGCAGACCTTTCTTCTTGATAAGCTAATTATTCCAGGTATCACTTACCGCAGAGGAGTGGTGACGAAGGCAATGTGGACCCTGCCCACTGCAGTGTCTAAAGATGGGGTATTTGAATGAATTCAGATTGCAGGCGTAGATTGAGAGAGTTTGAGACTCCACGATTGTCATTGTCATGTAATGCGTTCCTTGTCTTGAAGATGAAGTGTATGCTCACAGAGAGGGGCCCTTATCTACTTCCACTCTTGCTGTTTGTCTTATATCCTTATTAGCTTTCAACAAAGGGCAATCATAATTAAATTCTAAAGCAATGGATGAAGTCACCCACACCATCATCTGACTAGCTGCAGATGATGCCGGTGCCAAAGACAGCGTAACCCTGTTTCCCTTTGATTCTGGCTCGACAGCATTAACTCCCTGACCCCCTGCAGCTGTCAGTGCCACAGGCTGCTTAAGTGCTGTGCAAAAGCATTTCTGTTTTATTTGTTCTAAATTTACTGGCTATTAATTTCACAGTGTGACCTCCTAGTCTCTCATTAGTTGGCAGATTTCACTGTAGCCTTCAAAAAAGCTAAAGATTCCCTTAAGTCTGTTCCTTTCTCTGTGGTTATCTGGCCACCTTCCATAGCATATGAAAATCCCCTGTCTTTTAAGGTCCATGGTGCTCTTTTCTAAAACTCCTGTTTCATGCATATTCATTATACTTAGACATTTATTCCTTTCTTTACATTTAATAAAGGCTTGCATTCCTCACCTTCTTTCACATTTTCTGACAAATTCTCAGAGAAGCTACTTATGTTGTATAATGAATAGTTTCCATAGTGTTGAGTAGTTTAAAGCTCTTATGTGGTGGTGTTCTCCTGTATACAGGCTGAGGGAGCAGGAATGGCATCCATTGTCTTGGGGATGAGAAAGGTGATGGCAGGTGAGCTCACAGGGCCTGGATGTCATTGTCATCCCTTGCAGACAGCTCTCAAGATCATGAACCTCCCATCCCCGGCCTACATCTTAGATTTCAGAAGAAAGGTAGTTCATTTGTTGTTGTTGTTGTTGTTCCAATTGATACCAGTAATGACATTTTTCTGCTTGTGAATGCATTTATGAGTATTTAAACTGTGCGGACTCCGGGTTCTAGGGGTTTGGTTGTATCCAGGCTTCTTTCTAAGCACCTGTTCCCATCTATCTTGCAGAATGACCCCTCAGCTCCATCTAAGAGCTTGAAGGCAGCATCCCCCGGTACTGTAAGCCCAATCTTAAAAAAAAAAAAAAAAAGCTCATTAGAACAGAAGTGTTTCAAAATTCAGCACTCTGGCATTTACCTCACTGTACTCTGTCCATGAAAGCCACAAGGGATTTGAAGGAATGATAAAATAAATAGATAAATAAATAAATAAATATAGCTAGAAACAAAATAAAAGCTTGTAGGAATGAGTGGCAGTGTCTTCATATCAGCCAAACAAAAATTTTTACTTTGAGTTTGGCATGGTGGTGTACACATTTAATAGCAGCACTAGTGAGGCAAAGGCAGGTGGATCCCTGTGAGTTCAAGGCCAACCTGGTCTATATAGTGAGTTATGGGACAGCCATGGCCAAATACACTTTGTAGAGGAATTTTAATCCAGCAACCTGGCTACTGTGGCAAGGGATCACATCCAAAGACCTAGGTCTCTGTACTGTAGCTGGAATATAGACACACCGTTAATATACACTCTTTTAAATTTTTATTCACTTTAATGGGTGAATGGGGAAATAGAAGGATACAGAAGTTCTAGAAACCTACAAGAAGGACATCATGAAGGGCAGATCTGGACCCAGGAAGGGTCTGCTCAAGCTACTGTACCAACCAAGGACAATACATGCAATAAACATTGAACCTCTACTAAGATCTAGCCAATGGACAGGACATTCTCCACAGTTGTGTGGAGAGCAGGGACAGACTCTGATATGAACTCTGGTGCCCCATATTTGGCCACTTCCCCTTGGTGGGGAGACCTGGTGACACTCAGAGAAAGAATAAGCAAGCTACCAAGATGAGACTTGATAGATAGCCTATGACCATATAGTAGGGGAGGAGGTCCCCCTCTTTCACAGACCTGAGGGAGGGAAATAGGGTGAAAGCAGGAGGAGCAGGTGGATACAAGTGAGGGTAAAACAATTGAGATGTAATCTGAATAAATTAATTTTAAAAAGTAAGAAATAGATTTATTCACTTTACATCCCAATTGTGGCCCCTCCCTTGTCACTTCATGGCCCCTCCTCCCACTCACTCCCAGTCCTCAGAAAAGGGGATCCCTCTTCCCCTATCAATCATCTGACTCCAGCCTATCAAGTCTCATCTGGACTGCCTGCATCCTCTTTTTCTGTGGCCTGCCAAGGCTGCCCTACCAGGGAGAAATAATCAATGGATGGGCACCAGAGTCCATGTCATAGGTGGCCCCTACTCCTCATGTTATAGGACCCACAAAGAGACTGAGTTGCCTATGGTCTATATCTGAGCAGGGGGTCTAGGTCTTCACCATGCATGGTCCTTGGATGGTGCATCAGTCTCTGCAGCCCAAACCCCATCCCTGGGCCTTGATGTGTTGGTTCCATTGGTCTCCTTGTGGAGCTCCTGTTCCCTCCAGGTCTTTCTACTCCACAACTCTTCCATAAGACTCCCTGTGTACCACAACAAAATTTGGCTGTGAGTCTCAGCATCTGTTTTGATCCCCCATTGGGTGGAGTCTTTCAGAGGATCTCTATAGGTAGGCTCCCATCCTATTCCTTCTCTTCACCCACTTCCATGTGTCTATTCTATTTGCCCTTCTGAATGAGACTTAAGCATCTTCCCTAAGATCCTCCTTGTATTTAGCTTCTTTAAGACTGTATTGTAATGTGATTATCCTGTATTATGGAGCTAATATTCACTTATTAGTGAGTATATACCATGCCTGTCTTTCTGGGTCTGGGTTAGCTCACCCAGGCTGATCATTTCTAGTTCTATCCATTTGCCTGCAAATTTCAAGATTTCCTTGTTTTTAATAGTTGAGTAATATTTTATTGTGTAAATGTACCACAGTTTCTTTATCCATTCTTCAGTTGAAGGACATCTAGGTTATTTCATTTCTGGCTGTTATGAATAAAGCTGCTAGGAACACAGTTGAGCAGATGTCCTTGTTGTATGTGGAGCACCTTTTGGGTATATACCCAGGAGTGGTATAGCTGGGTCTTGTGATAGAACTATTCACAATTTTCTGAGAAAGTGTCAGATTGGTTTCCAAAGTGGTTGTACAAGTTTGCACTTCCACCAGCAATGGAGCAGTGTTTCCATTTCTCCACATCCTCATCAGCATGTGCTGTCACTTGAGGTTTGATCTTAACTATTCTAATAGGAATAAGATGGAATCTCAGAGTTGTTTTAATTTGCATTTCCCTGATGAGGAAGGACATTGAGCATTTCTTTAAGTGTTACTCGGCCATTTGATATTTCTCTGTTGAGAATTCTCTGTGTACCTCGTTTTTTAATTGGATTATTTGGTTTGGTGGTATTTACTTCTTGAGTTCTTTATACACCTTTAATTCCTTTGGATGGTATACAGACGCCTTTAATACACACCTTTAATTCCAAACTATGATGTCTAATTGAGGGACAGGCAAAGTGATGATTCAGACAAAGATTTTACAGAATGAGTCAAAGATAAGATACTCCCAACTCCTGTAAGAACAGAGAAGAAAGAGAAGAACAGCACAGAGAGGCAGAGAAGAGAGTAAAGGAGAGTTCATGGAGACATTACAGTAGGTTCCAGAGTACAGTACAGTTTGGTAGCTCCATGCAGTTCAGTTGAGTGCAGTTCTGTGCAGTGCAGTTGAGTTGGTGCAGTTGAGTTCCTGAAGTTTAGAGGCAGTTTTTCCAAGAAGAGCAATTCAATGAGAAGCAGAGAGAAGCCAGTTTGAATCAATTATCTTGGAGAGAAGTTTTCAGCAAGAATGGCTGGGTTGAATTGGCTATCCAGAGTTCAGAAAGAACTAGAAAGTGTGAGCTTATTCATCAGTAAATCTTCGAGGCTGAAAACATTCCAAGCCTAGGTTAGCATATGGAGGCTAGAGGCTGAAACCTTCAAGGTCTAGGCTTGCAGAAGATTAGACGGTACAGAGACTAGACTCTTCCAGGCCTAGGCCTAGGGATAGTTAGACACGCTCTGAGCTCAGCCCAAGCCCTGTATTCATAAAGGCTGGGTATGGCTCTCATTTCCTTGCTTCATTTGAGGATTACACTCAGTGAATTACAATACCACAGATGTGCCATCTTTTCTTTTTTATAAATATATCATGAAAACTGTTTAATAAAAATTGTTACAAGCAGATCTCTCCAGATTCTAAGATTCCTGTTGCAAACAAATAAAACAGAAACATTGGTGAGACTATGTCACATTAGGAATTATACTCAAGTTGACTGATGGGCTAGAAATAATAAGCATCTATTAATAATGCATCATTAAATAGGGACAGGTTCTATAGACAAGGACTAGGAATAGGGCCAAAAGAAACACCCAAACTCATGCCCTGATTGAGAAAGTAACTAGCTGTGAACCTTCTAAAAGGGAAAGAACTCAACACAATTGAAGATCTTAGGTGGAAATTTTAAATGCAAAGAGACTTAATTTATATAAATCTGTGATCATTCGTCCATGAGAACACAAAGCTTATCAAGTAATAACAAATCTGAACCAGGATCAAGGCTTGTGGCTGATCCTTATGGAGCACTGATGAACAAATCCCAAGGGAAATGTTTGAGTTAAGCCTTTTCTATTGTTTCATATTCACCAGTGTGCTGAAAGCAAATGTCTGCCGGTGTTTGCATCTATGACTTCTGGTCACCTGATCAGTGGTTCCACCTTTAGGTAACGCCTAGGCTTCAGATATGAAAATTCTTGAAGGTTGATGACATCAGCTCTCTCAAAATTCCAAACAAGCCCCTCCCCTTCAAACGAACAACAAAGAGCAATAAACAAGAATCTGTCTCTGATTCTGGCAGTGTCAATCTCAAATAAACAGCAGAGGCAAGATTATTAATGTGGAAGGAGTTTTTATTTTGAAAGCATCCAATACAGACCACAGATGACTGCTTGAGATTGCGATCACAGTTAAAAACTATCTATCTAATTACTTAGCAAGTTTGATAAGAAATGAAAGTGAACATTGAGTAGTGTGACATGAAGACGTGTGCCAACAAACTCCTTATATATAAATATATAAACATTACACAGTTACATATGTAAACCCACATATATACGGAGATGTTTATATACAAGTAATGAATATATTACATGACAGTTCTGGCTCTTCTATAACCCACTATGTAGAATGAATATATATATATATAGTGTGTGTGTGTACACATTACTTGTTACCATGCAAGCATGACTTAATTTTTTATAAATATCTTTTTTATTATAATTTATTGAGATTACATCCTGATTGTTATCCCCTCACTTGTATCTTTCCTTTCTCCGCCCCCTCCCTCTTTTGCCCTATTCCCCTCCTCTAGATCTCTGACAGAAGGATACCTCATCTCCCAACATATGACCACAGCCTATCAGGTCTCATCCAGTTAGCTAGCTTCCCCTTCTTCTGTGTGTGCCTGGGCCTCCCCACCAAGGGGAAGTGATCAAATTGCTAACTCTTAGACTACACAATTCATGTCAGAGGCATGGTTTAATTTTTACCCAGAGTAAAAACAAATTGTTAAATGAACAGTACCTAAAAACCAGCAGTGAACCTATAAATGAAATTAGTACATACTTCAGAATATTCTACAAATTTAACAGGACCTAAAAACAGCAGTGAACTTGTAAACTATTAGTATACAGTTAAGAATAATGTGTTGCCAAATTTCTGGTTGTTACTTGGCTGGTCTAGGAATCTTAGAACCATGTATAACAAGAGATTTCTTCCCATCAATTTTTTTTTTAGATTTTTTTTCCTTTACATGAATTGTATACAAAGGTAGTAAGTACTGTAATTTTGTGGCTAACTATAAACTCATAAGTTCATAGGGAAGTCATGCCATTGAGTTAGGATCACACTGGACATGTAGAAGAGGCAGCAAGTACCACCAGTGAGAAAAGCTGAAATAATTCACATGCTGCTTTAAAAATGGTAGAATCATTTCTAGCTGCAGGTGTTTAAAGTGGGCACAAACTGACATAAAGAAAAACTCAAGGTCTTGTGAGATGGCTCAGTCAGTAAAGTACTTGAGAGGCAAGCATAAAAACCCGAGTTTATATCCTCAGGACATACATTCGAGCTAGACACAGCAGCACACATATAAATAGAGAAATGACACGGAAGGCAGAGGTGGACTCCTAGAGTCAAGCTGAACTGGTGAGCTCTAGGTTCACTGAGAGACCCTATCTCCAAAATTAAGGTAACGAAGAGTAGAGAAAGACACCTGATGTTGACCTCTGCCCTTTATATGCATGCACGCACATGTGCATTGGCACACATATGAACACTTACCCACACGAACATGTATGAACACTATACATGCACAAAATGCATACACACACAAAAGGAAACATTGAAATACTTACCCTATATATTTATTTATATGTTACATATGTATCCTATATAATTTGTTTATGTATAACTTAAGGAAAAATAATTTCTTTAAGTATTTGAAGCTTCAGAGAAAATTGAGTTGAAACGCATCATTAGAAATTCTTGTGACAAACTGTATACAATAATTTTTAAATCAGTTTTATAAATGCAGGCCCAAATTTAGCTCCCCTCATGGTAGTAAAAAATAAAAAAAGTGTATTATGTAACCTCTCCATTTTTTCCTTGGCAACGAATACCTTTAATGTCATGAGGGTGAACATGGAGCAGACATGGCACTATGTTGAGTGCCTTCCACCTGCTATCCTCGAGTGGCTTCCAGAAAGCTTAGCTGGTCAAGCTCAGCCCACGTTATAGGTATGTGACGTTTCATTGATGATTATTCCTAAGCAATTCTCTTGCTTATCCCAGCATTCAAGTCTTCAAACTCTGCTACCCAGAGAGCTGGTCGTTG